>NC_132946.1:8892222-9198611 GCF_034638445.1 Ciconia boyciana | reverse complement strand
GGCAGAAGGGTACTTAAAAGGGACAATGCGGCCAAAATAGAAATTACAGGTTTTGCTGGATGCTGCACATGTGCTGCTTGCCAGTCACGTCTCCCAGTACTTTAGGCTTGGAGGCCTATTTCAGTCAGCATTGCCTTAGCCATGCTTTTACCAAGCATTTGGCTAGGAGTAAGAGGCACTAGCAGGTTGTGCTGGAGTGCCACCTATTGCCTGCTTAAATATCTACCAGAGAATGAATAATGATAATCACTTCTTAAGCACAGGGAAGAGCAAGAAGAAAAGTTGCAGCTGCTCCCTCCTAGACTTCCTCAGTTTGCTCCTTCATCACAGCTGCACTTCTTGCACAGCTCTCAAGGACACACAGAACTGCCTATGGAGCCCGTGATATCGTCAGGATGACAAGACCATGGTGCACAGCCCAGTGTGCTTACATGTTTTCCAGGGCTCCATACCACTCCTCTAGGGCATGCTGCCAGGTCCATAACATTGCCCACCAATTCCAGAAAAGACTTCTTTTTTTTCATAGCATATCCAAATACACAACCCAACCTACAGAGCAGTCATGTTGACTGACAACTTTGATGTTAAAACAGGTAACATCTGCTGTTTTTATGATCCTCTGTATTTTGAGAGAAGCTCTGGTAGACCGGCCATGGATGTTCCAGGAGTCTCAGACATGTTTACATCTCACATTGCTCATCTTTTTCGAGCAAAAAGTTAAAAGACAATAATCTTACAGAAGAACAGACTGTAAAACCATTCTTTTCTCCTGTATACAGGGGTCAGATAAAGAAGCAAGAAGTTAATGGAAGTTTGCCACAGAAGAGTCCTTCTGTCTTGGATCTTTCTGCCAGTAATGGAAAGAACGAATAAGTGGGTTTCTCCCCACTTCCTTCATAGACACTTAACTGTACTACTATGACCTTTGCAATGTAATTGTTTACTTGTTGAGCATTCAACCTTTGTGCACTCCTTATGGGAACTGAAAAAATCAATATGCATCTTACATTATCACTGTAAAACTAATATTAAGAATAACCATTAAGTAGCAGTGCATTGTGATGTTAAGTCTATGTACACGATGGGATGTTCCACAGAATTTGGTAAAGGGATGTAATAATAACAGCTACTGTTAAGTCAGTGACAATTAGGTGAAAGAAAGGGTAGGTAGATATTTGAGTTCCCATTTGTTACTGGCGTTACTGTACTATCTTTTGAAATTTGTATGCAGCAGTTGGTCATTTTGATACATAAGTGTCAAAGCTCAGAACACCGGAAATGTTTTGAATGTTAAAAAATATTTTTAAGCCTTAACAGCCTTTGTTAAAATAGTATGAGCACACCATGCTAATGCTTTATATTTATTGTAAGAAGAAAATTGGGTTTTCTCATATGTTAAGTTATGGTATAAGCTTTTATATACCTTTAGATGTTGCATTATTCTGAAAGGACATTTTCCTTGTTCTCGTTGCCTCATCACATCAATGGTATGCAATTACGTCTTGCATTTTGTCATATTTGTTCAGGTATTTAAATTGCCTGGTTTGCTTCTCAGTTGTAACTTCTTGTATGTTATTTAAACTTCTTTCATTTTTGCAAATGCCATAGTATTTGTAAGCATCAAGAAAGTATCTAAATATATTAGTTTAATAAAGTGCTGTTTGTTTAACCTGGCTGCCTTGGTATTCTGTTTATGCTACAGTAAAAACAAGTTTTCCACATCTACTTCTAGGATGGCTACATTTAGAGCTGAATTTTTCTCATTAAAGTATTTTGGCTGGCCAGTATTGCTGAGCCACAAACTGCCGAGAGCTTGTATTACATGAGATTACTCCCCTTCTTATGCCTGTGAAGGAAATGCAGAATCCTAAGGACTAAATTAGTGTAATACTCCAGTTTTGTGTGAACCAACATGCTGTTTGACTCCAGCACAGAGTCAAAATTTATCTGAGCCATAATGCATTCCACATAGTATTGGTGGTAACATTTTCAGCCATAGCAATAAGCTGGCCCCACACTTCAGCAGCAGAGTGAAACTATCCTTAGCCTTACTCTGTGTTACTGTCTGCAGGAGACAGGCAGGACCTGATGCCCGTTCATAAAGGGCTTGAGTAGCTACTACATTCCAGTCAAATGTGAAGGTTTTACAGAATGGACACTATAACAGGAGATTTATTTCATAATTTATTAAGTAGATAAAATTTTTTTTCAGGTGCTTCAAAGCTTTATCCCAACCAGAATTTTTTTTTTTTAAAACTTCCAGTTGATAGTAGTATACCAGTGGTAGGAAGAAAAAAAAAACACAACACAGGAAAAGTATGTTTTCTACTTTCCTTGTAAGAAAAGGTAGTGCTGTGATAGTGTTTACATGACATACAGCCTGGAGAAATCCATCTAAAAGACGGAACAAAGATTTAACAGGAATAGATGTAGATGGTTTTTTACACTGCTGTTATCCTCACTTTAGGATCAAGGCTGCAGCTGCCATCAATTATAGTAGAGCTCTGCCAGTTTACAGCAGGTGAGGAAGAAACAGAACACTCTTCTGAACAATTATGTGGTGCTGCCCAGTGATGCACATCACAGCTATAGGTAATACAGCCTAAAAGCAAACTCCCCAGTGCATTCTGTGGACTGCAAAAAATGAAAGATATTGGCATTTGCAAATGAAGAGCTCCAACTAGGAAGTATGCTGGGGGCATTGAGGTGAAGGAGGCATTTTGCACCAGCTGGTAAATGGAATATATTATCCCTTGTGCAAATGCACTGGTGTCTGCTCTTAAGAGCTGTGAAGTACTGAAATAACTGTTTCTAAGTGCTAGAAATCCTTATGGCTAGCAAAAAGGAAGCCTTGAAATAGCATTCTAGTCATTACAGAATCCTTCCTGCCTTTCACCAGACTACTGGCTCCCATCATCAGGGTACAGTTTGAGTCTAATCTTACCAAATCTTACTTTTTCTAGACAGTAATGCCTTCAATCTAGAAGTTTACTGGCTGCAAATAGCAGACTAATGGTTATGAGGGAAATAATACAGAGATTAGCATGACTTGATTATAACAGTCACCACCTCATTTATTTAATGTTTCCAGTGTTTTGCCTGTTTTATATACTGAATTGCTGTAATTTCAAACACACCTTGAAAATAAATCCCATTTATGTCCTATTCTCTTCTATCAGTCTGCCTAAAATGAAACATATAACTTTATTACCGTGCTTGAGACCTCAAAATGAATTGAAATGGAGAAAGCACTGCGTAGCAGGGAAGTAATGATGCTGTTTATCACCTGTACTGCAACTTGTCAGGCATAGCCAGAAAATACCACATTTCCACATACTTACACAGCTTGTGCCTTTCCACTTTAGAATGATCTTGCTTCAGAATCTAAAGAGATTAACCCCAGCCTACACTTGCAAATCTTGCTGCAAACGTGACTTTAGGTTAAGATGATTCTTTGCAGAATTGTATTGAGATATTCATACTCAATTAGACCCTAAAAGCAAAATGTGCTCTCAGTGCTAGCTACCCATGGTTTCATTTAGTGGATTTTATTTACTTCCAGGCCCCATTTGCCTCTCCCAAACACAAGTTCATTACTTAGTCCATCAGTGGATCCCAATTCACTTCAGCACTAAAATGAAATTCTGCTCTCCCTGCAAGCATATTTCCAGCACGCTGCTGCCAGCCTGGTGACAGGCGCTGCCTCATTACATCCTGCTGTCACTGTTGCCTGGTGGTGGTACAGGGAGTGAGGAGCTGCATTTTAACCTGCATTAACAGCCTCTGCTGATGCTTAGAGCAGTAGCTTTCTGAGCAGCCCCACAGGTCTCCAAGGACTTGGCAACCTTTATTCTTTCAACATGAAACACTAACATCTTCAAGCTGCTGATGGGGACCATTTTTTTCTGAAGATGGATTTTAAAACAAATCACACTGAGAGCTTGAACAGCTGCATCCCCAACAGCTCTAAGGCTGTTCAAAACTTTTCTCTGCTTGGTAAGTGAAAATATACATTAGTATATAAACTATAATAGGTGTAGGCAGGGGGGAGAAAAAAAATCACATGAAATGGTTTGGAAGAAAGCCTGAATATTAGTATCCATACAGTTGAGCAACATATAGATCAGAGATATGAATGTATCCATTGAAACACATATTCCTTATATATGTATGCATTTGAAAAAGTCTCCATACACATATATGGAATGATACACACTGGTGCTCTTGCATTCTATTGTTAAATATCTGTGTTCATACATATGAAGGGAGGAGGAGTGTATGCACATTTGATTAGACACTTTTTAATGTACGCATTTGTGAAAGCTGCTGAGAAAGTGCCTGTGTGTGGCTAGACACAACCACACACAAAAAGCCCTTCCTCATCTTACACACACTTAAGAAATCTGCTATTGTTCGCATTCAGAGCATTCATTGTCTGTTAGAAGCCAGAATATTCACAAGGCATGTCCTCTCCAGTGGTCCTGGCACAGCTGACTTTCCTGCCTACATGTGTCTCTGCAGGTTACCCCAGCAGGATGAGCTATGGCAGCTTCATCATGCCCACCCTGTTTGGCATTATCTGCCTGTTGGGCATTATTTGTAACAGCCTGGTTATCTGCACAGTCTTAAAGAAATCTGGCCCTAGCAGTAGTGTCCCAGATATCTTCATCATCAGCCTCTCCATGGTGGACCTGCTCTTCCTCCTGGGCATGCCATTCCTCATCCACCAGCTGCTGGGCAATGGAGCCTGGCACTTTGGGGAGACAAAGTGCACAATCATCACTGCCCTGGATGCCAACAGCCAGTTCACCAGCACCTACATCCTCACCGCTATGTCCATCAACCGCTACCTGGCCACCGTCTACCCCTTCACCTCTACTCGCTTCAGGAAGCGCCCTGTGGCAATCCTTGTCATCTGTGTGCCCTTTGCCTCGAGATCTGCTAGGCTGTGGGATTCGTCTGCCAGACCCCCAGAGAGACATTTATTGGTACACACTCTACCAATTCTTCCTGGTCTTTGCCATGCCTTTTGCCCTCATCACAGTGGCCTACAGGAGGATCCTGCTCAAGATGGCTGGGTCCTCAGGAGCACTGATGAGCCAAAGATGCACCAGGGCACGAACAAAAAAACTGACCTGTACAGCAATTGCTATTTGCGTGGCCTTCTTCATTTGCTGGGCACCTTTCCACATCCTGCAACTGGCCCAGCTCACCATGACTTGCCCCACCCTGACTTTCTACTATGCCTACAATGTGGCTATCAGCCTAGGTTATGCCCTTCATCTACATCTTGCTGGGCCAAAATTTCCAGAGGCGGCTTGGGGTCCCTATAAGGCCAGCAGCTGCAGCGCAGGCTTCCCCACATGGGAGCAAAAGCATTCAGGGGGATGCCATTGAGTCAGGGCAGCCACTGCTACATTTGGTGTCTGTCTCTGGCAAGTAGCAAGACCTGCAGCGATTAGGGGTATGCCCCGCAAGCCAGCCCCTCCTTCCCAACCAAACACACAAGCAGTGGCAGACAGGTGAGCACCATGCACCGCATCTCCTGGGGGACGGATCCTCACCTGGCCTAGAGACAGCGTAGCAGCAGCACTTGCGCAGAAGCTTTGTTTGGCCTTGTGTTCTTACTTACATCTTCCCTGACAGCTATGAATTATATTCTCCCCAGGAGATGAAAAGCTTTCAGGCGTTTTATTAGATTAACCCACATACTAAAAATATTTTGGCGCAAAACCCCAGACAAGCAGCAACCCACAGCCCAGGGCTGAGATACTACCACCATTTGAAACTTATGGAGTTTCAAGTTTATTTCTTACTTTAAGGAGAAGAGAAGGAATTTGGACTGTTCTGGATCTTTTTTCCTCCCCTGAAACGTGGTTCAAGAGCATAACATGTTTTATGAAAATTTTAAATAATAGGACAATCATGTTTTCATCTCCTTTCTAACACACCAGCTCTATGACATTTTTAACAGTGAGACATCAAACATTTTCTGTCATTTTAAAGCCAGGAAAGCTACCCATTTTTCAGAATCAGCAATTGTCAAAAAGTCCAATAGTCTCAAATATATTTAAAAGTAGCCAGATTGATTTATTTACAATCAGAGACAGTTCTGTGCCATCTAGTTAGGGGACAACAGCAACCCAAGTTAAACAGTAGCTGTCGCTAAGTCACCAAGTTGCTTTGCAGTGGAAAGTAATGATTAGATTCTATCTATGTTAAAAAAGAAAACAGTAGTTTCTTACCATTAGCGGTGTATCACGTGCGCATGCATATCATTGTAGTATTTCCTCAGCTGGCAGCAAACCTTTAGTAAATACAAATCTTGAAGCACGTTGCTCAGGTTTCCAACATGACTGGAGGTGGCTGAATTTTCATGTGCCCATCTCGAGCAATTTTGAAAGAACTTGATAGTAGAAACCACAGAGCATCCATTCTCTGACAACCAAACCACTTTGCTGCACATGGCAACTAAAAATGACTGGGCTTTATTTTTAAAATGCTATTATTCTACTAATAGCAGACACCTACATCCAGAAGAATGGGCAAAAGAAAAGGTTCTACACACTTCCATTTTAAAGGAACATTTGCCTCTATAGTAGATCAGTTAAAGCTGCTTAAAGAGCACTATTGCATTTTAAAAAATCATAAAGACCAGATCAAATTCTTTATCAGGAATGCCCAGTTGCTAGGATGCACAACCTACTTTAATTTTAATAACTTAACATTAAAAACACAAGGTAGTAATCACTACCTTGATTTACTCCTGCTCCTATGAAGTAACCAAACATCAACACTGCAAATTAAAAAAAGCACCCATGATTATTTATATATGCTCTGTAACCTGGAGGATCTTATCTCCAACTCTTTAGATTTTCAGGAGCTATTTTATTTTAACAGGCTGTTAATTCAGCAAACAACTATTACAAAACTACATAGCCAGCAGTCCCAGAGGGAAGGCTGTCTCCAACAGCTTCAGGAGGCACTTCTAAAGACAGCATAATAAAACCCTTACACCTGTCTTGAGTGACAAGACTCAAAGCTTTAGACCATAGCTCATAGGCAGATACACAGCTGAAGGGATCTAGTCCTTTCCCCTGGATTTCCTTTATACCCTCATGTTTTGCTGAAGGGAGCAGGCATTGCTTAATAAACTCAGCAGACACTGAAGCAAGTAAATTTATTCTAGCTCAGAGTCTGGCCTCACATGAACCATTTCCTTCTGCATTTCAAATTGATTTTTCATTATGCAATTCATCCTGTCATCAGCACTTATCAGGAGCTAAAGCCGTGAATTCTCCATTACCAGCAGGTAAACATGGAACAGTTTCACTCCTGCTGCCCTGACCTTTGCATGTTTATCAGTCACTGTCATTTTAAAGCTTCTCACCATGGTCTCTTAATAAAGAACTTTCAGTGCTGTGCCATCACCACATTAGCATGGTTTTTGATAGGGATATTGTAGAAATAAAACTAGGTCAGTGTAGACCAGGTGTTTTTACTGGAGAAAGCGAGGCCATCCCTCACATGAGGGTGTAGGTTGTTTGAGGTCTGGGGTTTTTTGGGTTTGTTTTTTTATTATTAAACACTGCAGTAGAGCTAAGAAGTCCTTAGCAAGGGAGGGTTGGGAGATGGTGCCAAGGCCCCATTTTCTCAGCTGCTCTCTTGGCTTCCCGCAGAACAGCACCAGCCCAGCAGGGAAATGGCAGGAGCCTTTCCCACACTGGTGGCACCATTCCCAGCAAGGTCCTCAGCCTGCCCAGCCCCAAGGACCTAGCTCACTGGCCCTTACTTCCGACATAAACATGGCTCAATGAGCAGCCTCTCCCATGGCCCTAATCCCTACATCCTGGGGGACCCCAAACATGCCAAGTCTTTCTAAGGAGATTTGGAGCAACCAACTCTGCTATGGTTCCTGAAGCAGCTGCTTGAACTCGAGCTGCAGAGACCCCAGGGCTGACTCCACACACAACAGGTTCACTGACTCTCTTTTCTTATGCCTCCTCTTGCTGCACTGTCATTCACACTTTGCCCTCCCATGCGCATCAGAAGAGAGACATCAGGCCTGAATGCAGTAAAGGAATCTTGTATTTTTAAAGGGAGCTTAAAAATTCCACACTTAACATTTCAACAGATGACAAACACCAGCACTCATACAGAAAGAGGAAAGGAACACATGCAGCTGGCCTCCAAGGTGAATTATTTACAAAGTAGGGGAAAAACCAAACCTACATTTTCCTCAATTTAAACAAGTTACATGAGTCTTCATTCAAACTTCCCCTGCAGCATCCACAGATAGAGCACAACTGAACCACCCTAGAAGAACTATAGAGTTAATCCTCCCAGACACCAGGGACAGATCTCCTCTCACGTCTGACAGTCTTTGCCCAAGCAGACAATATTAGCCAGGGACAGGAACCAGGCAAGAACAACCTTTCCTTTGACCTGGATGGCTGTCACTGTGTGCAACCTCTTCATCTCACCTCCCCAACTAGTAAGAATAGTACAAAAGATAGAAGTCAAGGAGCAGAATTATGCCCTCACTGAAGGCAAGTGAGGTATTTTAAACACCCTCACTACTGCAAGTCTCTAGATTTATATATGCAAGCTATGTGAAAAATATTTTAATTTACAGGGATGTTGGCTAGCATCTCTTTTACAGAGCATTCACATGACAGCCAATGTAATGTTGTTTAGTAGATTCCAACCATCCCAGAATGGAGGTTCAAACTCCATCCAGCAATAAGAAACAAGGAAACACCTCTCTGCCTGAACATGCACCAATCTCCTCCCACGCTTAGGAATAAGGAGACAGCTGGAGATAGGATAATATTAAGAATATCAGCCTTGTTTGGCACAGAAGAGCTAAGAGCCCATACAGTTAAGTACAATGTGTGTCAAGTACATAAACCCTCCTCATCAAGCACCACTTTTCTAGCTTTTGCAGACATACTTTGTATTCCATTCAAGTACTAAGTCAACAGGACTTAAGTATAGTAGGTGGTTTGCTGGGCAATAGCCTAAGTAATCCTTTCCACTCTAACCCCTATCAGGCTGATAACATAGTAGAAGTGACTTGCAAATAAATGGCTCCATTGTGAAATTCATAGTTTCATCGTACTTCTATTGATGCTATAACTGTGATTAACAACAGCATAAAGCCTTCTTAATGATTATGTTCTCAGTACTCCATTCTCTCCTTACATGGAATTTACATAAATATTTAGAAAATGTACCCTGAAATCTGTTGTATTAAAAATAGCTCATTAACAATGCTTATTAAGTGAAGTAGGGGCTGTGGCAGATGAGCCACCAGCCCTATGCTCTTTAGGCACAGCATGCTTGACAATTAGCATTAGAACAGTCTGTCCACTGACTTGATCTGAAGCCCTCCATGCCTAGAGAATATGGAGCTGGACTTGCAATGATCACTCTCCCTGTTTGTATGAAGTTGCCAGACAATGTTTAACCTAAGGCCATTACACTCACAATGCAGAGCACTTTCATCCCTTTTCATTCTGTCACATGCAATTGTATTTTTATGCCTCATTTCCTTGACTGTGTAAGGCCATGTGTACAGAATGCAAAATAAAAAGCACCACTGCATGACTGAAACTGCCTCACTTCAGATGGACTCTGTTACATCTACAGATAGTGCTGCCCTCATCTATACTGAAAGCTGCAATGAGCAACTGCAGTGACATTTTAAAGACATACACTGACCTTTTAACAAAGCTCATTTACCATATTTCTTGCCATGCTGAAGTTCCAAGTGCTACCACCTTTTGTGCCAGGCTACATGAAGAAAAGTCTTAGGCTTGATTTATGGGACAGTAGAACTAAAGATCCAAGATGTTTGAGTGCCTCAGATGTGCAGCAAATCTTTAGTGACCCAGTGCTTTTTGCTCTGCTACCAGCTCTAGGATGGAGGGTTTCTGGTGTATTTGCTTTGGATACAATTCTAGACATTTATGTGTTTAGAAGGGAAGTACAGCTGAACCTCACTAACCCCAGAACTTTAGGACTCCATCACTATTTGGTTTAGTGCAGAAGAGCAACTGCTAATACAAGTCACATTCTTGACAGAAGTAGAGTTTCCTCTGAAATTTAGTATTTGGTATAAAAACAAAAGCAAAGGAAACTATACCATACACATGAAGGCACTAAGCACAGAAACTGATCCTGGTGATGACAGCAGGGGTAGGAAAAGGCATACACTCAGTTTAACAGAGCAGTCCCAATCATCAAGTCCTAGAGGCATAGAGATCAGTCATAACCTAGCAGAACATAAGGAACCCACAGGTCAAATGCAGTCTAATGAAGTTAGTATGGTACAACCAGTCTTCAAATGAGGTGGCATTAATGCAGAGGCAGCATTAACGCTCTCCATTC
The DNA here is from genome assembly GCF_034638445.1 of Ciconia boyciana. Taxonomy (NCBI): domain Eukaryota; kingdom Metazoa; phylum Chordata; class Aves; order Ciconiiformes; family Ciconiidae; genus Ciconia; species Ciconia boyciana. The sequence goes on along the minus strand of NC_132946.1, from coordinate 9,188,219 downwards.
TCTCTGCCTGCAGGCTAAACATACTGTTAAACCCTGTGTGGCTGCCTGCAACCCAATGGTGTTTGTATGGTTACATGGCAATTTCCTTCAAACTTACTTGAATTTGGAAAACATTCCTTTAGAGAGAGGAAGGGCAACATATCAAAGTTTGACTTTGAGAGGAAAGAATATTAGTGTTAACACCAAAGTGTGACATGGGAAATCTTTAGAAGAGGCTATAAGTTGGAAAAGTTGTCCAATTTTTGCATAGATTAGGGAGACTTGCATGTAAAGAAAACTTATTAGAAAGTTAAGTGATCTACTGCTACACACTGCTTCTTTCTTTATAAGCTAAGTGCCTCTTAGGCAGGGGGAGAGAGAGAAAACAGATATAATTAGTAGCTTCTCTTCCAAGCATCAAAACAACTGCTTTGCTTCAGCATGCAAGTGTTACAAACATGACAGTTATTACTCACAACCCTTTTTTTCCCTTTAAAGAAACACCCTGTTTCCTCCCTCGCTTTTCAGAGACCCCAAAATTACATATTCCTGGTGCCCTCACTGAATGGCCATGGAACCTCTGGCCACCAGAACATCAGCTCTGGCAGCAGGAAGAGCCCATTCCACTTTGTGGGAGTTTTCTTAACACCCTTCTAGCCTGCTGTGTTCAGAAAAGGCAGGGTCCAGCTTCTCCAAGGACCTTTTGTAATTATCTGAATCGCATAGTAAGGAAGAACAGGGTTTTGTTTTGAAGCAAGTGCTGGGTGTTGCCAACAGATTTAAATAAAGCCAGGTTTTAATCCCCAGCTGCAGCACAGAGCTCACATTTACAGAACAGCTGCACATATACAAGTGTTGGCACAACATTAATTTTTTTAAAAAAAACAATTTAATAGAATCACAATTGTGAACAAAAGCATTTGATAAGCATTTTAAAAAGGAAAATTGGCTGCAGAGTCCAACAGGAATGTAATACAGCAATGGGAGATTTCAGAACATTCAATTCAAATTCTGATTTCAGGAAATTCAGTATTATAGTCATCATTAAAGCCAACTCCTCAATGAGGAGATATTAAGACAACTAGCAGTATTCAGTTTCATAAGTTGATGCAAGAGAGAATACATGATAGACATAAATAATTAACAGTGTAAGAGTGCTACACTGAATGCTCTCTACCCTGACAGGTAGTGAAAAGCCACAAGAAAAGTAAAGGCAGACAAACCTGAAATGGATCCAGAGGAGAAACATTTTTCTACGATCCATAATTGGCCTGAAGTATTTATCATGCAAGATGACAGAGAGGCTAAGAGAGCAGTAAAGCCAGAAGTAATTTGTTCATGAACAACAAGCTATTCATGATCCTCTTAGACAGGGCCTTGGTTTTAAACCATTGTGTTTCAAGTCACCCCATTATCCCTGGCTGACCACTATTGCAATACAGTGTAATCTAGCAGAATAAAAAGCATTAGATAAGGACTCAAGAAGCCTGAGTTTTAACCACCAAACTCCAAGCATAATAATGCATTTATTTGCTTATCAATAATCACAGACAGCTTCTCTAGAGTTTTTAGGGAAAAAGGCACAGAGGGAGCCTTTGAGGCTTATAGCTAGAGAACAAGGCAATACTGGGGATTGTTCCTTTAACTGGGCCAGTTAGGAAAACTTGGAACTGTCTGGGTAACAGACAATACAGATACCTAATTTACAAGCTGTTTAAGTGACAGCAGAACACTAAGTCTGTTCTGGTGAGGGCAACATTTTTCTACTTTAGAGATGTGTTCTTGGCTTTGTTATCCACTGCTGGAATCTCCAAAATAACCAGCTAATTGGTCTACAGGGAACAGAACAAGCAGATAGTGCATCAAAAACTTAAAATACATTACTGACAGCAATATATCTGAAAATGAGGACCAAACCTACAAAGGTAGAGATAGCTAAACAACATAAGCTACTGCTAACTGCAACAGAAGAGAAGGTAGCAATCAGCTGGCACACTTGCAGCATGAGAATTTATTTCAAGAGCTTAGTACCAGTTAGAGAGGCAGATGCCAAGCATCTACTGGTTAGTAAGACAACTAGAAATCCTGATGCTGATGTTCAGTATGAGAGGACTAGACCAGGCTACCACTAGCTACAGGTCCATCTCCTTTGGGTGCCCATGCCCCCATACCACAGGTGGGCTGTTGGCTGCCTAAGGGGCAACTGCAATGTAGCCACAGCAGTCTAACACAAAGCAAGCATGGCCAGTAGGAAGGACAGCTGTGCTCAACAGCAGCACACGGATGCCAGGGCAAAGGGGAGCAAGGCTTTTAATCCAAAGGTACAGAAGTGCAGTCCCAGCCCACAGCTGAACAGCCAGGAGTTTAACATGCCACTGCTGAGCTTCATTCAGCCTCAAGGAGCTTGTGATCTTTGCCTCAACTGTAGTTAACAATCAGCCAGTGCACTTAAAAGCTATATTACATAGTCTTCAGCTCCTCAGGAACAGAGCTAGAGCATTGAAACCAATTTGAAGGCACAAAACAAGCAAATTAAGGGGCTACTTTTATACAGTTGCATTCTAGTCCTAGAGATACAAGTACATAAATTATTCTAGGACAGCTTATTCAATCACATTTAGTCCTCCCTGCCTGTAGGGGTGAGGCATGAAACCAAACAAAAAATATCCCTGCTTCAAAGCATTTTGCTATTTTTGGAAACAGCATATCTAAAACTATACAGATAACATAGCATATTCTCCATCTCCATCAGCCAAGTCCTCTGTAACCACTTCAATGCTGCCCTCAAGTTCCCCTTATGTGGAAGCTCATTTTATACATTGAAACTGAGCTTGAGTTTCAGGCAACTAAAGGTCTCCAAGCCTCTGTGGGATAGAGCACATCAGCCTGTGCCAGAGGGCACTTCCTGAACATGTTTTAAGCTGGAATGCAGAGCCATGCATATATGAAGCTTTTAAATCTAGAAAGCTTGACAAACTGACATCACTCAATGTGGTGGCTGTCTCAGCCTTTAAAAAGGCTTAGCAAGAGATTTACTTGCCTTTATAGCCAGTTGATTCATTACCACCTTCACTAGCAGTAAGCTTAAGGCTGGTTACAGGCTATAGGTTACACATTGCTCTTCAAGGTAAAAGTAAAGTCAGTCATAATTTCACTTGGTTTTGGCTTGTTATAATCAAGTCTCTGCATTACAGGGGTGGGGAGTGCAATGTGGCATTGAGTACTGCTACACAGACTGATCTTTAGGAGTGAGAGTGAAGCTACCACCTGGAACATGTTATCCCAGTGTACTTTTACTGAAGTGCCACAAAACATTCACTGAGCAGCTACCATTTGCCCCTATTAAAGCCCTACATTCACCCAAGACTGAATCTAGATTTTTTGTAATCTAGATGACTAGCATGAACCCATTCACAGCGGGGCTTTGATTCTGCAGAGCAAGTATCATGAAACACTGCTTGTTTTCATATAGCCCCAGCTAAACTAGTAGTAAATTTATACCAGGTATTTGGTTACTGTTGTAAAGGATCTAGATGATACTGAATTGCCAACATTAGGTCTAAACACCACAAGCTAAATGCATAGTTAAGGAGCACTGCTTTGCCTTAAAGTAATATTTTTCTTCAGTTAAATCCTTTTCTACAATCTTCAGAAAGGGCAGGAGAACTCCATGGAATCTTATAAGGAGCCAGTTCTCACAGTATTAGAAGAAATTAAGTACTACCCTGTCAATCACCCCATAACATGAACTAAGGAGGTAAGGAAGCCATCTAGTATAAGGGAAGCTGCCATTATCCCTTGAGTCTTACCCAAAAAGCTTGAGCTTAAAAGCTTCAGTTCTAGTTTCAGTCAGAGCACTTTGACCAGAGACACTGAGAGCAGTGCCACTGCTCAGCAAGACAGACATCCATCTTTGTCCAGTCTAGTTCTTGAATGCTATACAGCAACAACTCCAGAGCTACACAACTCATCCAGAAGACTTTTGCAATCCAAGTTTATTTGTAAAAGATATGCTAACATACCACATTTACCAGGAATGCTCTTCTCTTTAGGTATTTAAGAAAAGCCAAAGCTAATAGCATTATGGCTACCAGACAGAGAATGCCAACAGCAGTCATTGTAATGCCAGCCCATGCTTCCTTGCTCAAGAGAGTGCTCCCTAGAAAGGAAATAGAGAGATACAATTTGTAAAGACAGCTCTTCACTAAACCTAAGCAACATACGTTAGCACCACACTTGCTTAGTACCTTGGGTTGCAGACCATCCTTCTGGCACAAGGAGGACAGGACCCTGCAAGCTCACCACTGCAGAGTTCACACCTGGCATCCCACTCTCTACAACAGTAACATAATGGAGGTGAACCCCATAGTACAGCAGTTTATCTTGGATCAGTACAACCTAACATCTGCTTAGACATTACCTCGCTTGCTCCTAGATGGCCTAGGGCACCTTGTCACACACAGAGGGGAGTCTGGTTGGAAGCGGTCACAGATCAGGACACTGCAATGGAAGTATACCTAGGATAGAGAATTATGTCCATTCATTTTGGGACAATAACTGCTCCTACTTACTGCTCTAAGGCAGCAAATGTCACCTACTAGGCCAGGGAGGGCTTTGTCACCAGAGACAAAGGCAAAAGTCTTCACTTCCAGCCTTTGGCGATAGTTAGCATAGCTGACACCATGCCCCACAGGATGAAACACAGTCCTGTAGCTGTCCAGGTCATACTCACACCTGCCAATGGGTAAGAAGCAGCAAGTCAGAACAGCAGGGAGGAGATCAGTGGTGCATTTGTGGGTTTTGTTGTTTGTTTTTTTTAAAAAGCAGCAAGCTGGAATTTGAGGTAGAAGTGCCAACATCCTCCTACAAGTTCCAGCATACCAGGGCAGCACCACCAAGGTACCTTGAAGGCCACCTGAAGTGAAGCCATTGTACCTGGGACTGTTCCCAAGGGAGGGGCAGGGGGAATTAGGGAATCCTCCCATGCACTGCCAAAAATGCTTTAATTTCTCTGGCAGGACACTCACCCATCAACAACAATATTCCACTGGGGAAGTGAGCTTGGATCTTGAGAAGCTGTTGCCCAACAGTCATCCAATACCAAATGGAGGTTAGGATCATTGCGGTTCAGGACCTGAACTTCCAGGAAGATGGGCTGCTGTAGGTACCTTACTATTGGGTACTGATCATCACGGTATGGCTGCCTGTATGTGTCCTCTGCAAAAACCAAAGCCTTGTTAGATAAGTCAGTGTACAAAAAAAGGGAGTCCTGAAGAAACTCTAGTCTCAGGCTCTTCAACAGCAGCCAGTCCACCAGCTGCAGTTTGTCCTAGAGTCACAGATTCAAGGCATCTGCCTCAAGTAGCATGGGTGGGAGGGGAGGAAGTACATCAGGTCATTAGAAGCCCATGCACCAGAACAGTTCACTCCTACATCCTGCCCCCCAACAAGCTCAGTTGCTTCCCAGCCACCTGAGCCCAGAGTCAGCTTTACCTGGGTAGCTTAGAAGAACTAAGGAGAGGGGACCTTGGTTCATTGAAGAAGCCAGAGGAGGAAGGTTGTCTACCCTTATAGAGAGGGAGGCATCACCATTGCTGAAGGAGCACAGGACTGTTAGCCTGCAACAAGGAAGGAGCAGGTAAGTCTTATGTTCATATCTAGGACATCCAGGACTAAGTATTACCAGAGAGATTTCTAGACACACCTGAGTTCACTGTCCCTTGAGATCCTGTGCAGTGGAAGGTCTGCCCATGATGCCCTCACCTCATTCTCATAAACAATCTTCTCCCCATCAAACTGCAGAGAACAGCATTAGTGAGGGCATTCCCAATGCATGAAGCCCTCCCCATCAATCCTGGCTACACACTTACCCAATACCTGGTCCCACATCCATTCAGTGGGACATGAAACCAAACCCTGTCATTCAAAGATGACTTAAAGGCTGGCCGGCATGCAGGATCTCTGAGCCTAAGTGTATCCAAGTCTAGCGGTGGTGTAGTACTGTCAGCAAGGATTTCAAAATCCATGTACCCATCCTGGGTGCATACAGCAGCTGTAACAGAGGTTCACATAAATTGGCATGCTAGTCATTGACGGCTCAGTCTGCCAAGAGCTGTTGTGTTCTGGCTAGAGATACACTTTCCTGTGAAAGACTAGTTCAAGAACAAGCCATGCCAAAGGATTACTATCCAAGCAGCACATGGGCTAAGTCCATTGCAGAAGTCAGTCACTTACCTGTTGGTGCCTGCTGGTCACAGGGGCACTCTGGATGCATCACCATTGCCACAGTCTCCCCATGGAGGTGAAAAACCAGTTTCAAAGAGGACATGTAGGACTGAAGTCCTGAGCAGCTCTCCCTGTGTAGCTGAAAGGCAAGAGTTACTCTGAGTGTAACTACAAGAGCTGTTTTTAACATATGCATGTGTTAGAGTGTTTCACTTGCGCTGGGGCCATGGTGCTCTTCATACTCAGCTAGTTTGTTAGTTTGCATTGCTCCAGGCATGCCAGACACCAATCCACTCCAAGAGGAATATTTTCACCTCTAGCTGTTTTTGCCAAGAGACTTCATGAAACCCAAGTTACCTTTGAGTGATGCCTATCATTATAAAGTCAGTTTGCATTCATCTTAATCACAACTGCTAGCCACAGGGCACATGGCTGACTTGGCAGGTGCTTAGTCAAGGTCAAAGCTACTGTGCTCTGGTTCTCAGTAAGCAACAAGGGGCTGTGACTTGAGGATCAGAACTCACCCTGGACTTCAGGACTCCCCTGCTAATATGCAGCTTGACCCCTCTCTTTCTGTCCAGAGCAATCCCATTTTCCTGAAGCTGGTCCATGGGGATAGTCTTATCCTCTACACCCACAGCCATAAGGGTCCCTGGGAAGGCTGGGATGGCAACAGTCATGTGTGTTGCATTACAGATTGCTGGACCTGCAACAACATCTTTGTTAGATATAACACCAGTTTCCTCAGGGCAGAAGCAGGCCAGGTTCTGACTTTCTTCATGCATTACCTGGTGCACAAAGCATTCTTGACTCCACAGTCAGTCTATATTCAGGAGGGCCATATGTGAGCTTGAGTGCCACAGTGTAGAGCACCTTATCATTATGCTGACAAAGAAGGTAGAGGTCTGTTAGAGTACTCAGCTCATGATCCATCATAAGGCCAACCCTGCAGGGCCATGTACTATGGCTGGTTCAGGACTGCTGCTATTCATGTTGGCAGAAGCAGTTTCTTCCCACCTCAACACCCTTTCAAAAAGGGATCTGCTCATGAGATTGCCAGTCAGATGCTCACAGGACAGGCTATAGCTAGGATCCCACTTACATAGATGCCCATCAGCTGTGCTGCTGAGGTGCACACTGTGCTTCCCCATTTTATGGGGCTGGGCAGTTCACAGGTTTCCACAGATCTACAGGAGGGAGATACCTAGACTCTGTTAAAGCAGCACTGCCTCCTCAGTGCCAATTCTTTGTTCTCCTACCTTGTAGGAAACAACTCCAGTGGCAGTAAAGGCCACCTGAAGGATCAGGTTGTGGCCATCAGCTAGAAAGTTATAGCCTTGCTGCATGGCTTGGCCAAGGCTCAGCTGATGTATTCTGGTTCCATCATCAATTGACAGAGTCCAGGTCATTGGAGCTGCTGGAACCTGCAAAGCAGGAGATCCTTCCTTAGGAAGGGAAGGCATAGCCACACAGAAGCAGCAAGGCATTAGTTCTTCACCCTGCAGGGCTGCCACCTTGCAGGTTTTACACTCAAGCTCCCTATATTGATAGTATAGAATTAAGCTTCCCAACAAGATGCTGTTACCCCAGAAGGGGTAACTACTCCAGCTTGGAGACATCAGACTCAGTTTAGATCCAAACCCCATGCATTCCCACACCCTCCCTTTGCAAGACTGAAGGCACATACCATATGCTCATCATTGAAACTTGGAATGAGTCTTGGGAAAGTAACCTGGAACACAGCACAGGGGTTAGACCACAGGAACAGACAGTGGTCACAACCCTACAACTTTCTAAGAAAAGTCTCCACTATAGTTTTCTAGAGCAGACAGCTGGCACCAGCATTCCAGTTTCCCCTGCAATAGGGCTGGAGCCAGACCATGTGCATCATTAATGACCATTTGCAAACTAGCTCTTCAAAGAGCTAGTGGCCATGCCAAGATGGACATGCAGCCAGACCTCCCTGAAGTTGGCTGGAGCTTTCCCCATCTTTCTGCAGATCCCAGTTATGCAGTTCCAGGAGACAGCCATCCTGCCTTGCAAGCCTCTAAGCAGGATCTATAGCACTCACATTCCTCTACTTACTGCCATGAAGTCTTTTGTACAGTTTGTTGCACCAGCAAAGAAACGACTAATGATTTGAGTAGTGATTTCAGTAGTGATTTCATCTGCATGAACAGTATTGCAGTGGGTGCTGTAGGTTACATTCTTCTCCTCTCCCATTGTGTCATTCACCATCAGCCTCAACCTTAGCTGGTTCTGACCATGCTACAGAAGAGACATTAGTTAGAAAGAGTCAGCAGTACTCGCTGCAGCATGAGGACAACTAAAAGCCTTTGAGACTAAACTGTAACTTCACAGTTGTTTTAGGTGTTTGTACCAGTGCAAGGACACAGTGAACTGTCATTTTAGAAGCTTATGGAAAACTAGGTTCTTTAGGAAAGCATATGGTAACAGAGACTAGGTTGAAGAACAGAAGGTACTGAGAAAAATGCAGGAGTCAAGAAAGCCTTCAAGGACTGGCAGGCTGTAGTACCAAGGAGTCAGCTGTTTAAGAAACAAGTTAATGAATGCCAAAACCAGGAGTCTTGTGGTATTTCAAATGCCTAAAAGCAACTAATACCAGCAAATCCTCTGTTTTTGAGGCTAGTTTGGGTTGGTCTCCCACTTACTACTCTACCTCAATAGCTATGAATATCATGCATTGTTAATTGCTCTATCAATATACATAAGTGTAAATAAGGTAGTGCTGTGAAACTCTTGGACCTAATCCACTTCCCTACAAGTTGTTATTTAACATAGCTTTCAATTCCTTTACAGGAGAACACAACATTTATGGCAGTGTCTGAGGGGGCTTAATCCACAGTTGAAAGAATAAGTATTAAGGTAACATTTCAGGTTTGGTTTTTTTTAAAGTACTTCTGGCATGAGCTGCTCCTCTAGAATAGTTTAAGCATTTCCACTCTTGAAGAAAGTTAGAGCTAGAAACCCTATTAAACCCAGTCCTGACCAGGAAAACCACCACACTCCATCACAGCACCTTCCCAGAATGGAGACCCCTTTACCTCCAGGCTAGTGCAGTTGACAAACAGGACACTGAGCAACAGCCTCTCATAATCCACAGTGTGGTCACAGGACACTATCTCCTCACCACTTGCATCTAGGGAGGAGGTGGAAGATCAGCCCTGCAGGCAGGCACCCGCTTTCAAGCTACAGTAGAAAGGACCAAGCCAGGCCAGTAGCAATACCTACCCACCACACACACATGCCAGGAGTAGTTACCAAGCTCTCCAGAAAACTCAACTTCCATCCTGTCCCTGTGGCAAGCCACACTCTCTGCAGAGGGAAAACCATGGTCAGCTCCACCATCACCCTCCTGGAGGCATACACCCTACAAGCCCTCCAGCTAGCCAGCCCTGCTTCAGAGACTCCTTCCACACCAAGGCAGAGGGGAAGCAGCTCTAAGCAAGCCTAAAGCCCACATCACCACCAGCCCAGAGAGGCCTCATTACCCAAGAGATCCTGATCCCCCAGGCCATCAGCACAAGAGGCTAAGGGCAGCAAAAAGCCAAACAGAAGCAGCAACCTGCAAGAACAACAGAACCAAATGAGAGAGCAGCAAGGAAAGGATCCAACTCCCCATCCCACCCCCAAACCCCACTCACCACATCCTTGAGGTGCTCAAGCACCACTGCTCCACAAACAGCCTCATCTCCTCACTACCACCACAAGCTTGCTCTGTGGCTGCCCAGGGAGGATTATATGGGACCCGGTGTAGGCTCCGCACAGGTGCAGCCTTTCTGCTGCCCGGGGGACTGAGAGCTTGCACCTGCCTCTCCCTGAGATGCAGTCCCTTGCTGTGAAGAGGAGGGCTCGCAGGAGACCTGAAGGTGATATTAAGTGGGTTGTTGGCATGGGTTGTTGTTTCCTTTTATTTTTAAGGCATCTTTTTCTTGCTCTGATAGTTTACTCCCTTTATTCCCTTGTCAGATGTTTGACAGAAAAATGCACATCCTTTGGCAGTAATTTTTTAAAATGGAGATTTCTGCGCCACTTTGATTTTCTGACAGTTTAAAACAATTCCACTCAAGATTTGGATGTAAATGAGAATATTCTCTTCCCCTGTATGGGCAAATCTACAATGCTGATATAGATCTAATTAGGAGGAAAACATGAGTGGCAGGTTAAGGAAGAGCAGTCCTAGATCAGATCTTTAGACTGGAAGATCTCTGGAGGCTTTGGTTGGACTATCATTGTTCAAAGCTGTGGGGAAGAGGCCTGGGGAGAAAAAAATCTCATATTTATATTATCTTTCAGCTTTCCGAATGCTTTTGAATTCAGACAGACTTGTAAAAAAACCCCAAAGACTCATATTTTTTAAAGTAATTGAATTCTTGAGATGTGAGAAAGCAAAAAGATAGATCATAGGAACAGAGGAAAATTAATATTATGGAATAGTAATTTAGGAATGGGATGTTAAATTGTACTTCAGGGAATAATAGATTTTGTATTAATGTACCATGTATTAATGTGAAGTGTATCCATTTATATTTCTTTTTACAGTCATAGACCTGTGCCTAGAGCAGATTTTAGAGTTTCCCAGCCCAAGGGACAGTAGCCTCATTTCTCTTAAAGATTTAGAGTTGTGAGAAAGAGCTTGTCTATCAAGTGCTGGTAGATACTGAAGCGCTGGGACCTTGGATGAGACAACAGCATGGGTGGAGGCAGGAGGCAGAGCGTGTGATTGCCACCATTGTGCTGTGTAGCAAAGCAATATGATCCATACAGGCAGGGCAGATGACTAGTGTAAGTGATTTTAAAATGTACATTCTTTAGAAGCATCTCTTTAACTCTCATCTTTGTGAGGACATGGCAAATGCAGAGTTAAAGCTATTACGCACGTGGGGATACCAAGTGTGCACGATGCCACTTGTAGCAATAAGCAGGCGCTAGCTCGGATCCATAACCACACCAGAGTAAATAGCATCTGATGTTAGTAGCACAAAAAGAAATTGCACTTCTGCTTTTGCCGTCAATAGGAGTAGTATGCAGATAACCTTTGGCAAGAAATTAACTTCCCAGAGACTCCTGAATTCACAAACATACATCATGTACCTTTTTTTCTCTTTTTTTTTTCCAGTGATATTCATTGTTTTCAAAAGCAATGGTTATACAGAAAACTAATGAAAAAACCTGTGAAGCCACACACAAGTTTATTGTATTATGTATCTATTATTATTTAGCTTGGGTTTAACTAACACAGGAGGGAAAAAAGTGTTTCAAGTACACAGCCTTGTTGTGGTTTAGCTTCAGTCAGCAACTAAGCACCACCCAGCTGCTCGCTCACCCTCCTCCCAGTGGGATGGGGAGAGAATCTGAAGAGCAAAAGTAAGAAAATTTGTGGTTTGAGATAAGAACAGTTTAATAATTGAAATAATAATAATAATAATAATAATAATAATAATAATAATGATGTAACAAAAAGGAAAACAATGAGAGAGAGAGAGGAACAAAACCCAAGGAAAAACAACAAAAACATCAAGTGATGCAACCGCTCACCACCCGCTGACTGATGCCCAGCCCGTCTCCGAGCAGCGATCACTGCCCCCCAGCCAACTCCCCCAGTTTCTATACTGAGCACGCTGCCATACGGTATGGAATAGCCCTTGGACCAGTTGGGGTCAGCTGTCCTGGCTGTGCCCCCTCCCAGCTTCTTGTGCGCCTGGCAGAGCAGGGGAAGCTGAAAAAAGGACTGAAAAGTCCTTGACCAGTGTAAGCACTACTTAGCAACAACTAAAACCTCAGTGTGTTATCAACATTGTTCTCATACGAAATCCAAAACACAGCACTATACCAGCTACTAGGAAGAAAATTAACCCTATCCCAGCCGAAACCAGGACAATCCTTTAAAGAATTACACAAATGAGGTAATTCCAGGCAGTCAAATCCGATGTAAAGTTAAACTTACTCATAATTTCCCCACCTGATTCCCACCTTCATTAAGTTGGTGGAAAAGCTGTAAGTCCCAGGGAGCTTTGGGTCATGTTCCCGGAGTTTGGCTGACCCTGGGCTGGTAAAAGCTCAATCTTGCGTCACACCAGAGTGATGCTGCTAGCGTGGGGGAAACCTGCAGCAGCAATGCACGGTCCCTTTGCAGAAGAAGAGGCTGTCCTCGCACGCTAGAGTTAACTCAGGGTTTTGCCAACTCCCAAAGGCCTTGTAACAAGTTATGGCTTGTGTAGCTGAAAGGTAGTGTTGGGCCAGACACCATTCAACAGCTAGAGCAACACTATTGCCAGTCACCGCAACTGGGTTTGTCCTGTGGTGCAAGTTAGCAACTCCTAATATCAATCTTCAAGTATGTAGGTTCATAGGATGTAATTCATCACCATTTGCTAAAGCAATTAGTGGTTGCTTCACTTAACATGTCTGAATTTGCAGCTTAAGCTACAGATAAAGCACAGCCATTCCTCCTTTCAAAAAATTCAGTTCCACCTCTCCGGGCTGTTGAGCCTGTAACAGTAACTATGGCCTGACTTACAGGTAAACAGCTAATTCATGCCCTGAAACACAAAACTATCTCCATGGCTTTCATTTTTTTTTTCCTGCTGCAAAAACCTGCAAGGTCTCCTCTTCCAATCCTCTGCTTTTCTCTTTTACTTGTTTGATTTTCTAATTTTTGGGAAAAAAAAGCATTGCCCAAGTGGTGTCTCACAAATGGAGTTCGTTACCCGGTGTGCAGCACCCCATATGCACACAGAGCTGAGATATCAGTTTATTTCAGGTTTTGTGCAAGACCGGGTGCTAGGTGGTAACTCCACAAAGCTAGCACACCGCTCCTTTGTGCAGGTACAATATTTATACAGTCTAGGTATACATATGCATAAGTAATTATGCAAAGAGGTTTTCTATTGGTCTACATTTTCTTGTCTCAATTTTAAAGCTACAGTACTACTTTAATATTCTGCACATGCTCAAAGGTGAGGGGTCTCTGCTTGGGCCAGGGTCTCCAGCTCAAGGGGTGTGATTTTTAGTATTATAATGAGGATAGTTCGCATAAGGGTGCTCCTTATCACACTTCTGCTAGCAGTTTCAGATTGTCCAAAAACATCTTCATTAGCTTACATATTTCTCCAGGATGTGCTTGACTCCCAAGGACAGTAATTCTTGATTAGACGTTCCACATTCCAGTATGAATTCCCCTTATCAACTTCATGTACGTCTCGGCCTTCCACTATCTTTAGAGTATGTATCATAGCTAAGTGCTTAGGTCAGACCGACCTTCCATATGTACTTGTATAATGCTGAATTTGATTGAGTACACAAGAGCAGTGCTGAACACCCCCGAGCATTGGGGCGTTGCATACCACCTCCGGAGAGCACAGATCACCTCAGCATAGATGCACTTTCCCATGGGCTTTGGCTGTCCCTGTCCCTCACACACTGGCAGCAGGACACCATTTGAGACGCCAGTGAGCTCAACGTGGCTTTCCTTGGAACTGTTTGTGGCACTGATGATGATATAATGGGGAAAAAAAAAAAAAAAACAACAAGAAAAAGGCTTTGGAAATGCAAAGAGCCCAAGTGCCAGGTCAGGACTCCTGCTTTTGAGCATTCACAGCAAAAACACTTACTGCAAATGTCACTGTGAAACAACAGATAACGTCACTGCTTCTAGCCCTACAAAAGTCCCCCAGTCTGCTTTTATATGCCCAGTATGGCTGGGCATCGAGGTGTGCAGGACTTTGGTAGAGTTGGCTTTATTGCCTTTCAGCTTTATATATCTTTCCCTATTGATTAGGGCCTCGCTTCTGAAATGACGTGTGCAGGCAGAGTGCGAGGGCTGCCCTTGGACCCCCGACTGGAGCACAGTTACACCTGAACAAAGATCGCGTCAGGATGGGACTCGGGCAGCTCTGGCACGGGCCGCACTCAACCTCACTGTGGGAACGGGGCTGCTCAAGAGGACATCCAGCAACAGTGTCCTTGGGCACAGCCGTTTTGCCTCTCTAAGGAGTGAAGCAATAAGCTTTTATTGTTGTTTAAATGTTGTCATCATCTCTGAATTGTGTAGCCACAATTACACCATGTGACTAATTTCATTCTTCTCTAATCCAAGGATCTCATTAGACAAGCAGAGACTTACTTGCCTCCCCTCGTATGGCCTTCACTATACCACGTTTGGTGCTTACAAAAGTTGCAATGAGGAAATGTTGTCCTGGATAATACCTCATGCAAAACAGATGGCACAACAGCATCGCTGTTCAGACCAGACTCTGAGTTATCTAGAACAATGTAACTAATGATGCTGTAGTCCTTCAACCTAAATAGTTTGTTTAACTGGTAATATTTTACTTAAGATAGTTCTCAAAAAATAGAGCAATAATCAGAGACACAGCAAAATGCAGTAACAAAACGAAACTGCTAGTTAAATAATTCATTAGCTTACAACACCATGTACCGTCACAACAGAGTTTCTCCTGAGCCTGGTAAGACATTTCAATTGGAAGTGGGATGGTTTTGAAGTTCTTTTCAAACCCCAAAAGAAAAGCTTCATTCTAACTACTCAGGGAGTTTAAAAAGTTCACAATTTTGAGCTTTTTCAAAAGAAAAATCTCCATTCAGGCTGAGAAATTTAGCTCATTTGATGTTGAATCATTTATCGCATTTTAAGTTGAGGTTTTTGTATGGGACAAAGATGAACAAATACCAGGAGTTTAGAAACAGATGGAGATCTTGTTTGGTCTTTTCTTTTTTCTTTCTTTTTTATGATGCCCACTTTTGTGACATAAATAATAATAAAGCTTGTAAAGTCCCGGAACTTCTCTCCAATTGACATGGGTTTTGCTTTACCTCTCATTAAAACTTAGAACAACAGTTTCCCACTCAGCATCATACAGAGTAACTTTCTTTTAAAATCAGTATTTTCAGATGTTAGATGATAAAAATCGCTCTGAGATCAACACTTTGTGTGCTGAATTAATTAACAGAAAAGCAGATGAATGTACTTCTGTAGTAGAAATCAATAATCTTGAAAAATGAAAAGGTCTCTTTTGCCACCAACTCACTTTCATGGGTGTAGCTAACAATGTGAAATGTCAATGTACAAGAATAATGCTGTCTCCTCTCTTCTACCAGGCACTGGTGGTATGTGGTGATCATTTTACATCCTTGAGAGTAAAAAAGCTTACACTACCCAGTAAAAGAAATAAAACTCAATGGCATCAAGAAACAGATAATCTAATACATACATTGAAAAGTATATGTATTACCTGTCTTTGTTCTGCAACAGCTAGGTTTTTCTAGTAGATGTAAATTTAACTCAGTGCTGAGCCTGGTTAAATAGAAAATGGCATAAATGACTTAAACGACTTAAATAGAAAATGGCATTTTTGATTAGAAAAGTATTAATGGCAACGCAGGGAACTTGGAAAAGGGCTGAGGGTAAAACTCTCTTCTAATGCGGGGATGGAGGTGGCCTGGGTGAAGCACAGCCCTTCCCCACTGCCCTGAGACGGCAGGGTAGCACCGGGGATGGCTGTGTCTGTAGACGACATGAAGGAAAGCCAGGGCTTTAGTTTACTCCTACCGAGACTTGTTTATTCAAAGATTCAAACCTGTCACAGGATCTGACTGACTCTCCTTGTCCTCATGGAGGAAAATGTTGGTACAAGTTTGTTCCTGAAGAGCCCTTCAATCCCTGTCTGAGAAAATAATTAAGAGAGAAAGCCCATTCGGAATGGTCTCCAGCGTATTACATGGGTGGCATTATGGGAAGTAAATGAGGTGGCAGTCCATTCAGTAATTGCACCAACTCTGGACAATGAGCTGCTTTGCAATTGCTTACTGCTTCTGCCACGGGAATAATAAGCAACAAAACCTCACTGCTAATTGCTGAGGGTGGATTCTCTAAGATGCAGGTTAATTCAGTTAGTCATAGAAAACAGCTTGACAAAAAAGTAACATTTATCTGGCAGCTGTTGTGAACGTGACCAGAATAGCAGAATAGCATTTTGTTAAGCAGCAGGTAGTCTCTTACTGATTTCTTAGCTACTGTTTTAAAACTGACCTTTTATGTGGTTTTCTCTTAGTAATTCTTTTGAACCTAAAAATTAGATTTACAGTCTAATTCTATAAGCTTCTACTCATAGAGGTAGCCCTTAACGCCACTGAAATCAGGGGAAATAATTTCTAAAGCAAGAAGTGGTTATGTGAGATGGAGACTGGACCCATCTGCTCCCAGGCAAGGCCCACAGTGCCCAGCCTGGGGTAGTGGGTTCAGGCCCATCATGTTTCCATTTCTTGAATTCCCTGTGCTATCCTGAGGAAATCCTGCACATTTTTTGCATCTAAAACAGAGATTACAACACCTGTTAGACGAATTTATATTTGCCAAGTGCCTTAAGATCCTCTGATGAAATGCAATTTGCGGTTAAAAGGACCACATGCTAGGCTGTGGTTTTGCCTGCTGTGACTTGCGGACCTGCTGGCGGTTTTATCCGAACACCACCCTGGTCCCGACAGGCCTGTTTCCATCTGCACATCAATCTGTGTACGTGAAATGGCTTCATGGATGTGCCTGGTTTGGCATGGGAGAGGCTTGTTTTCAAATGCAGCAACCCAGTAAATGATGGGTTACAAAGGACTTCACCAGTAAAGGTAACTGCTTCTGCATTTCACCCTGTCAAAACTCAGGGATACTTTATTACTTAGGGTGAAATCTGGTCATACTGACATTCGTGGCCTTTTGAAGGCTTTTGAAGTTTTTAAAGTTTTTTTTGAAGTTCAAGGTCCTTTTGAAGTTTTCCCAGAACAGTTAGGCAAAGACACAGAGAAGATGAATTAATCTCCTCTATGTTTAAATAGTCAAATATGCAACGAATGGTAAACGGCAGAGCCGCCTTCCAGAAAATGAAAGCATTCACCACACCATCACCTTATTACCTATGCAGAGCTCTGGATAAATTGTCTGCTAGGATGAACTTTGCCTCCTCATTTCCATCCTCACGGGGACGTCTCAACTTGTAATCATTAATGAACTATCCCTGTAATGGAAGGGTGACTGTACAGTCTGGATATTGTTCAGAGCTGCTCTGGGAAACCCGAAGTTACTGAAAATGTCCAGCAGGTATCACAAAGCGGCAGCCGACGGCAATTTGGGCCTCTTGAAAGAAGCCACTAGGAAAGACCTCAACACTTCAGATGAAGCCGGGATGACACCCACCCTTCTGGCAGCATACCATGGGTATCTAGAAGCTCTGGAAGTCATATGTCGGAGAGGGTAAGTCAATCAGCCTCCATTGCTTAAAGCTTGTGGCTTGAAACTATAATTAGTGCATCATTTTTCTAATGCCCCGATGACCTCAGACCCAAAACGCTGAAAATCTCGGTCATTTCTTTCAATGCATTGCCAAGAATTGTTTCTTTTCATTTGCAATGGCCCAAACCTGCAAGCAGGTCTGTACGTGCGGTCCGTGAAGCCGCATCGGCGTCAGCAGGACCATCTCGTACATGGAGTCTGTAGGGAGCAGTTAGTAGGAGCAGGGCGCTGGGACCTCACCTCGCTGTAATGGAGAAGTTGGCCGACAACCTTTGGTGATAACATATCTTTGAAACTGGCTCTAGAAAAATGCATTGTTTGAAACATTTTTAGCAAAAAGTCTCTCCCATTTGCTTCCAAGGTGCATTTAGTAGACATCTGTGAAGGTTTAATGCTTTCCAGAGGCAGGTCACAACTGATAGTTTTGAGACAGTAACATCTAAAATTGTTATTTCTCTGCTTTTTATAGTATTAGCAACTACCATCATGATAAAAATGATAATACTGTTTCAGAAGCTGGGGTACGATACTTGCAAACCTGAAAAAAAAAGAAGTAAAAGGAGGTTTTCTACAGGTTTATTTTCTAATAGTGGTATTTCTGTTTGGTATATTTAACTGTACTACATGCTTAAAATGTATTACTGAAATGGTAATTACCTTCCCACCCTCCGTACTCTCTTGCCTGGAGCCTACCTTTTAAGCTGTGATTCTGTAATAAGATCTAATAAAAGAAAATCTGCTCTTGTGTAGAGATACAGTTAATAAAATATTCTTTCTGGGCAGAGATGAAGATTAAGTTGACCTGTATTTTCAATCATAATAGTTTAAAGAAGATTGGAGGGAAAAGTTGAATAACTATTTGGATGTATCTGAGTTTTATGTTATTAAAAATGGAATTGAAAATATGGAATAAAAATAGGTTTTTCATAGATTTTCTTTACAGCTCACTGAGCTCAGGTGTGGCTGTAATAACACAATAAAAATGACCTTTGGACTGCATGGTTATTGCTGTGTCCCCAGGAGAAGCAAAAATAGATTGACAGTTCTTCAACTCATATAATTAAGGCAGCTCCAAGGAAATACCTAGAGTCAATAAAGGTTTGTCCTTGAACACCTAGAAGACAGAACAACTAGCTAAGGAACAAATAACAAAATAATTTTTTTCAAAATTTGAGTGAAAAATATGTCTTCTACCATACAAGCTGATAGAAGTCACAGAGGATGACAAAAAGATCAGAATTTCTATGTATTTGTTATTTAATGTATTTCTAACTCTTTTTCTCGGTAGAGGACAGCTTTGGGACAGTATTGCCCTCAAAATCTTCAAACATGCATTCACCTCTATTTTAATGCAAGATTTCTTGACACGATCAGCAAGCTGGGGCTGTCAGAGATACGGCTGTAGTCTCACTGGTTTTCTTGGGAGAAGCTGAATTTTGGAAGACATTCAATCTGTTCTGCAGTCAGTTAATGTTTTATTGTGAAAAAGTACTTTAATTATTTTTAACAAATTCATCCTTTCCTTGAAGAAGTTTTCTGACAAAGGCACTGAGATACAAGATGGTTTTCTTTAGAGTAGTTGCAGATTTTAGGACTCTGAAGCTTGCAACACATTCAGCCCTTGGAAAATGTAGCAATACTAACAATAAACCCCTTTCATCTTGAAATAGTTTATCTTCCCAGGCATCAAGAGACATTTTCTCTGCTTGCTTTGCAGGTAAATGAATAAAAGCAAGACCAAGTAGCAGATGTGCTCTCTTTTGTGTGAGCTTCTTTCTTGGGAAAGCAGGGAAAAGAGGAGTATGAGAACCCAAAGTAGACGTCGAACCTTATCCAAAGTCCCACTGAGCTGGGAACAGACACTCCAGTTTGTCAATTGTTTGAGGCTCAAAGGCTGGCAGGCTCCACGGGAAAAGAGACCACAAACAGCTATGAAGGGACCTGGGGGAGGATGGATGGCCCGGCACTCCCAAGGCTCAGGATAATGCAGCCTGCTTGCTAATGTGGGAATTAAGGAATCTGGCATGCTTGGCCGCAGTCAGGCAGTTCCCCAGGGCAGAGCCACAAAAGCAGAAATATGTACACATGGTTTCCATATGTCTAAGTGGAGAAACTTTGATCCTCAGCTGCCACCTCCCTGTAGAAATGCCTGCACTCTCGCAGCCTGCGTGCTCAGGCTCACCATTGTTTCTCAACGTGAGCAGCTCCGTGTCTCAGCTCTGCAGGGACCCCCAGACTCTCTCTTGCCTGTGGCATTTCAGGCTGAAGGATGTTTTCAGATTTGGCCCTCAACAGATATGTTAGTGCTCTTCTTCAGAGATACTGAAAGCCAGAGATCAATGCCTGAAGGACATTTTGTGATAGGATGTACCATTTCATTCATAGTACAGCTGCCGTGGAACAAAACTCCAAGACATTGAAATGTTTAAACTCCCAAGAGTAGAAATTGTCCTTGTAAATTTGGCCCCTGGCTCTGAAGTTATTAAAGGTTTTGGGCTGCTGTGGCTGCCTTGGTTATTGGTCACAGACGACTCAGACTCTGTTCTGAACCATTGCTAATGTTGACGCTGCCAAATATGAATTAAAAGATTCAAGCCGATTCTCATCTGCAGGCAGCAGTTCAGTGTGAAGTCAGTGCAAGAGTTAAAAAGAAAGCAATACTTTTCACTGGCTTTAAATTCAATTGAAAAGATGTGGTATTTTATTTTCAAATGAGCTTCTGCTTTTCAAACCCCATGAGCAAAAGCAGCTTAAGGAGAACAAAAGAGCTGAATAAAAACAACAGCATCTATCTGAGCTTAATCTCATAGCAATGAAGACAAATGTGTAATCAGGGCTTTACTCGTAATCATTTACCTATTACCTACCAAAAACGTTACTGCATGGGCTCATTAAATATGTATCACTGTGGCCAGTGAAGAATCCTCCTAATATTGTCCCTGCATTTGACATGCAAAAGGAAGAGTCACCAAAAAGCTTTTAAAATATTCCACCCAAAAGCTGTTGAAACAATTTTGACATTAATTCCACTGAGTGTAAGTTGAAGCCTGAGCCAACAGACAGGCAGGAATTAGAGCTTATGCCACACACGCAGCCAGTCTCAGTGCTCGTGTAAGTAGGTGCAGCACCGTTCTAGAGGATGGAGCTAAGCTGACTCATTTTCATTAGGCTGTACTCCTCATAGCAAAGCTGAGCTAAACGTTTAGTACCTGTTCAACCCCCCTGCAGTGCTATGCTTGGGTACGTCCAGCTCACTGTATGCTATTTTCCTTCTCAGAGGTGATCCGGACAAATGTGACATCTGGGGGAACACTCCTCTCCACCACGCCGCTTGCAACGGTCATATCCATTGTGTTTCTTTTTTGATCAACTTCGGTGCCAATATATTTGCTCTGGACAACGACCTCCGCACTCCCCTGGAGGTGGCTGCCAGCAGAGACCGCAATGAATGTGTCCGAATCCTGGACAAAGCTGCCACTGAGCAGAACATGCTGAATCCAAAGAAGGTCTCCAAACTCAAAGCACAGGCCCAGAGGAATGTGGAGAAACAAATCAAGGAATGTGAGAAGCGCCAAGAGAAACACCAGCATGAAATGAACCGGAATTATATGAAAGAAAAGGTTGGCACAGTAAATTCTTCCAGAGGGACACACTCCAGAGTAAAGTTGCCTAGTCTCTTTGCTTCAAATACACCACCTCCTTTCTCCAAAAATCTGAAAGATACCTTCAAACTGAAGGCAAAAAAGACAGCTGACAGCACAAGAAGTCAGGAAACACAAAGCAATGACCAAGAGGAGGGTACGGGTAGGAGAACTGTGATGCATTTGTTCAATGAGAAAGAAGAGGATGAATTACTGAATGACCTTGGAGAGAAAAACTTTTCTGATAATGACAGTCAGGTCTCCATTTTTAAGCGGCCAGGTCTTGGCAAGATTGTATTTGGAAGGAATTTGGCTGCAGATGTAAATCCTGGAACTGTGTCTTCTGAGAAAGAAGGTATAAGCTTTAAAATATCCAGTGAGCTCTTTCAGTTTGAAAATGCTGAGAATGGCAGGAAAGATGATGCTGAAAATGGTACTGATATCCCTTGGCATGGGGAAGAAGTCATTTGGGATGACGAGGAAGCAGAGAACACACCCCTTGAGGTATTTCTGGCATCACAGATGCTGGATGAGTTTCTTCCAGTCTTCATGAGGGAAAAAATTGATTTAGATGCCCTGATGCTATGTTCTGATGAAGATCTACAGAGCATTCAGATGGAGCTTGGGCCAAGAAAGAAAGTCCTGAATGCCGTGAATAAAAGAAAACAAGCACTCGAGAACCCTGGAAAGACTGTAGATACTTGCTTATAAATTAACATACCTGTTGCTGTAACCTGCACACTGATTCATTCTTTTCCTCTTTCCAAAGAGCATGCAATTCTTTTCAGACATCTGCTAAAGCAAAAGGCAGAGAGGTTACCAATTGCTTTAGAAAGGACAGGAAGGACAAAGATTTTTCTCTCTGGATAGACAGCTGTGGTGCGCAGGATATTCATTCAAGCATATTCTGCCAAAAAGAAAGAATGTGAAGGTAAAAAACCAAAAGGTATAGAGTTAAACCTTTTTCTCCCTGAACTGTCTATGGGGATTGGATTTCTTCTCGCTGGAATAACTTAGAACACTAGTGAAGGCCAGGCACACTACATTCCTTAACAAAGCCCTTCCCTTCTTCTCCAAAAGCGCAATGCAAAGAGCATTCCCAAAGCTTGAGAGCTTTGAGTTTTCTCCGTTTGCTTCTGTTAGATCGCTACAAACCACCCTTCCTGGTACCGATGATATGTTAGAAATAGCATCTGAACCTTGATTTCAGCTATGGCTTATTGACTCTAATAGCCTCTGAGTGAATGTAAATGAGACTAATTTACAGCAAGTTTGTGTTCTTGTCAGTAAAGTGTTTTGCTACTGTATTGATATTAAAAATAGATGAAGTACCTTGCCAAGAGATGTTTGGTGTGAGTTGTACATTCTTTTCTCTTGTGTCATTAAACTGGACCCAGTTGCTAACACCCATCATGTCCTAAGTGTCATCAAGACTGCAACACTTTTAACTACGAGAAGCTGAGGTTTTATTGTCAACATTTTTGATCTGTTTTGGTATATCCTCAGCTCAGTTCCTACGGGGCGCATTTGCCACATGAAGTCCCAGAAATGAGGACTCATCACCCAACATTTTCTGTTGGTTGTTGTCGGCCTCAGCCTGAAAACTGCATGTAACACACACACACAGAGAACTCATGAAAAGAGAAAGAAAACGAGACTGTGCTCCTGTGGAAGCTCCTGCTCTTTACAGTCTATCTGGAGGCATTCACAGCCGGATTCCCTTCAGACCTCTCGGGCCTGTTCCCTTGGGAAGACAGCACTATCTGATATGAATTAATCACTCCTGTTGAGTTTTGTGAATCTAATAAGGTGCTTGTAGCAGTCTTGCTCTGCCTAAGATCTCAGATTTTAGAGGCACAATTATTAGCAGTACTTTTATCTTTAAACCTCTTTTTATAGCTTTCCATTAGTCAGCTATCATTTTTTTCCTTAGGGGTATACTGCATTTGTGGACACTAATCCTAGTTAATTATCTATTTTGTCATGCTTCCTTCTTTCCACATCTTCTTGTTACTTTGATTTGTATATTATCATTCATTTCCCTGGCCGGACTTCATACTGCTTTCTTTCCTCCTTGGAATCCTGTACTTCAGCAAGTTCCTATTTTCTTCTATTAAGCATCAGAGTCCTGTTCTGTGCAACCTTAAACGACTGCTGTGCTTAGCACAGTAATTAAATCAGACAGCATCCCCCCAGCCTCTGTGTTATTAACCTGCTGGGTTGTTTTCATTTTGGCCAAGAAACTCCCAAATGTTTAACAAAGCAAGAAGGAAATGATGAATCTTACATATTTGAAGGCATATGACAAGTAGATTTTGAAGGGTCAAATCCTATCATTCTCAGTCACATAACTGATATATTTGCTGGTTCTTTACCTGCCCAAATGCTTGTGACCTGCCCACAACACACCATCAAAACATCAGTGAGTGGTGTCACCCACAGACAACCTGTCCAATAACTGCCATTATCACAGAACAGCTTCAGCAGTTCTGTGATGGGCCCCAAGTATCTCTAAATTGCACTGAAATTCCACCTCTCTGCATACTCATCTGTAAATCTGCCTGACTGCTGCGACCTCTGACAACCAGAGATAATGGCAGAGACTATCTGCACATAAATTGATTGACTCAGTTGTCACAAGCATCCAGCATGTTTCAGTATGTCCTTAGGTATCCTCAGTAACTCTATGGAGATAGCAGATACAGCACAAGATCTATGGGAAGGAGTTCCTTGTCCTTCTGGAGCTGCATCTAGAGACTGAATAAGAAGCCCCAGAGCACCCCACATGACACTTATTTTTAGGCAACAGAATGAACCCCAATATATATAACATTTTAAAATAAATTTAAAAAAAAAAGTGCAATAGTGCTAGTCCTTTTCTTGCAGGGTGGTCCTGGAAATTGGCCTCTGGTATAAAGCAGCCATGTGGAACAATTGGGGGGAAAAATTATAAAAAGGAACACTCAAATGTCAGGTTTTTCCACTTATGTGCTTTGCTGTTTTCCAATTTTTTTTTCACCAACCCCTTTGTTTCTGTTATAATTTGAAGTATTTAAATTAGTGAATCCCAGATCTGACTCCTTAGTAACATTGGTACAGCACAGTTCAGTTGGAGACACTTTATATATCACATGTGCAATCTTATAGTCCAATCCAAACCCAAATCATAAAACCATGGGCTCTCACATGATCACAGCCCTGCCAAGTACAAGATTCT
Source organism: Ciconia boyciana (assembly GCF_034638445.1). Lineage (NCBI taxonomy): Eukaryota > Metazoa > Chordata > Aves > Ciconiiformes > Ciconiidae > Ciconia > Ciconia boyciana. The sequence continues at coordinate 9,163,837 of NC_132946.1, read as the reverse complement.
CCTTCCTTAAGGATTTAATACTCTGCACTGGACAGACATCAAGAGGAGGGAATGTGCAGCATGGGATAATGACAGCAAAACTGAGTATCACAGTGGAGCACAGCATTCTCAATTTGTTTTCCCCTTTACATTCAGTGATCACATTTACTGAGAGAGTAGTCACTGCAACAGCTTGAATACCTTCTTCCTCATCTTCAAAAAAACCCCTACCCAAAACAAAAGTAATGGACAACAAAAAGAAAGTCAAAGAAAAACAGCAGTATCTATTTAATATTAACATAAATGCAAGTTACACAATTTCTTGAGACTGATTTGTAAGAAAAGGAAACATGGAAATTAAGGCTATTATTTCCCCTCAAAAAAATCTAAAGACAGCATCCAAGCAACTCCCATTGTAATTGAATCGAATCCTCTTCATGAATTCAGAGGTACAATGCTGAAGCCAGGCTCCCAGAACCTCCTCTTGCCAATGAGAGCTGAGAACACTGTGGGTTTTCAGAACCAGTTTTTTGGACTAGTTCCATCTACTTTTAAAGTGTACGGTCTGTAGAAGAGTACATGTGAAACTAAACTGTATTTGTCTTCTTCCCAAACACTATATCTCACTTCAAATTACAAACTTTGTTTTACACAGGCACAGAACTGGGATAATATCGTCATAAATAGTAAGTGCAAGTTTCCATACAGTTCTTGAATTATGGAACATCGATGGCTGTCACATTTGTCTCACACTAGTGGAGTTCTCCATTGCTGAAGTAAGAGGCTAAGTCAACACATGCATTTCTGAACACTTCAGAAATGATACAGAAGAAAATGTGTAAAAATACAAAGGCAATTTTGCTACAATTAAAACATGCAAAAGCTTATAGAGAAATTTCTGTTCTTGTTTCTGCTGATACAAACAAGGTCAATGGAGTTAGATTTCTATCTGCACAAACACATCCTTTAGCCCTATTCACTTACTGGTCTGGTATCCTTCCGTGCTAAAACTCTGCAAATTACACTCTGCCACTTACTACTTTTTTCCAACTAGTTTACACCAGGCTTATAACTTGGAGTATTATTTACGTCACACCTGCACTGTACTCATTAACCTCTTCTATACTTACTTATGCACCATCAAGGGCTTTAACGCTAACTGCTTCTGAATCTCCTTCCTGTTCCTCTGCTGTATTCTACTGGCATCAATACAGAATGACCATGTCATCTAATCCTTATGCAGAGTGAAGAAACACTTAATAGCCTGCATGAAATAATATGTAAGTAGAAATAAAATTTCATGAGGCACAACTCTAGCCTGAGACAGGAATTTGTTTCCAGGGCAATAGCTATTTTTCAGCAGATGCTCAATCTTTTGTAAGGCAGTTGCATAACAGCACAAAACTGGAACTTTTCCTTATGTAGAACATCACTGGGTTCCTCTGCCAAGAAAGGATCATGGAAATTCCTGCCCCAGCAGATATCCACTGGGATAAAAGAACAATTACCAATTGATGCATAATACAGCCAAGGTGAAAACATTTGCCTGTATACTTAAAGTTTATCCTACTGAAATCAATTTGCATGGTTCCAATCTTCAAGAAGCTTAGAAAAAGAACTTACAAACACCATAGATTAATTAAAAAATCTCCCCACAGGATATAGATAAAAGTTAAATCAAAACACATTTTTAGTACTCACATTTTGGGTGACTCCTTGCAATATGAAAATGGCAATATCCCACTCAGGAATGTACTAGGGGAGGTACTGAGTATAGTTTCCTCCCAGTTAAAATGTACATATTAGCTCTGATTTTTTTCACTCTAAGTCTTCCTGAGCCAGGTCTTTTACAACAACAGACAGAAATCTAACTGCATGGAGGCATCATTATTTATATAAACTCCCACTCAGTTTAAGTGAAAAACCATTGGGTCTGAGGGCAGAGAAGGGGGATTGTGAGGGGTGAAAGTAAGGATGGTGACTTCCAGATCCCAGTCTGAGCTGGAAGGGAAGGGGTGTCCAGGAGTCAGGGGAGGGCTGTGTTCCCAAGAGAGACTGAAGACTAGGTTACTGTCAGTGTAGCACTGAAACCCACAGTTGCATTTAAAGTACCATCACAGATAAATATGATGCCAGAGTCCATTCTCCAAACTGATATATTTTACTCCAGTATGAATTACCTCTCTAAAAACACAAAATATACCCACAGACTTCTGCTACATAAATAATAAGGGAGGAAAGGCATTGATTCCAGAATTATACCAAAATATGTAAAAGCAACCCTTGTTAATATCACTGCAAACATCTGATACTTGCCATTACATGATACGCATTTATTAGTAATACTGCAGGTATCTAATACTTGCCATTAGAAAACTGTAGAAATTAGTCTATCGCTGAAATTTTACTTTTCATTCTTGAATGTTCTAGAAGGGCCACATTCAGATAGGATTGGTGCCTTTCTTGTTAACAAAAGATCCAAGGAAACTAAGTGCAAACAATTTTCTTGGCCTCATTGGCATTGTAGATTTCTCTCTTTAGTTCCCAGCTGACCATGAGTCATAAACAAATTTTGCTGCTACTGTATCTTCAACCGCCATCCCTGAAAAAAAATTAAAGTAACCTCCAAACAGTTCTTCAGCTGTACAAAACAATTTAACTTCAGAAGGGAACAGAAGGACTCAGGAAATTATCTAACTGGACAGGAACAAAAATCGTTCCCCATCCCAAACATCTACAGTGTTACATTCAAAGTTTATAGCCATCATGTAACTGTTAGGTGTGCTATATGAAGTTAATATAACAGCATGAATCTGATTTTCAGTGTTCATATCACAACTTGGCCCTTTCGGACCTCTTTCCTGCAAACATCAACTCGAACCCCACAGTACAGTACCACATTGCCTGTAAGTCAGACAGACTTCAGGGGCATAACAGTAGGGAATTTTGGTTGGAGCTGTATTAATAAACACTGCAGTCATGTGTTAAACAATTGTGAAACAGAAAATGTACTTCTTCCTATTGTTTGTTTGCTTTCCTATCACTTTTCATTACATCGGTCCTGCTAGATAAATAAAAAGGGAAAATGCAAATCACATTCTAGTTTCTTCTGGACAGTGCATTGCCACAGCAGTTTTGAAGATGATCAGCAGCTTTCCCACGCATGGGGGACCTAATAAATAACAAGGCATTGTTTTCTGTCAGACTTGTACACAGGAGGGGTTGTTCTTACCCAGCGATTTAAACACTGTTGTTTTCTCAGGCAGGGCTGGTTTCGTACCCTTCACTACCTCTCCCAGTTCAGCAAAAATCTCTGCCTGTAAAACAAAGATATATTTATACATAAACATAATATCCATACATACATTAAGAGAAAAACTTTTTTTCTGAGTGACTTCAGAAGAAAGAACTCTTCCAGTTCTGCTATCCCAGAACAGATTCCCTTCCATGCTGAAGCAGATCACTATTCAGACAAATAATACAGAAATTGGACAGAAATCAGAGGAGTGGAATGGTTTTTAGAGAAAAACAGCTGACAGACTTTCCTCAGTCAGTAAATTACAATGGATAGCTTGTTACGTATCCAACAAAACACATGGGGTTCCACACACCTTACTGTATCTGGACCTCTTATGTTAAACCTCAAAAGCGGAAACCATATTTGTTCTGAAAAAAAATTAAAAGAGAAAAAAACTCCTCCATTAAACCTAAAAGAGTGCCTGCCGTCAGATTTCTGCAGATCACTGTCTGCTTGGCTTCTGTCATCCATTCTCTAGAGGCCTGATGTGTGTCAATTACACTGAATATTATGGGAAGAAAAAGTTACAGGTTTTAAGTATTTTTCAAATCTATTTGTTAACATAACTACCAAACAGTGTGGGAAATGTAGGTCTTTCAAAATCAATATTTTGTTATTGTACACAAAGGCCAACACTGAAAACATGCTACTGTAATATGGCGCCATTAAATGGTTGATACAGAGGTTGCACGGTTTTGGCACAGACATATAGAAGCCTCAGTTTGAAACCAGTTTATCTTTCAGCCTGTGCCTGGAAAGTGTTAACAGCTACATTTGATGCTCTAAAAGTTTCAGTGTAGCACATCAGTACCAGCTCATTCCCAATGCAAGCCAACTGCCAAAAAAATAAAGTCCATAATTTAAGAAAGTCTTACCCCTGACAATATAACATCTCCCGATTCCGTAAGAGCAGCCTCTCTGGAATCCACAAACAGAATGGAATTCTTCATCAGTTCATCATCCAGTTCTCTCCAGTCTGGTCTGCTTGCTCCAACAGCTAAGACAACAAAACTGATGAACTTGGGAGGAATGTTTAAAACAAATTCAAACCACATTTTGTCCAAAAGACACATGTGAAGTAACAATGGACATTATTGTGGAAATGTAATATACAAACAAGCTGCTGTTAGCACTGGAGACATGCTGATTGATAAAACAACAAAAAAATAGGATGTGCCTGAGCAACTGGTAAAAAGCCTGGATTTCTCTCAACCTGGCCTCAGCTGTAATGCTGACATATATATGGCCTGTTTCTGTAAGGTGCTAACCCCCTAAATTTCCACTGATGTCAAAGAAGGATGACATTGGGTCCAACCCTCCAAATTACAACTCATTAAGATGTAGAGCATCCTTGACCTCTAGTCATGCACATGCTGCTGCCGACAAAAGTCTTACATTCCTCATAAGCACAGCCAGAACAACTGGAATCAATTGGCCTTTGCATTTCAACCTGCTGAAGCATTAAACTGCAGCTCTTCAGGAAGCAGAAGTGAGCTTCTTTGCTGGAACTGTTTCCACCTCTTTGGTACACTAGTCAAACTGCTCCTTCCAAATAATGCTGACAGAGAAAAGAAGGGGAAGTAGCTCTGCTTAGCCCTTCATCATCTCATATCAATACAAGAAATGAAAAGATACATGTAACTCTCTATAGCTACAAAACAAACAAGCCTTTGCTAGGAGCCTTCTAAATGACACTGATAAATAAGCGTGACAGTTACTCTGTTCTGCTTACAGAAGGCACCGTTAGAATAAACTTTGATCATTTGGTGACGCAATTAGGGGAAGATAATCTTAAGGTTATACAGACTACAACTCTTCTGCAGACAAACAGTAAACTGTTTCTGTGACTGCTGAATTAAAAAGTTTTTGTTGCTTTTTTATTTTTTAAACAGAGTTAACTAACACCTAACACAGCTCCTCTAAAACATTCAATATTTGATTTGTCAGTAGAATATCCTTGTCAGCAGACTCTGGGTAGCCAAGGCATAAGAAAATCATCTCCCTTCGTCCATTATCTCTTGTACCCTTGTCTTTCACCAGATCATTACCAAACGCCCTGAACTTTATGGTCCTTTCATTTGATCCAGACTGTGGTTTTTATGTGTCTATAGAGAAAAAATAAGATTTGAAGAATCCTTCAATTATCCTGAACAGAGGAGAACCAAAAATACTTTGGTTGCACAAATACTTTGTGCAGCAAAAACTTGCACATGCAGACAGAGAGTTCAATGCTACTAATTAGGATTTTTAGACCTATACCCTTCTATTATTTCCTTGTAACATTATAAGCAGTACCAGTTGAGCAGGCTATAGATTTTCACCTACCTGGGGAAAATGAAAACAAATCAAGGAGCTTAACTTTTCAAATATAGCAAGACCACTATCAACTTGTTATGGGCTAAAAAAAAGTTATAGTGTAGTCAAATGTTTTTTAAAAGTGTCCAACTGTTATGGAATAATAAATTCCATGTTGCATGAATGCCTCTTCAAACAGCACAAATGCCTCAATGGAGGGGGAGGAGAAAAAAAAAAAGGCAAAGAAAGGAGAGGGGTCTTTGTGTATGCGTCGCCTCAGTGACTGTAGACCTTAATTGATTTTGGTTGTACTTCTGGCTTCCATTCCGTGACATAACACAGACAACAATATTCAATGACGAAGGACAAAACTGAGTTTGAAAAATCGGTAGGATGCTGCTGGAATGTGGGACTTTCCTTTAAATTGTTCCCTTTGACAAGTCGCTTTTGTCTTCTTACCATGCCATTTGGAAAGTGCACAAGGTCATCTGAACCAGGCCCACAATTAATGAAATAAGCAAATGTGGGCATGTCCAGAGACTCCAAACAATAGTGTGGCAACATCATTACAAAGCGGGGGGGCGGGGGAGAAATCAATGTGATCAGCCCAAAAAGTAACAAATAGAGAAGCTTACAAAACTGAGTGAAGAAAAAAATACAACTACCAGGGAAACAGCACAATGAGCAGGAATCACTTTGGAAATAACATGTTTGTATGGGTTATTTAAATAATGGGTGAGCATCAAGTGACAAGATGGTAGCAAAGATGATGCACCACTAGGAAAAAAGCATATCCCATGCTCTAGCAAACATCCAGTGCTGGAATATGCAGGAGTTCTAGCTCCAGACAACCAGGAAGACAGGGCTGGGAAAAGTGGTCCTCACTAAAGGGGAAAAGTCAAAATGGAAAGAACATTCATTCTGAGAAGCACAGAATATTGCTTTTCAACAGTTTTTGATGCTAAACAATGTGATAATAAATATATCCTTTAAACAATGAGAACATAGCATACCATTGATATGGGCACCTGGTTTTACCCAGTCTCCAAATAAAACTGGTGTTGTTGCCATAGTGACTGTTATAATCACATCAGCCCCAGTAACTGCCTCCTGAGCAGAAGAGCAGACCTGCACTGGACCATTAACTGAATTAGCAAACTTCACCGCTTTCTCTTTGGTGCGATTCCATATCCTGACCTTCAAGGAAAAAAAGACAAACAGATTAGCTTAAGAATTTCTCCTTGCTGAAACAGAACACTGTTTAAGTTTTCAGTAGATAATTACATGTATCCTAAACATGTTTTTTTTCCCCCCTTTAACATTCTCGTCATACAAGTGACTAAATTTCACATGAGTGCAGCTACATTTGAATGACTGTTTTGTGATGCCAGAATAACAACTCCTTGTAGAGCTGTATTTATAAAATACAAATATTTCCAATAAATATATTTAAGGGAAAGTCACAGAAGACTCATCCAAGTATGGCACACACAGTAGGATTTTCTCAGAGAGAAAAAGCCATCTGAAACTTGACTTTGTTTCCAACCCCCCCTCCTTTTTTTTTTTTTTAAAGACCAACATTTGAGCAAGAAATTCTACAGCTGTTCAGAGTATTCTTGGGTTCTATAAAAACAGAATCAAAATACAATTAATCCCTTAACTTCATTGGCTGTAGTAGGATTTATTTATATTAAATCTTCCCAAAACATAATAGAGAAAAATAGATGTATCCTGTTAAGATGTGTCCATTACCTCTTTAAATGTGAACAACTCCATGAAGATATCATAATGGCTATATGCTTGAACACCAGCTCCCAAAATGCACAGCACTTCTGCAAAAGCTGGCATTAACAACTAAACAGTATCAAATATTAAAAAAAAAGACTATGTAAGGATGATATATCAACAGATATGACAAATATATATCACAATACTACAAAAGAAAGCAGTATCCATAGTCCTTCTAAACAAAAATATATTTTTTTTAATGCAAAAGCTAGTATTGGTTCATATTAATATAAAACAATATTCAATTACCACTATATACACACAATTTTTTAAAATGCAAAAGCTAGTGTCAATAGCACTAAAGTACATCTTGGCTTGATTCCAGTTTTGAATGTCCGACTCTTGAAATTCAGACTTAACATGCAACAGCATGAGCCAATGCAAATTCTGGGGCCTCGGCACACTCTAATATTCGTATAATGTATTACACCTAGGTGACTAATTAAGTGTAAAACTACAGTGTTGATGTTCTGCACTGGCTGAAAACAGGGCTCATAATACTGAAAGCTATCAGTACTGAAAGTAGTAGCTGCGTGGGTAAACTGGTCCTGGTAGCCCCAAACTAAACCTTCCTTTTCAATTCACTGAAGCCATAAATCATACCACAAGCAGACCTTGGCATTGTAAGAGCCATGATAAGTATGCATCAGGCATTGTAAAAATAGGGATGGTTCTGAGGAACAAATATTAAAATTCAGATCTGATTGGTTTTGGTTTTCTGGTTTAGTTCTTGCCTGTGATTCACCAGTAGTTGGCAAAGGTGAAGAGAGCGCTGCTGGAGTGCAGCCCGAAGCTATCCTTGTGTCTTGTTTATGCATTTGCTGTGGCCACTCACTCCTGTATAAAAAGCTTTTGAATTGCCTAGGCTCTCAACACTTATTCTGCTGCAAATAAATTGAAAAAAAAAATCTCATTGATCCCATTTTCAGTAGCAAGAACTCTTTTTAATGTTCCTTTCAAAGACTCTGAAGCACTGATTTCAAAGGCTCCTTGCATAAAAGCATGGGTCTTTGAAAAGCAAATGCCATAAAGAGGACAAGATGACAACTATGAGCTAAACTCAAACACTCCTGAACATTTCCCAAAACAGCAGACGACAATGAAAGATCTCATCTTGAAGTCCCTTCAGCAGCCAAGCTCCTTTGAGGCCAGCAGAGCCTTGACTGTGTAAAAACTGTCAGAACTGCCCAAGTATAGAATAGCTGAGATGAATGAGGTCCTATAACCTCATGTCCAAGGAATCCATTGTAAATTGCTCTGTCCTTTGGACCAGGGGAAGCTCCTGGGGACAGGTTCTTCACTCCAATTTTATGTCAGTTTAGCTCTACTGCCATGGACAGAGTCACGCTGGCATGAAGACTGCCACTAACGAAGTGGTGAGATCAGCCTTCAGTCTGATGCAAAGCTGATGGGTGAAAAACAGAGTTCTGGCCCTCTTCTTATTGCCTCATCCTTTGAGGTGAAGACTGAAATCCTGCTGTTCACTGGACGCTGACTTGCTCTCTTCCCACTATTAGCAGCCCAGCCAAATACGGTTTGAAAAAAGAATTCAAAACCAACAACTTCCAACTGAAACTGAAAGGATGTAAAGCAACATACAGCAAGATACACCTCACCTGTCTTCAGACACTGAAGTTTATGGCTGTAGTCAGGAACAGTCATCTGGACATCTTCCAGTGACAACAGAGCAACTGACAGCCACCCAGCCACCTCTGGACAAGTCATCCCTCTATCTTCACCATCATCTATCTTAAGAGGACCCACGTTGCCCCCTGGAAATGTGCCTTTTTCCTCTTTCTCCACATCCAGTAAAACCCACCTGTCCTGGCCCGACAGCAGAAAATGTACATCTAAACAAACTGAATTTATCACCACAGCTGCATCACCCAAAGCTGTAAAGGAACATGTTAAGACAAGCACAAAAGAAAGAAAATCAGAGGAAGACACCTCGGTAAATTCCCAGAAAAGCATGCAGAACGAGCCACAAAAACATAGCTCAGATTCCTTCTCCAATCACACATAAAATGTTAAAGCCAGACATGACTCACTCAAAACAGAAAACTCTGCTTTTAAGTTTTCCCTGAAGGTACATACATTATCATAAATCTAATTTAAAGCTGTATGTGATGAAAGGCGTTTACATAATTCCTTCTAGTTATTTTATATACAACACCACTAAATCTCTCCCAATTTAGGAAACAGAAGATATACCTTGGTGGCAATTGCAGAAACTGCAGCTGTTCGTTTTGCTGTAATCACACTGCCATCTAGGACCTTTTAAAAAAAAAAAAAGGTTCAAACAGACTGAAATGAACACTGAAAATATGAGTAAATACCAAACATTTTCATCTGATTTGTGAATTATGTGATATTACAGGGCACAGATAAAAATATAAAAGTTGGTAATTACTATTATAGGAACCACAAACCATATAGAATCACACGTTTAAACTGGGCAGATTCTCTGTCTACTCCAGTTCTTCCACATCATTCCACCTGCACAAATGGAGTGAAAACTGGTCAGAGCTGAGCCATCCCTAACTCACACAGTTCTTCATGCACCGCACTTCCCTGGCTCTCCAACGCAGAGAGCAGATCGATATAACTGCAATACCCTGCACTCCAGTAAGACCAGGGACCAGCGCAAACTGGCAGTGGTTCACGAGCCCTGCACTGTCTTGGTCTGTACAGAGGGATGATAGGGACCCATGGAATTCCTTTAATGCGTATCATACACAGTGGGGCACTCCTGCCTCAATGTGCATTAGCTACTGCGTACAACTGAATTAAGGAGCTTAAAAAGGTGACACACTTTCTGATACAGCTTAGGAATAAAAGCCCAATATAGTTTTCTTGACCATTTTGACCCTTTAATAGTCATTATTACTAAAGTGTAATGAAAATGGTCAATACTCTTAAAAAATTCTTAAATTCTTTACACAAACCAAAAAAATCAGACTCTGAATACTATTCCCTATTACACCAATTGTAAATCTCTTTAGATTTAACTTAAGATGGTCCAAGATCAATTCTTTATTCAGCAAAGTTTTTTTTCCCTTTCAAATGCAAGGTAAACTTTTCCTGATAATTTCTCTCTTCCAGTCACCCTGTGAGCCATCAGATTCCCTTCAAATCACAAGTAGCAGTAAAGAGCAGACAGCATACAGTTTAACATGTATGAAAGATAAAAGGCTTTAGGCCAAATCCTCATTTGGCACAAAGACATTTTCACTGATGATGTAGGTAAACTCAGGCCAATTTACACCAGTTCCAGTTTCGAAGAATCAGAAGGGAGAACTGACAGGGCACTAACAGAGAAGAAAGCAGAAACATGCATGAAAACTCACAGCTTTTAAAGAACCATTTCTGGGGTCAAATAAGAGGACAGTCGCTTGGTGAGAAGGGACGGAGGAATCTTTCTTGTGCTCATAAAAAGTCACCAACTTGGTTGTCAGAGCATCGTCTGCGGCACTGTAAGCAGGCATGACTCCCAGGAACCTCGTAAGAGAATTACTTACGTTACTTTTGTACCTTTAGCATGGGAGCCTACAGCCACCGGAGTGGTTAATACCAAACGGCTGCTGACCGGTTAATCAGTAACTCGGGACCGACGACCTTTTCCGATGCCCTAACTCCTTCCCCGCCGCAGGCCCACCCCCCGTTGCCGCTACCCCCGTTCCTCGCTCCGGAGGGGCCGCACCTCCTCCCTCCGGCTTTCCCCCACCGTCCCGCCCGGGGCTCCGCCAGGCCGCCCCCCCGCAGCGCGCAGCGCCCACCCCGCCTGCGCCGGCAAGGCGGCCCCGCTGCCCGCCCGCCTCACCCGCCGTGCCGGTGCACCGGCACCACAGTGCGGACGGGCTGCACGACGCCTCCCGCCGCGCCGGCCGAGAAGTTGGCCAGGGCGGCCTCCAGCGCCGGGAGCAGGAGGCTGGCACGGTGCAGGTGCTTCTCCACCTCCTCCGCGCCGATGAAGACGGGCGGAGTCGAGCCCATGGCGACCACCGGCCAGACAAGTGCCAGCCCCGGCCCCGCACCGCCGCTAAGTACTCGGCGGGGCGCCCCCGCCCCCCGTCCCGGCCCCGCTGCCGCCCGCCCCGCGGCGGCACCGCCCCGCGGCCCACCCCGGGGTCCCGGCTGCCCCTCCGCGCCGCGCTCCCCTTACGGGCACGGCGGGGACACACACGCAGCCCGACCGCTGAGGGACGTGCCGCGGCTCGAGGCGAGCTCCGACGCCCCAGGAACGGCCGCGCCCCCTCAGGCACCACCGCAGGGGGAGGCGGCTGCGAACGCCACGAACTGGGTCCGCCGCGATTTATTTACGGTTCGCCACAGCCCGGAGGCACCGCCAGGACCCGCGCCCCGAGCGGTGGAACACCCCCCGCTGACCGGGAGGTGGCGGCACTCTGTGCATGCGCACAGCCACCCCGGAAGCCCGCGAGGTGTCGCTCTAGCCTCAAGGCGTGATTCTAAGCACAAGCAGTAGAGTTTGGGCATTCGCTCGCTAGAAAGTCAAAGCGGCGCAGGGCGTGCCGGGAAGGCAGAGTCTTCCTCCGGGACAACCATCTTGTTCTCTTCGCCAGGGCCGAGCTGAGGGGCGCGGAAGGATGAAGGGATTCTCGGTGGTCGCGTGCTCCCTTTCGGTGAGTGCGAGCTGGAGGTGTTGTGCGTGGCGGGGAGAGGTATCGACAGCGGCGACAGCGGTTGTCCGGGCCCCGGCGGCTGCGGGCGGGCCTGACCTCAGCTAGCGCTGGGGCGGCAAGCCGGGCTGGCGGGCAGCGGGCTGGCGGTCGAGCGGGCTGCGTTCGTGCCTGTGGGGCTGTCGGCTAGGGGCGTGAGTGGGGGCCAGGGCCGGGGTCGAGCCGGCCGGGCGGATGGCGGAGCGGGGCGGCAGGGCTGAAGGTCAGACAGGCCGCGGGCCGGGCCCGGGGCGGCCTGCGCGCAGCTTTGTGGCTGGGAGCTCCTGCCGGGGCGAGGGCCTCCCTCGGGGCCTTCACCCGAGGTCTCTCCCGGGAGCGGCCGACGAGGCAGGGCCGCCCGTATGGCCGGAGAGGGGAGGAGCGGTCTCTGAGGGGATCCTTTCTCGGTGGGGAAGCTTCAGCTGCTTGTGGCAAGGTGGTGCCCTTGGCAAGTGGGATTGGGCTAGTCCCGGGGGCGCGGAGCGGGCAGAGGGCTTGTTCTGCTGCCAGAAATCCTGTTGAGCCGGCGGACAGCTGAAATGTAACTTGTGTTAGGTCTCTGCTGCAAATGCTCTTTTGAGTAGGATGGTGTCTTCTGAGTCACAGTATGTTTGTAAGTCAATTTTAGACAGGCACTAGTAATTCATAAATAAGTAGGCTTAGAGGTTAAAATTAGGTGTCTTAACAGATTTGTGGTGGGGGAAGAAAGGAGTTTTTCCTAGACTTATACATTGAACAGTCTGTGGCAAAGCAAGGGGAATTATGTCATTGGTATCCCTACAACTGAATGCAGTGGTGTTTCTGTCACTTGTAGCTTTCTGTCACATTCAGCTTTCTTGCAGTGCTATTTCTTGAACTTCCAGCGACCTCATATAAGTCATTGCACAGCTTCCAACAGTGATGTAAAAAATGGTCAGAGGAATTACAAGGGAATCACTGTTTTGCTCTGGGACTTGAAGTTGTTCATTGTATTTCTACTTTAAAATGAGTTGCTTTTTCAGTATGTAATGGAATATGTGATGCACTAATTCAGGAAATCCATTCTCTTATGCTTTCTCCTCTAGAAGAGACTTTACTCACTTAAGGTAGCTCCTAAAGTTGCAACCTCAGCAACTGCAGAACGAGTGAAATTAGTTCCAGAGTCTGAGGATCTTGAGGTCAGTATGAATACTGGTATTTTTTTCTCTCTTCTTTTTATTTGTCTTTTAAAACTCAGTCAACTCAGAACTGTGACAGTACCTCCAGTGGATGGCTAAACCAAATTTTTTCTTTTTAATACAGATCACAAAATTACCAAATGGCTTAGTTATTGCATCTCTGGAAAACTTTTCCCCAGCTTCAAGAATTGGTGTGTTTATTAAAGCAGGCAGCAGATATGAAACCACTAGTAACTTGGGAACTGCTCACTTGCTTCGTCTTGCATCTAATTTGGTAGGTGTTTATTCTCTTTGTTGGCAGTAGATGAAATGGTGGAAGGTTTATGATCACAAAGAGAAACAATATGGTAAAACTTAATGTAAGAGATCTTATAAAGTGGAAAACAATCTACATTGATTCTTGGTTAGCTGGTTCAAGTGCAGGAGAAATTACATTACTTCCTGGAAGACAGGCGGTCATATTTATTTAGAATTATGCTCTCCGGTGGTGTCTTAAACTATATATATATAAAATATATCTATATCAAGCTATAGACATAACTTATTTTATTTAAGCTCCATTAAAAGTTAATTTGGGTGGCTGATACAAACTAAGTTTTGTGTGTGTGTGTAATATTTCTGAATAGTTTTTCTTACTACTGCCATCACGGTATTTTAAGCTCCTTGTTTTCCTTTCCTGTTTTATGTCTAGCTTCAGTTATACAAGATGCTGTGGAGGCAGATACATATCAGCAGGTTCAAAAAGAATCAGATAAATTCATTGATAGCAGTGCAATACCATTGAATGGGTTGTGGGATGTTATATATAAACAGCCTCATCTGTTGTCACTGTCAGGTACAGAAAGCTGGGCTAGATGTCCCATGGGCTTGACCCGCTGTGGCCGTTCCCCTTGTTCCTGTTTATCTCAATTGGTGTCTGGCTCTAGCTGCAGATGTAAACACGGCCTGTCTCGCACACCAGCCAGGCTGTGACGATTAGAGCTACACAGTGCCATTGGCATGTCTTCAACTGCTGTTGTGTGGGCTCAATCCACATCAGTTTCAGGCAGAAAAAAAAAAAAAATAACATCCCAGCTGCTTATTACTTTCTTCCCAACTGCTGCACAAAGTTACTTGCCCCAGACAGCTGTCAGCATAATAGTATGTATAGGCATTCCTTGCCCTGGTTTTGTCAAGCTTATCTAATTCAAAGAATCCTATTAAATGTTCAGGCAAACCTGGATCATTCTAGAATGGGGCTGGGGAGCAAATATTTGAGCAATTATGGTGGAAAATCAGAGAGGATGATAGAAATGATTGGGAATAGGGATGCAGTAAGCTGGCTCAACTTTTCAAAATGGCTTCTGTATAAATGAATGAACTGACACTACTTCAGCTTTGCCTGAGCACTGAACAACCTCAGGCAAATCTGTTCTTAAAATAGCTAGAATTTTAAGTTGCTCTTTTCTTTTATTTTCTTCTTTTTTTAAAATAGACTACTAAAGGAGCATCTTCTTTCCGGATTACTCGTGGCATTGAAGCTGTTGGGGGTAGCCTAAGGTTTGTAACCACATACAAAGATAATCTGTCTTGGTAAAATGCAATCAATCTGTATGACTAAAGGAACCTTAAAACACTGAGCATAACAATACGTAGGTGGATAAGCTCAGTGTGGCAATGGTACTTGAATGGTGAACGTTGACAAGGAACGTCTTTTCTACTTCTCATTCTACTAAGATTCAAGAGTGCACCGATGATTGGTATTTCAAAAACATCTTTCAGTTAACAAAATATAAATGTTGTGTACCTGGAAGAAATAGAATTTGTCCAGAAAGCTTAATGTTCTTTCTGCCTTTACAGGCTTCGAGATAAAACTTCCTGAAGTCAGTAGATTTTTTTTTTTTCTTTTTTTTCCGCTCCATCTTTTGTGAATAGATACCACTCATCACACTGCAATTTTGGAAACAATTCAGACAGTAGTTGGCTTTCGTGATTTGAGAGTTTAAAGCCTAGAAAACAAGCCTAAGAGAAATAAAAGAGGGATCTCGCTGTGCCTGCTTTCTTGCAATGTATCTTGAAATCATCCAGTAAGATTGTTTTATATAGAATTTGGTTAAAAGCAGTGTTTTATATAACTTGAGACTCTACTCTTGTTTTGTTCCTGTTAATCACAATGTGTTGAAGCAAGTGGAAAAGACCAACTATGTTTTCTGCCCAAAGAGAATAATTTCTAAATTGCCTTGTTTAATACATATACACATTTTTCTTCAAGTTTTGCTATTCAGCCTTATTTGTTGTTGTACCTTGAATTATCATGGTATCTTAAATTCTGATGGTCACAAGACACTTGTTATTACTTGAATACTTAAGATAAGCATTTTAGTTATGTCTGTTTCTGCTCTGTGTGTATTATCACTCCTTTAAACAGTCATCTCAAGCAGATTTAAGGTTAACTAGATACTCTAGCCAATATCTTGCTGACGAATTCAGTCAATGGGGAATATGTGTGAAAATCCAATTCTGTGTTCTCTGCTGAAATGCATTTTGTATTTTTTCTCATTTAGCGTGTACTCAACAAGAGAGAAAATGACTTACTCTGTTGAATGCCTGCGTGACTATGTGTAGGTATCTAGATACGCTGTAAACTGAATTACTGCATTCTTTACAAACTGCTCTATAGTAAAGTAGAGACCTATCATTTTACAGGGTAGGAGTAATACCTATTTTCATGTCTTTGTAATAAATCAATAAATTACTGTATTAATATTCAGCTTCTGTATAATGTTACTGAGCATACGAATGCTACGGAACTGAAGTTGAATTCTCGTACTTTGTACAGCAGTGCTAATAACTACTCTGGCTCGAGTGATATATTTTGTTGTTAATGTGTTGCTTACAGATTAGTTTGAATTGCTTTCAACTTCAGAAGAAATACATGCTACTTCTGTTGTGTTTAATGCCTTTGTAACTTTTTTTAAATCTAGTGATACAGTAATGGAGTACCTTCTTAATGTCACCACAGCACCAGAGTTCAGACCATGGGAAGTAACTGATCTTCAGCCGCGACTGAAAGTTGACAAAGCAATCGCATTTCAGAATCCTCAAGTTGGTAAGTGTATTTTCTGATCCACTGCATTGGCTTCATGGGATTTTCTTCAAAATGAAAAACTTTGGAAAAAATAGAGTTTCCCTTTTGCTCTGTCACATAACCATTTCATTTTTCAGCTTTTCCCCATTGATAGCTCTTTCTGTTGTTATGGAACTTTTTTATAAATCCACATGTTTTTCAAGCCTGTGCCTAACAACATTGAGCAAGTAACATGCTGAAGACAGCTTCCATTTTACCTTTTTAATTTTTTTGAAGTACAACTAAAAAATGTGCAAGTCATGCCTATTGCTGACAATGTATTTGCAGCAGCTTGTGTTCTGAAAACAGTATTTAGGTATTACTCATCGATGCGGAAACAGTATTCTACAAAAGACTTCTTGAATTTGTATGTTTTTGGTATTTTGGTATAAAAAATATGTGTTTTCATTACACTGAAAATGGATTTCAGTTTTAGGTTTATAAATTTAGGTTCATGGGTTTTAAAAAAAAAAAAAGGTAAACACAAAGCCTCAGCCAAACCAAACCTATTCTGGTATGTCTTGTGTTACATAACTCTAGTCATCCAAGCTCACCCAGGTAGTTCTGCACAATAAACGTCATTTGTACTACTCTGAAGCATGCTCACCTTCATAACCCATTAAAGGTGACAACACAATGTTGGGCTTTGGAAAATCTCTGGCTTATATTGAAGTGCTACAATTTTTTTAAATCGGCATCAAGAACAATCTTTGTTTTTTAAACTTGTATCAAGTACAGGTTGGTTTCATAGTAATTTAATATTTTCAGTTACAGTTATGTTCAGAATCAGAACTATGAAGAAAGGAGTGTCATCTTTCTCTTGAGAATATTTTGAGAATATCAAACAGGAATGAGTAGAATGCTATTGGATGCAAGAGAAAAAGCTAATGAGAAGGGAAGTGAAGACACTAGCATCCTTCATCTGAATAGGGAGACAGATGAGACATCACACAAAGCTACAAACAGTATTATAAACATCTTGTTTTTTCTCAAGCTTAAGAACGAGGGAGGCTTACAGTGAATATGGTGATGATTCTGAAACAAATTAAAAGGATGTTGGGGTTTGTTGTTGTTTTCTGTTGCTCCCCCTCCCCCAAACACTGATTGCATTTATAGCTTGCTGTTGAGGCCAAAAAATGTTCAGCATATGCAAGTTATTAGATTTTTTTTTTTTTTTTTTAAGAAGTTACAAAAGAATAGAAGCCCTCAGACCAGATTCTGTTGCCCGAGGATTTGGACGAAACTTCAATGTGTATTGGATTATTCCAGACATGCTTTAGCAGATCTTGTGGTCCTTAAAGTGGACCACAGCTCTGTTTCACTGGGGTAACATTTAGTTTCATTCATAATCTTCATTAAAAGTGGCTTTTATGTTAATCATCATCACTACAACTTTGTTCCTTTTAGGAGTGCTGGAAAACTTGCATGCTGCAGCTTATAAGAATGCTCTGGCAAACTCCTTATATTGCCCAGATTACACAATTGGAAAAATTACTTCTGAGCAGGTAGGATTATTTGTAAATCTCTTTCAGTTTCTTTATCAAGGATAGATGAGAGAGAAAATTTTAGTAAATATACAGTCAGTATCTACTATCATATTAGTCTGGTGTTAAAATAATTTATTTCAATGCAGCTTTTAGTATTGGGTACGGAATTCACGTTCACATTTAGAAATGTGGTTAAGGTCAGTGGCTTTTTGTTAATAAGAAGGCTGTGAAGAAAATGGAAGTGTTCTTGTATAAAAGGGTTTTGTAGTTGTCACTGGAGAGTGCGTAAAATGCTATGCTATAGACAGTTTCTTTTGGAAGCATTGGAGTTTGCTGCATTAAGAAGCATAAGGCTGAACAGTGGATGTCAGAAACACACTTGCCATTTTTGTTCTTTACACAAAATACCCTAAAATGTGAATTTACTGTTGCAGCTTCACCATTTTGTACAGAACAATTTCACAAGTGCGAGAATGGCTCTTGTAGGAATAGGTATGTATGTTCTTTAATGGACACTGCAATTCATAAGGGAAAACTACTGTAGGAATTTGAGTTCTCTGTAGAAGTAAAATGTTATGGTACACTTAAAACACTTTTATGTAACTGCTGTAGCTTTTCAGTGCCATTACATGACTTGGAATAAACTATTGTATTGCAGGTGTAAAGCACACTGACTTAAAGCAAGTTGCAGAGCACTTTCTAAATATCCGAAGCGGAGCTGGTATTTCTAGTGCAAAGGCTGTCTATCGAGGAGGTAAGTATGTTTCTTGTATCTGTTCTGAATGACTGATTTTCTGTTTATTATAAATGTAGTATTATTCAAAGGTGCAACTGAAAACTATATAGTTGTACTAAATGCTGTACATGAGAAGTGACAGTTCAGAGGCATCTCCTATCTAAATAAGCAGAGGATTATTCCCCACCGTGGAAAGTTCTGGGATAAAGCTGAACCCGTACCTCCAACAAAGCTTTACCTGCAAGATCATTTATTCCGTAAAGTGAAAAACAAGCTGGCATATGGTTTCTCTTGGCATTTTTGGGAAGGTTCTCTTAATAGATTAAGGACTGTCTAGAAGTGGTGGTGGGCTTTCTTATTAGGGAAGATCTGTTAGAATGTCGTCAGTCTTTCATAAAAGACAAAGCAATGCTTAGCTCTTTCAGAGCAGTATCTCGTACTAATACCAATAGCTATTCTTTAGTTGGGGTATCGGATCATTCTGTAAACAGGTGGGGAAAAAGTAAAGTTTCCAACATTTAATATTTGACTGGAATAACTTCAGTTTCTATAAAACAGAGTAAATATTGTTATGAACAGAAGGTACGCTACTTTTCTGGATATTTGTTATCTGGAGATACACTGAGTTTTATCATCTCATACTATGTATAGTTTAGGGTCAGGTTCAAATAAGGCATAGTAAGGTACTTGGTTTTGTGCTTGCAAGAAAATTTTTGTATGTAAAGGACTTTTTAAAATGACCTACTAACAGCTTCTTGCTGTCTTCCTGAGTGGACATGCAATAACTTCACACCCTGGCTTCTCTCTCATGAAACTAACTCCTAGCTAGAAATGTTTCCTTTCCATACCTCTGAACGTACAGTACTTTCTAACTGAACACTGCATTACCTTTTATTCTGTTGTTGTATTTTTAGGAGAAATCAGAGAACAGAATGGTGATAGCCTTGTCCATGCTGCTATTGTAACAGAAGGAGCTGCTGTTGGAAGTGCAGAAGCAAATGCGTTCAGTGTTCTTCAGCACATTTTAGGTGCTGGACCCCTTATCAAGAGGGGAAGCAATGTTACCAGCAAATTGTCCCAGGGTATTGCTAAAGCAACTACCCAGCCATTTGACGTAAGTTCAAAGGGTTAGCGTACTCTAATATTTTAAGTAAAATGCATACTATCCTTTGAGAGATTACTACCTCCAGCTAGAATCTTAATTAGTTCATTCTTGCACAAGTTGCAGTATTTCCAAGAAGGCCTTCCAATCTGATTTTTCCTCTGCAAAGATGGAGTGTAGCTTCCTGAATTACAGTATTTTAGATCCTAATAGTAATTAGTTTCCTGTGCTTGATGCCGAGTTGTTCTGATACTTGAAACAGTTGATGATAATGTTTGTTTTGCAGGCTTCAGCATTTAATGTTAACTACTCTGATTCTGGGCTCTTTGGGATTTATACCATATCCCAGGCTCCAAACGCTGGGGAGGTGAGTTGCTGATTAGAATTTAAGTACTAACAACATAACTCTCAAACTAGCGTTTTGATTTGAGATAGTGACTGATTAATCTAAAAAAAGTCAGTTCATCTGGTTTCTTGTATAAGAATGCTGTGTGTTCAGTTATGACTTAACTCTGTAAGCTGGGAATGAGACTTACTTTCTGGGAGCTACAAATACCTAATATGAACTGGAGCTAGTAAAATACCTTGAATTGCTGACTGTAATTGCTGCTTTACATGTGTAAGCCTAAGCATATCATGAGGAGCGTGCTGGCTCTTGAAGCTGGCAGAACTGAATGCTCTCATGAAAAATGGTGAGACCGTGCAAATTAATGTGGTGTTGCAGTTTAAATCCACGCTGGTTTTTGTGTCTCATTTGGGCATTTATGACTGTTTTTAGTTTTGTTATAAAGCTGTTCAGAATTGAGTTCAGGCAGACAATCCTAACACTGTCAACTGCTCTCCCCTGAAGTCTCCAAGATGTCAGATAATAGGAATAACATGTTGAAATTTAATGCGGGAAGAAGTCTTAAATGATTTAATTTTCCTCAGGTCATTAAAGCTGCTTTGAACCAGATAAAGGCAATTGCTCAGGGCAGCATCACCGATGACGATGTCACAAAGGCAAAGTAAGTGAATAAAGAACTGTCTTGCGTGTTGTAAAGAGAAGTTTCTTAACATGTAGCTACTTGTCAAACACTTAGACTACTCTGTACAGCAAAGCTTATCGTTGTCCTGTAATTATTTCTAGGGGGAACTGCTCACTTTCCTGCGATAAAATTGAACCACTGTCAATACTCTTTTTTTCAAAGCTACACTGATTCTCTGCTAGTGGTATTTCCTAATAAAAACTTCTTAGATAAGTGTTAATGTTTACTGAAAACTGTTTCAATGTAAGAAAATAGCAAGTATCAGCAGATGCTGTCATTTTAATCATACTCTGTAGTATTAAGATGTATTTAAATTAGAATCCTAAATTGCATTATTTAGGTAATTCCCTTTACAGTCGTACTGCAGCAATTCCCAAAACAATTCTATTAAGCAATCTTCTGCATCTTCAAAGAGTAGTAGTAATGATAGTCTGCAAGTGTAAAGCACTGAATTAGTGATGTTACATCCAAGTGCTCGAAAGACATGCCCCTAGGAATATTTGAGATGAGGGAAAATTACTTTTAGAGATGCAGTAACACCAACAAAGTTTTAAGAGTTTCTAATTTATAGAAGGTTGTGCACATTAGTTGGTGCTTGATCATTGTACTGCACTGCAGATAAACTGCACTGAGTCTCTAAAACTGTAGTTGTGCAATACAACAACATAGTACAGATTCACTCAAGTCGAAAAATTAAAGTATTGTGTGTTGCATATATAAAATACTTACAAGACTCCACATAAAGCTTGATTACACAAAACATGATAACCTAGACATGATTGGTTGTGCCTTAGTCATGAGTAGCTAAATGATGAATTCTGGACCTTTATATTTGGCATTATTATTGGGGGGGGGGGGTGTCCTTTTTTTTTTTTTTAGTGTGGTTGTTTGTTTTTTTTGTTTTGTTTTGTTTTTTAAAGAAGCTGCCTAGTATTAGGGAGGTAGGTTTTTGGTTTGGTTTTTTTGGAGTTTCCCTTCTAGAATGGCTTCACGTATTTTCTATATTGCTCTTTTTCCTTTAGTGACCAAAAAAACCCCCCAAAAAACAAATTCAAGGTCAGTGATATTTGCAGAGTCTTGCAATTCAGTCAAAAATACCAATCTACTTAATCATATTCTATTGGAATAAACCATTTTCTGCCATTTTGACTTTTTTAAGAGAATAGGAGTAGCTTATAAAAATAAGATTTTTATATGTAGCAGCGAGACTGCGTGAAACAGAAAAAAACAGTATAAACTTGCTGTCTTTTAACAGAACATGGAACTATTGCACAAGGAACCTAACCATTTACATTCATTGCTTCTTTGTTGCTTACAACAAAATTGCTCTGCGTACATCTGTTCTTGATGAGAAACTGGAATACATTTTAAATGTAATCTTTCAACTTGATAGATTAGTTTGTCTAATTCCTGGAGTACCTGCATTAGTTACTTCAGATAGAAACAAATTCTGAGCTAGACTTCTTCTGACTGTGTGGGGTGGCTAATCATTCCAAGGCCATAGGTGTCCATGTACCCTGTCATTTTCATGCTTGGACTATTTGTGGTGCCTCTTTCCTAACTACAGAACCCTTCCATACTTGGAAAACATTTCAAAATGGAGAAGAATCTTGAAAACTTAAAAAGCACCAAAAACTCATAGCATTTATGGGGGGGCAGTGGGGAACGTAATAACAGAACTTCCATGCTCACTCATCCTTCATGCTTTGTTCAATGGCAGAAACCAGCTGAAAGCCACCTATTTGATGTCAGTGGAGACTGCAGAAGGGTTACTGAATGAAATTGGCTCAGAGTCATTGATTTCTGGCACACACACATCACCATCTGTTGTTGCTCAAAAAATTGACTCTGTAGCCACTGCTGATGTTGTGAATGTAAGTATGTGTCAGCATCTACAGGTGTTCCTTAATCACTGGGTAACTTTTTTTTTATACAAAACTGGTGCTCATTTGTGTGTGTTTATAAACAGACACATATACTATCTTTAAAAAAAAGGCAACTCATTTACAAATCCCAGCTGGCTATCTTTATTAACAGAAGACCCTTTAACCCAATACACTGTGAAACTAGCGTAACTGGGAGTATGTGAAATTCTCATTTGCTTCACTTAAATTTACCAAAACTGCCAATTAGTATTCGTGGAAAACTTGGTAATTAGTTCCAGGCCAGGCATTTCTGTGTCAAGGCTTTTAGGATTCCTGAGTCTAGAATACTTGGTGTGCTTAATAAAACAATTGGGCTGTCAATGATAAATTGACATAATTCCATTGCTATTCCAAATTATCTTGTTGCTTATACTTGAAGCAAACTTCATACAGAAATCCATCAGAAAGAGAAATTCTAAGATAGAAAACTTGTTTTTTCACAGTCACCGCTAATTTGTGTTGCAGTAGCAATTAGCAGTAGCTTTAGTAGTAAGGAGAGATCCACTGTATCTTGTGGTGTAATAATTATTCTAGGAATAACCATTTTCAAAGAGTTTAGGCCTTTTATATCCAACTGTCATTCTGCCATCCCTGTTTAGATTATAAAGTAACGAGGAGCTGGATTTGAAGCAAGTAAGTTTTAGACAGCAAAAGGAAAATTGTTTAGTTGATGATGTACTATAGTAGTGTTGGGATTTGTTGTTTGTTTTAATAACTTGAAGCCGAGGCTATAAGCAGCAAGACAAATTCTGCTGTAGTGAATATTTCCTTATATCCATCTTTCTGATTTATTTTCAGGCTGCAAAGAAGTTTGTCAATGGGAAGAAATCAATGGCAGCTAGTGGGGATTTGGGAAATACTCCTTTTCTTGATGAGTTGTAAAAACTAAACTGGGATGTGGATTCAAGATGGACCTGAGCTCTAAGTCACCTATGTTCTAAATAAATTACTACTAATGTGTTATTTATGAATTCAGTTCTTTCAGAAAATTAATCTGGAGTAATTGTGGGCTTGGACTCCTCAAATAAAGTGCTGAGTTCATACATTTTTTGCTGAGTTTTTTTTCCACTGAAAATGGTATCTAAAATGCTGCTGAGTCTGGCGCTGTACACTGAATGTAAAACTACAGTGAGAAAATAAGGTGAATTTTAGTCAATGTAAAAAATAGATATATTGGAAATGATCATTGTGGTGCAAATACTGTAATTGCCACTAGTTGTCCATGTATTCAGGAAAAGTTCTTGATAAACTGTCTGCACCATCCTTACATCAAGTAAATGAAGAAACCTTCATTAGAGCTTGCAACTGCTAGTTTACTGGGACTAGCAGAGGTAGTGTTTCTTAATGTCTTCTCCACAAGTAGCATTGATAGACATCTTTGAGGGGAGGGAGGGCATTGCTAAAACAGCTTTATATAGCTAATATATAATTTCAAATATCTTAGGACATTTAGATTTTTTTGAAGTCTAGGCATGTATTAAAACAGGTAAGATACAACTTCAGAAATATAGGTTTTGAAGAAGTCGGGTTTTGAGCTATTCTGAAATGGAGGCAAATTCTTCCAGACAGGATGTATCTGATGCAGAAGAGCAGGAGGAAGAGGAACTGGTCTCATTGTTTTCCATAGCCTAGTATGAAGGAGGTCTAACACCGCTAGCATCAGACTTAGGATTGCACAATGCATCAACATCATTATGAAGTACAGCATCACAACCACTGTCTCTGCTTACTCCAAGTGTCTGCCCTGTACCAGATATCTGCCAAATTTTGGATATTGATGGTAACTTACAACAGTATGATGGGAAGATTTATACTGAAAAGTTTCCAAGGCTTCATCATCGCTACTGGACCTAGTGTCGTCTTCATCCTCAGCATCTTCACTTGTGCTGAAAATACACAGCATGGTATTACTTTAACATGCAGTAATTCTCATAGCCATTTAGTTAACTTAATCATGTAGTCTTAAGTTTTTTGCGAATGCTTGTTCTAAAGACAAGTTCATTAGTTCTGAAGCTCCTCTAATATCAAACTAATACTATTGTCCACAGCCCTTTGCACACTGTTTCCTTTGGACTCTAATAGCTAAGTTGTAATTCAGTCAAAAGAAAAGCAAGCTACCTTTTTCTGCTCCTTCAGAATAGCAAATAATTTGATTTATTTAAACATAAGCTTACAGGTTTAATCTCTTGGAAAGCCCCATGCTGCGTGAGCTTCCTTTCTGCTGTTCTAGCCTAATTATCTCCTTTTAATACTTCTGTTCCTTTCCCTACCTCTGAGGTTTCTTTTCTATTAAAACTTTGTGCCTCAGGAAAACTTGTAACTGCCTTGTATCCCATCTAGATTAATTATACTTGCTATATGAGCCACCTTTAGGATTAAGAGCAACATATTTTTAAAAGCTTCTGTATGCAGTGGCTCTCACAAGAAGAGTTTATTTTTCCTGAAGTTTAATTTTAAAAGTCATAATCATTAACCACTGTCAGTAGTTAGACTGATTAAGAAACAGATAAGCTTTTTACATGGTTATAGCAAGACCTCCGTCTTGGTATCATCAGCTACTTGTAATTGTCTAGATCCTTAGCTATTACAATCAACATGGCCTCTTTGACTTCAGGGGCATTATTGCCAGCCAGACTTTTTATGGCCTCTGTGGAGGCAGGAAGGGGCATGTCTAAAATTAATGTTTGTCCTGACCCTGTCGTCACTGTAACTAGAAAAGTAAACTTTTCATTTGGTATTTGTTCATTTCAAATCACAGTTTTCTATTTCAGAAAAATAAATGAAAGTAAATCCTTAGACTAACATTTTATCCTAAAACGAAAAAGCTATTACACTATTTCTTGTTTCTTGCTAGAATAATAAGCAAGGTGTGAAATTCTAGTTATGCACAATACTTATTTCTTACTCTGCTATCATCACAAGAAGCTTTGCTTCAGGAATTAATTGAACTGCATTTTGCCAGTGTTGAGGTACTTCAACAAAATCTCTGTAAACTCTGATTTGTAGGATAGTTTCTACAAGAATATTGTGCAGGAGCTGCCTAAGCTCTTTCAGAGTCCATCCTAAAATGTTAGCACGTCCAATTTTTATTAGACCATCACCTGCCAAGGAAGAAAATTGGTATCAATCAGATTAAGAGACTTTTTCAATTTTTTCAATGTTAGTATTGCAAAATATGTAGTCTTAATGACTTTCACATTTTTATGTAAAAGCATGTGTTTAGCAGCTCTTCAAACCAACTGGATGCAATTTTTTTTTTGCTTTCTTTTTTAATAAAAAGTTTTTTATCTTTGTTAAGAACTAACTTTTTTACAACACTAAGGAAATCTGCAGTCCACTTATTTACTTTGGGATTTTTCTGAGCGAATGTGCTAAACTTTAGATTGCCTATTCAGTGCTACCTTCCATTTCTGTGGGTTTTTTAGGCAAGATAAAGGTACAATGGTGCATGCCCTAATCAGGACCACTACTTGGGACCAGACAGACTCCAGCAAGGTTGAGCTGAGGTTACATAGCTACACTCCAAATAGTTCTGCTGGCATCTTTCCACTGCTTCACTGTACCTTTTCACAGCTGGAATACCCTGTCTATACCTATCTGCCATCTACCCTTGTATGTCACCTTGCTGTTTACCTGTTGGTATGGAGCCAAGCGTACCCCTTCCTGCACAGTGGCTAAGTTTACCTAGGTGGATGCTGGAGAATCTGTGTAACAGCCGTGTCACCTCATGTTTTGCAGGGTTTGACTGTCCTCCATGGCTGGTGCCTGTCCCTCCACTCTGAGAACAACCAACATGTGGGCACATTGCAAGACAATGTCAAGCGAGGCCAGGGGAGAAGTAGGAGGTGCCTACAAGAGCTGCTGCAGAATCTAACTGAGGAGTTCCAGCAGAAAGCGGTGGTGATGCTTTTTGTGTTTGTTTGTTTGTTTGTTTTAAGGGATAAGGCTGCAAATAATGTTCTTATTACCTGCTGCCAGTGGAAAGCACTGAGCTGCAGTTTGCAAAAAGCAGTACTGCATCCAAGAACAACAGAGTACTGAAGCCCCAGCACCTATAGATACTATGGGGTATAACAAGATGGGCTTCGAGAGGTTGGGGGAATTGCAATTACTGTGTAAACCTGTAATTTTGGAGACTGCAAAAGGCAAGCAGAATCAATCTGCAGCAGACTACAGCTCTATCAGCAGCCTGGCAGAAACAGTTGCACAGAGGAGCAGTATCAGCAAACATGTACTGAACTGCAACAGAACAGCATAGGGGATTTAAACAAGCAGTACAGCTGTCTGCTGCCATATTAGGCAGAGCAAGGAGCCTCTCTCCATCTGCTCTATTTTTTTCTTAACCCTTTTGGGTTAAAAATGCCTGTAGCAAAAATTTACAGGGTTTAAAACTGTTTACCTGAACTACTGACTACCATTTTTTCGTTCACTTTTTCCACAACTACTCCTTCTACTCCATCATCATCACACCCTCTCTCCACCCTAGCTTATCACAAAGCACTGATTCTGCTGGGGTGCAAACAAGAAGTTCTGGAACAAGAACCAGGATAGCAAATACCAAACAAACAACAAGAAACATTTTACCAACCATTTTGTGTAAGTTCTCAGCCTCAAACAGAAAGGTAAATCACCCAGATTACGTGTTTCAAAATGCATAGACGTAAATGTATTTATGCTTTAAAATATCTGCAAGACACTCTGAGCTTTTAATAGATTCTTTCAGAATTCTGTTTTTTCTGCCCATACTGTGCTGGTAACACTGTTGTGGTGAGTCAAAGCCATCTCTGAACTGCAGATGTAGATAATTTTGCTCTGCTGCTCCAGCATTTAGAGTCTGAACCACCCAGCTTTTCAGTTCATCTATCAGTTTTGTGATTGATACCATTCAGGGGCCACTGAAGATTTATGTGGAGATAGCCTCTTGCACTAGGAAGGTATTTTGAGGAAACACACGTATGAAGCAGCCCTGTTTCTTCTGGCTGGCATGGAGAATAGGGCATGCATATGTACATATGAGTTTGGTGAGTCTAACTGTAGGATTTTAAGACATTAGTGCCTCCTACTACCTCTGTTAATTTCTACCTCCTCCCCGTTAAAGTCGGCAGAATAGCACCAGCTCTTTCAAGCTATAAGCAGTAATAAAATTGCTCTTTTAGGTTCCAGTTTGAAATTGTACAGATAATGCTCAGCTTACTTAACTGAAAAAATAACTCAATAAAGATAAAACCTAATTCACTGCAAGAAAAACTCCTAAGCAGTGCATCATATTTTTCTGAAGCCCCATGCTCTGTACATTGATGTTAGTGCCAAAATAAGTGTGCTGCCTCTGGTATCATTAAGAGACGGAGCTTCTACAAAATACTATATTTTCTGCAAAATTTTACAGCTTTGGTCTTAAACACTAAGATTTTGTAAGTTCATTCTAAACATGAATTGAAAAAATTCAGCTGTTTGCTTTTTTTGTGTGTGTAGATCCAGGTGCTCCATGAAGCATGCTCCAATTGTTTCTTTTGGCTCCAAAGACTAAGGCCAGCTACAAAGGGACAATGTTTGTTACCAGTCCTCAGTCCCCTTTAAACTGTTCAATACTTGCTGCATCACAAATAGAACACATCACATGCCACAGATAATTTGACTCCTTGATCTTGTAGCCTTTTTGGAAAATGCTTTTTCAATTTGTTGTGAATAGAACTATGTGGTTTCAGTGATTCCTATTCTGTATTTTTTACCTTATGGATGTAAAAAAAAAAACCCCAAAATAACCAAATCAGTATCATATATATGCTTTTGTATACCATAGGGGTTTTTTTAGGGAATAGATTAAAGCTATCAGCTCCTAAGATAATAATAATAAAAAAATACTTGTTCAAATCCATTTCTATTTTATGGTCAGGATTTTTCCACTGAATTTTATACTTGGATCAAAAGTGCAAGCCTTGTCTAAAAAGAGGTTAAGAACTCCACTGGATGGCTTTTATTGCACCAAACAAGTAGATCTTTATTCCTAGTGCTTGGAATTCTAATTCTCTCTGAAAGGTGCGAGAAGAAAGGACTGCCCAAACTATAAAGGCAATGCTGGGAAAATTGTTCTAATTTAAAGATACGCATTTTCACTATACAGCCAGTAAATTTCTAAATTACTTCATTACACTCAACTCTTAGCTTCATAGATTTCTACATCAGAGGCAATTTAATAAATGGTAATAACATAGCACACTATCATCCCCAAACTGTAGCTCATGAGTCTAACGTAATTGGTCTAGGGACCCACATGAAGCAGTCAAATTTACAGAGCTTTCAATTACAAGCTTAATATAGGAGTCTGATGTTCCACAAGAAACCTTAATAACTAGTAATAGTCTGTTAGTACCAATATGGTACATTTCAGGTTTAAAGCATTTAGCAAATGAGCACCTGCATGGATTGTTAGAGCACAGAGATTAGTCCATTGCCACTTTGTAACTATTCTGTATAATAAAGAGAAATAAAAAGCAAACAATAAGGCAAATTAATTTCAAGCCTTCAGGAAGTTTTGTGTTACTTGTAGAGTGAAATTACTTGAACAATAATGCACTGAACAAAGAATGATATTCGAGTTTAGTTGCTATATAAAGGTAATAGTCAAACTATTTTTGGACAAACCTGCTAATGAATAGGAAATCTGTTTTTGCTGGAGAACAATATGTAGACTTAAATCTTGATCCGATTATGAAACAGTCACCCATATCAGCTATTTTAAGATCACAGGTATTTCATTACAATGGAATGCTGGCACAGAGCTTTACACAGTTTGTGCTAGTTTCTTCTCTCTGTAATTTTAAATTGAGTTTCTTTTGATCTGTGTAAGTGTAAATAAATCAGACAGGCTCAAAGCATAAATACATAACAAGAATATTTTCAATGCTATTAAATTTGAATATCACTTTTGGTTCTTTTTACCTGGTTTTAGCTTTCCATCATTAGTTGCAGAGCTTTTCTCAACAAGGCTTGTTATCTGGAGATATGGCCCATTCAAAGATTATGAGACCTAATCCTTGTTCACCCATCCTAATATTTGCCTTCAATGTTGCAATCAGTGTGTGCTGAGAGATGTCTTCCAGTGCTGGCAACTGCCCTTTGAAAAGTGAGAGGAAAATTTTACTCGTTGAAAGTGTGGTATCATTCTTCAATAAAATGTTTAAGGAGACATTTGAGCAGGTGCTGTACCCATTCTTAATTGTCCAAACTGTTAAGTCCCTCATCCTTAATTGCTTCTCTAGATAGGCATTGCCTGCTGAGTTGCTGCCAAAAAGCCATAATAGCAATACTTATAAAAAGTTAGTGTACTCCATAAACTAGCTTTCTGCAAATAAATATACTGAAAGTAGTTTTTACTTAGAAACTTATTTCTTAAAAAGTCACACATTTTACCAAGAGAAAAAGCAATGCTGCTGTTAAGTATCCATTACAAATGGTGATATATTCAGGGAAGGTAGAGAACAGGGTACAGAATAACAGAACAGAGGAGTTGTCAGTTGTTAAGGACGTCACGAAAAGATTGAATTCTTATAAAAAATGGATTTTGCAAATAAATATTTATATAGAAGATGATTAATTTCTAAATTTCCAGCACATTGGTTTCACACCCTACTGCTGACATGAGGAAAGGGACTGTGCTTGCCATATTTAGCACCTACAGAAATAAAATACTCTTGAACATCTGCTATCCATTAAAATGTATAATACAAGTAATACAATATAAATTATATTATCCCAGTGTCTCCACCAAGAAATATAATAGTGTAATAAAGTAAATCCTCCATCTCTGAAGCCTGTTCTCCTCATCAAGAGCCAGGAAAAGTTAAGACTGTCACACGAGTGCTTGAGACTCTAAAACAAACTCTATTCTGTTAAAAATGACTTTTTTGTCTCTGCTTTAAGATGTAATCTCTAAATGTAACTTCTGACAGTAGAGTAGCAATAACTTAACTGCTTGAGACTGTCTCCAGCGGTCCGGAATCACTTAATGAAAATTTGCACCACTTTTCCCCTCTTCTTTAAAATACGGAAACTTGGTCATCTTTCCAATGGCTTCAGTAAAGCTTTGGATCAGGCTCTAAATGACAGCACAGAATGTCTAAAAAAGAATTAGGATTGAAAGTATAGCAATGTGAACATTTGATTTGTCAATTTGGCTGCTGAACTGAGAAACAGAGAAGGAAGCAGGAATGGTTTGAATTTTTTTTTCCTCCCCAATGAAAAGTGCAGGATTTTTTTGTTGTTGAGCAGAATACTACATTTCGTTGGGATGAAATACTTAATTTTCATGGTCATGCAAGAAAAGCAAAGGAAGATGCACTGTGGAACACACTTTCATCTGTTGATAATTCTGAGAGGTTGGATGTCTGACTTGCTACTGTTTTTCCAGCTCAGGGATTTATGCAAAGTGAAAAAGGATCAGTAGAAGGGATGGAAACCTTTCCTATGGTGTTCTTGGCCACTTTTCAAAAAATGTGTGTTTCAATCTTTTTCAGCCAAAAGAGGGAACTGAATCCTAGTTTCCTACTTCCAGAATAAGTACTTAACTCCCAGGCCAATAAACGTAAACAGATTATACAAAGTAAGGCTAATTTCTATTATTTTCTAGCCAAAATTATTCAGCAAATTCCATTAAAATTCATGAGCAGTTGTAGGTCAGCAAATGATCAGCAGTGAAACAACAAACAAAAAATGCTAATAACAAATCTAGCTAACTTTAATTAGAAGACAGAATCCTGATTTTAAGCATCTTTTTATTGCATGAAGTTATCTTGCTGGACATGAGAGATCTAAAATCATGAAAGCTGTGACTAATCCAAAGCCTACAGAACATTTAGGAGGAATGCTCAGATTCACACTTTTAGATGAGACTCTGGTCTTTTTACTATACCTAATATCAGTCTATATAGTTTCCAAGGAAGGTGGATTTTCTCTTTGTTCTGTGCTACAGAAAGTTTAGACACTTGACAAAACTTACATTACAGTTCCCCTAACACTGTCCTGATTTTCTCTAGGGTCACCCTTAAATTCTGCAGTTTCTGCAAGCAGCAGCATAGGATCTCATCCAATCCTCTTCTGCTGAAGAAACATCCTTTTCCTCTTGTCATCTGCTACAATTCCATTCGAAATACTCAAACTCAAGAGCAGGAATGCCTCTTGATACTAAGAAAATTTGGGGCACTGGGGGCTCTGTGAAGAAGACAAACTGTCTGGTAGCACAAGGACTTTAAAAGTTTGAGATACTGAAATACAGGACTGGAAGAGTAGTGCTAGGGCAGCAGTGAGGAGATGGAAATGAACAGAGGAAGAAATGACCGAGACAGATGGAAACTCACTCTCAGTTTCATCCCCAACTGCTAGCAAAGACTTTGTATGTTCCATCAAGTCCAGAGGAAGAGCTTTTTGTATGGAGCCAAAACCCCTGGGCAGGCATGTCCTAGGTGAGCCTCTCGGAAATGTGCTACTGCTCCATGATGGCCCGTGGAGGAAGAGTCTACCAGCAGGTGAGGAGGCAACAACCCTGAGCAACTGCTCAGAATGCCGGGGCAGGCAGGTTCTGCACAGCAGTTCTGCCAGCGCCACACCAGTAACACTGGCATAAGGAAGTCTGGCACTGGACAGAGGATGTATCTGTATCCAGTGCACTGTTTCAGTCCAGAGCAGTAATTTGATTTAGGCTGTCCGTCCGTCAATACTGCAGCTCTGTCTGAGGCCCCAAAGCTTCCTAGAGAAACTATAGCTGGCGGTCTCCCTCCCACACAGCATCCTTAGGCATGTACTCATCTCCTAATAAACCTGAGAAAGATTAAATAACTTACCACACAGCCTGCAAGGTAGGAAGACTGGATTCTGTCACTATTTCTGACTTCATATTTGCCTGCATATCAAAAGCCAATGAAAACCGTATCTTGCTTTTGTGTACCCTCTCCACCCCTCCTTCCTTTATTCCTTTTGCCATGAAGCTGTTATTTGGAGACAAACTCATTTTGAGGCAGACTTCTACATAATACTTGTATTAAAAGCTATTTAAATACCACTTAAAGCCAATTTATAGGACAGTTGAAGATGATTCTTGGAAATATCTTCTTTTCAAGGCTGCTGGATTCCCATTGTTAGTGCAATATAATTTTTAAATCTTTTAAATAAAAAATCAGTTGTCCCATTTCTTCCATGCACCAATTGTTCCCTGTTTAAAGGGAATACTTTCAGCTGTTTTTCATCAAAAGTCTTACTATTTTCTCCACCCTTAAGAAAATCTGTCAAGAATAGGCAATTTCAATAGAACCTAAGTACAGCTCTTGTCCTCCAAATAATAAGTCCTACTGATTGCTATTGAATACTTTAAGATTACTTTACTAATATCTCCATTTAGTTTGTATAGTCTCACATCTACATAAAAGACTTACACAAAAATAAACAGCACAATTGCCTGCTTGGCTTTCCGATATGTTCTATATAGACCAGTTATGCTGCTCTGGAAAAAACAGGTGGGTGTTCACTGTTAGAAGGAAAAAAATATGTAAGCAATTAGCTATTTTTCAAGTACCTGTAGATATGGAGGCTGCTAGACTAATTAGTTCAGCATTCCCATGGCAGAGTGACAATATCGAAGGCACAGAGTTATTGTGGCCAAAACCGGGCTGGTTTCCCACATTTGGTGCATTGTTCATTTATTTGCTACAGATTCCCCCACGCTTCAATATAGCTGAATCCATGGAAAAGCATGTCATCAAAAATCGCTGCATCTGGGTGAGTTTTCTAGTCAAGATTAATTAGGTTTCCTTCCAAATACCAGCACAGACAGCAACACCACATAGGGATTTTGCCATGCTCCACAGCCATGTAACGTGTGGAAGAACCTCCATAAATCAGTCCTTCTGCTGCTTTTACCATTGCTACAGAAGCAACTCTGAAATTTAAGCTCGTGCCCAGTATTTCAAAGGGATAAAGAGTGACAGAGACTAGTAAAACACGAGATTTCTTTTTTTGTGAAGACAGACCTGTGATCGTTCCTCAGGCCCCTTTACAGAGTGCTGAACAAGTAGCTCGTTCTCCTCTCTGTGTGCCCGTTTTCCCTGGGGGATGGCAGGCCCTGCCAGAGGGCAGTGAGGAGGGGGCAGCCCCGGCTGCACCCAGCCTAAGGGCTCCAGGCCGGCGCAGGGAGAAGAGAGGGATCCCCGTGCGCCTCGGTTGAAAAACCACCTTTGGGGATACGGATGCGTGAGGGTACAGAAGGACCAGGCCCGGGGCAGGTGTTGGGGCCCATCCACGGCGAGGCTGAGAGGCGACGAGAAGGAGCCGAAGCCCCGCCGTTCCAGTCGCCCCTCACAGGAGCCCGCCCTGAGGCGACGGTCGCCCCCCCGCGCGCCCCCGCGGCGTTGCGCGCACCGGCCGGCGGCAGCGCCCCCCACCCGCCCCGCGTCGGCGGCATGCCCCGCCCTCTTCCCTAGGCCACGCCCACCGTCGGCGCCCCGCCCCTCCCCTCGCCCCTCTTCACGCTTTGCGCCTCCAGCCCGCCCCGCGCCCAGCCGCCTGCCCGCCCCTTTAGGGCCAGCCCCGCCTTACGCCCCGCCCACCAGGGGCAAGTCCCGCCTCTCCGCGCGCCGCTCCCTAGAGAAAGCCCGCCGCGGCCTCGGGGGTTCCCCCGCCCCGTTGCGGCGGAGGCCCCGCCCCCCGCCGGGAGCCCCGCCCCGCCCGGGGGAGAACGCCAGGGAGAGTGGGTTTCCCTTCCGGAGTAACCGCCGTCCCCCCGCCCGCCGGGTTCGCTTCCGGCTCCATCCGGGGGGGGCCCGTTCCTGGTGCTGCTGCCGAGGGGAGCGCGGGGCCCATGGAGCCGCGGCTGTGAGGCGCCCCCGGCCCGGGCCCGCTGCGGGAGCCGGGCGGAGGCCGGAGCCGGGAGCCGCCGGAGCCGGAGGAGATGGACAAACTGACCATCATCTCAGGATGCCTCTTCCTGGCCGCCGACATCTTCGCCATCGCCAGCCTGGCGAACCCGGACTGGATCAACACCGGCGAGTCCGCGGGTGAGGGGGGCCGGCGGCGGGGACCCGCCGGGGGGGCGGCAGGTGGCCGGGCGAGGGCTCCGCCAGCGCCCGGGGGGTTCGGGGGCGGGCGGGGTGCGGGGCCCGAGCAGGCGATGGGGGCCGGGGAGGCTCTCCCTGAGGGGCCGCTCCTCAGGCGGGGGCCGGGGGGCCTGGCGCTGTCGCGGTGGGACCGGCGTGAGGCGCTGGAGGGGGGAAATCCCGGGGGGCTGGCTGGCCGCCGGGCGGGAGGGGCGGCGGGGCCGGGCCCTCGGGGGCTGCGGGGAGCTCCCGGGGCCGGCCCCGCGGCGCGGAGAAGGGCGAAGCGTCCGGTCGGAGCTGGCGGGACCCTTCCGCCCCCGGGCAGAGCCGCGGGTGCCCCGCGGTGCGTCCCGGCTGCTGTCCTCGGGCGCGGGGGGGACGCGCTGTGCGGAGCCCGGTCTCCCAAGGGGTCCTGCGGAAGCCCATGGGGCCTCTTTGCGGTCTGTGAAGCCGGAGGGCCGGGGCGGCATCCCCGCCTGTGTCTCGGAGGTTCAGTCACCTTGGACAGAGAATTTAGATCAGCCTCTCTGCATAGTTTGTGGCAGGTTTTGACTCTCTCGTACTGTATACTGACGTTTCCTTTGTTGCAGGGAGGATCTTGCTTTCCTTCATCTTTTTTTTTCCAGAATATTACCCGCATACTGATTTTTATCAGCTTTTAAGCTTAGATCGTGTGTGGTTTTTATTTTAGAATCTGATGTTGTTTTCTTTAAAAGAACAAGGATTTGTGCATCTGTCTTTTTACTAATGATGTAATTGTATGAACAATTTATTTCAGCCTGTTGATAAGGACCCGCATGTTCTGATGAGTGGAGCAGGGAGAGATAATAGGAGGAGGGCTGCTCTTTGGTCTCATGCCCCAGAGAAACCCAAATCTCCTTGTCAGGAAAGGAAGCCATCCTTACTACAAACAGATGAAACTAACTGAACCACCTTTTCCTAAACTTATAATTTCCAAGCAAGCCACGGGTATAGAATATAGAAAAGGGGTCTTGGGGTAAAGGCTTCTGTCATAAATTCTTGCAGAGGGTTTAAAAAATTCTATTTGTCTGTCTTGCATCTTCCATGCCTAATACTTGGTGCATGTTAGAGGACTGAACTGGTTCAAATGGAGTCATATTTCCTTTATTCTGAAGAAGTAGAGTATTAAGAATGCAGGCTATTAGGGATTGGTGACTGGCCATTCCCTCTGACCATACTATCCTTATGGTTTGTTGGAATTGCTTCTAGTTACCTAGTCTAGAACCTGGCCTTTCCTACACAGTCCAGAGGAGAGGAACTAGTCACTTCCCTTCCCAAAGTGCAGCATTCAGGAACTCCCTAGGTGACTTCACTGTTCCTCCTGTAGCTAATTGTGATGATCTTCCTGCCTATGGCTACATAAAATAGTTGGTTCTTTCCTCTTACAATTCCACCTAGCAGCAGTGCTGCAGTAATGAACCCTTCTTCAGGAGCTTAAAGTCAAATAAAATAATCTTCATTTTAAATATTTAAGTATGTCTTAAGTCCTGCCTCATGTTAACAGAACCTGTGCAATGGGTAAGATGTTGGATTCTCTCTGCCTGTACAGAAATGAGATAACAAAAACTATGCTGAAGAAATTGCTGATGGAAAGAAAGGTCTTTTGGGAACTAAGCACAGTCCATTACATTTCTCGTTAAAGAAAAATGTTTAATATCTCTTTGTAATAGAAACATTGTTTCCTGAAATATTATACCTATAAATCATTAATTCTTAGTTACTTGATGGATGATTACTTAAGAGTCATCTGCCACTTCTGCCCTGTACTGCTTTTAGAGATGCAAATAACAGTTTTACTTTTAATTAGGCTGGCAAACATGAAATCTGTATGGATTTTTCTGAAGGACTTCACTAGTCAAATAATGTTTTGACAGACCTAAGCCTTTTCTTTGGCATATTTTGAAGCCAAACAAATTGTTGACTTGATAAAATCGTAAAGGAGAGCTATCTGTCATCCTTCCTTAATGACTCTTTTGTAGATTTTATTGATATGGGATTTGATGCACTCTGTTATAAGACTTCTGGTTAAAAGCAGTATAAATGTATATTTCTAGTACTTAGATCTTCTAAAATGAGCCTTTTGCCCAAACTGTAAAGAAAGGAAGTGTGAGGATGCCCATTGAATCAAGGACTTCCTGTAGCAAACACTGTAGTATTGAATTATGAGATAAATGCTTTTAGGAGTGCCATTCATTACCCAGAGACTGCTGTGGAGAAGTATGGCACTGGAGGACACAGCCCTGATGGTAAACCCTGTCCCAGCTGCTAGCGAGATTCAGGCACACTCAGCAGACTACTGTACTTGGACCACATTCAAGCCATCCAACTTCCATATGTGCCACTACGAAGAAGGTTTTTTTGAAGCATCCTGCTCTCAGCTGGTGAAAGGAACTATTTGGTGAAAGAAAATATTTCTTTGCTTTACCTCTGTGTTCTTAGGTTAATCTCCTGTGGGAATTATTCTAGATTCTGCTTGTACAAGTCAGCCTCGTACCAAGGAGAAAGGGGAGTAATACTGTTTCTCTGCTTGGCTGCTGTCCTCGGGGTTCTGAAAGGCAGCGTGGAACAGCCTGGTCTTCTCAATACTGCAGCTGTTTGAGAATTGCATAGAGCAGAGGTCTTGGCAAACCTGGGAAGGCAGCACTGCATTGGCTCATTCAGAGCTGTTTACAGCCATTAGGGTTGGGAACCTGGGCTTATGTTTCAGGAAAATTAAAAAAAAAAAAATTCTGATTCAAATGCTAGACAATATGTGCATCTTACTCCAGAGATTATGATTTTCTGCTAAATTGGGTAGCAAAATAAATCAGTGGCTTTAATGTTTTTCTGAAAAATCTAGATTGTTTTCAGTATTTTTTTTTTAAAGGAGCTTATGTTCTGGGGAAATCGATATAGGGGAAGGGCTGATTAGTTTCCTAAATCTTACTCTTAAAGATAAGTTTTACAATCATTTGAAAAATGTTGGCTATAAAAATTCCTCTCCAGCATTGTAATTATGAGCAAAGGATTGCAACTGAGATCATTGAAGGTTTCAGATGCTTACCTGTCTTTAGGCCAGAGGAACTACACCTTTGTGGACGTGGGTCCAAGTCTCCATTGGGTGCTATTTCTTTATGTAGTTTTGTAAGAATTGTTCATTAACTTGGTTTCAGGTATTTCGTACATCTTTAAGATTATAAAGGAAAGATGAAAATTAAATGGAATTTTCTTTCAGAAAGTTCTCAGTGAGGTTTAGTTATTCATGGTGTGCAAGTACAGAACACTGATAACTCCATTCTGGAAACCAGTGGCTTCTCAGTATTCTTGCACTGACATCCTTTTCTTATCAAACTGATATTCTATGTGAGAAATAAGGACAGAGGTGGCTTTAATTGCAGCCAATGCCTAAGCTCCCACTGATTTCAGTAGTAATGAATTTTGCTCCTGTATCTCTACACTTCTTTTGCAATGAACTTTAAAAGCTGGTAGTTTTGTCTCCATATGTTCCTTTTTTGTGTGGGAGGGTCTTTAATGATTTTGATATTTTGTCTTCAGTAGGGGAGGAGGGGGGATGGAAGTTGCTCTAGCTTCAGCTCTCAACCCTTTTGTAGGGAAAAGGGTACGAATAGTATGCACAGTTGAAATTAGACATGTTAAAAGCTGTACATGTTGGGGGGGTTGACAATTTGAAATGCTTTTAGGATAGGTCAAATAATTCAAGAGGAGAATTTAATCAAATAAAATCCCCCTTCAGAAAGCTCAGCTATCAGTTTGTTTATGTAACTTAGTCATCCCTTCCTATGTAGCATGATTGTTCATTTGATTCCAATTTACAGAACAACGTGTACCTTTTTTATAGCAGTCATTAAGTTAATATGGATGTCAGAATTTAAGGCTGCTAAACTCTGATGGGTAGCTTCTAAAGCAAGTACTTATCACATCCTCTTCTGTTGCTACATATATCACAATGGGACACACAGTATGTTATGGCCAGGCCACTCAGTGTATGTGCAACAATGCTGACTCGGGTGATATTAGTGTTCAGCAGAGCTTTCAATTTCATCTTGCATCTGTGACATAAGCATCAAGGTCAATTATGTTAGGAATTATACCTTTCATTTAAACTGCCTTCTGCAGCATGCTGTGCAGTAACACAGTAAATTGTGAATCTACAACATGCCACTTATTTTAAATTGTCTGTTTTGTTTACAAATGCTGCCTTTCCATCTATCTTCCGAAGTATTATGCGTAGTTCTTGGTTTTGCGTACTCAGTTGCTTTTTTATTTGTGAAGTATGATTCCAGATTCAGTGGTTATCTATGGTCTTGTAGAAGAGCAAGCTATACCCAGCAGGCCATTCCTCCAGAGGCAGTTAACTCCCTGCTCCTGTGAAATAAATTGTCTAGTACTAAGTGGTAAATTACTGCTGTTCAGTGTTATTCCTCTGCATGTGATAGCTCTTCATGAGGAATTTTGCTCCACAGTTCCAACAGGAGCTGTAGCTTTGTTGGGATCAGCTTAATGAACTATCACAGGTGGATATGACCAAGCAGTGATTCCCGGCTCCTGCTGAGCTTGAGACCATATTGCCACTGCAATGTTTTTCTCTACTTGGAGCACTGACTATACATGGAATAAACCCAAGACCACATGAAGGTACTCGAATGAACCAGTATTTCTAAATAGAATAGAATAAATAAAGCATCAACAACTTAAAAGAGAGTGTAAACTTGAGTTCCAGCTAGCACTATTGTTCTAAATGCAGTTGTCTGCTCAAAAAGTAGTGATATGTAAAAATCAGTATGGCATATTACCACTTAATTCTGCCCTTTAGGGCCTGTGCTGAGAAACTGTTAAAGTACAGTGCTCCTCTGTGGAGGAATCATGGTATAGAGCAATCATTGTGCTGTCCACTGAAGTAGATGCTGTTTTGTTTAGTTTCTTTGATGTATGGATAGTTGGCTTTTCAAAAACTGTCTGTAAAAAGGTTCTGGTGATCATTTGTTAAGCACCTTGCAATATACTCAAAACACAGCATGCTTCTCCCAGTTCTTCTCAGTAGAGAATGATAGGACATGGTAGGAAGCAATTATACAAAATTACTTTTTCCTAATGTTTTTTGTACTGTATCATGTAGTGATTGTGACAGAAGTTATTTGCCCTTTCATGAACCTGTTTGGATTGCATGCTGAGAATACAAAAAAAAAAAAGGGGGGGGGGTAATGATACAGAGAATGAAGAATTATGTACCATCATGCCCTAGATGGAAGTGACTGCTGAAAAGCAATCTCCAAAGCCTTCTGAACATCAGAGTGTTAAAATTGGATTCTGGAACATAATTTCTAGGAAAACACTTTCCTTTTGGTAGATGCCCCCAGATGCGTGAGCAAGGAGGGAAAGGTGGTGTTCTGTGATACGTTGCTCATCTGGACAATGAGGGGATTAGGACCTGCTGTAAGATGCAGGCCCAGCTAACAGTACCTGCATTTTAGAGATGTTGCCAGTACCTTAAAAACAACAATACAAAAAAAAAAAAAACAACCAACAAATAAGAACTAGTAAGGACTGGCAAAGAATCTAAACACCAAATAATCTGAATACTCTAACAAGAGCAGTCTGTTAATAGGTGTGCCTGGACTGGGAGTGTCAGTGCCATCTTTAAAATTAACATTCCCATTCCACTTCATGACTGTAGCTATCTTTCAAGTGGATGTAAAAATCTGACAAAGCAGAGTGCTTGAATTGTGCTTGGGTTCTGTAATTGACCAGGCCTTAAGGCACAAGGAAAATTAATAGTAAGGCATTGTTGTAATGAATTAATTTTGTGCTTGCTCAACCACTCAACATTTAAACATATGGTACTATTTTATGTGTAGGAAGAATCTCATGAAGGAGAGTTGTGTCAGCCTGGTTATTTGAGCCTGCCAGAGCAGAGATGGGAGAGCTGATTGTTTTTGTCCACAGAGGAACTGATGTTTTACATCTGCTTTTTAACAAATAAAAATTAATACTGCTTCTGTTAGGTGAATGTTTTGTTTTCTCTTTGGTGTGTGAAGGTACAAAACTATTAGTTTGCCTCCCACCAAATCCTGTTGAATTCCTTATTCTCTAATTAGTGTTGAAGAATTAGGTAAGAAATACCTGATTTATAGAGTACAGATCTAGGAGCTAGTAACTTGTATTTTCTTTTCAAATCTAACATCTGGCACAACTAACTTTGGATGTTGGAAAGTTATTGTGGTAATGCCTCAGCTGCTGCTTCTATAAAATAGAGGTGGTATCTTTATCACAGAAACCCCTTTGAGCACTGGCAGCAAAGCTTAATTTGATTTTTTTTAAAACTTTTGTTTCCTTTCACAGTTTTACTTTAAACAGAGGAAAATCTAGGAATAACAGGTATTTCGTTTGTCTTTTCTGATACTAGGTGCTTTTCCTAAGATACTTGAGTTTCAAGTATTTGGAATAACTTTTTTCTTTAAAGTATTTACTTCACAGCAGTATGTACAGTTACTCTAGAACGAAACTATATTCAGTATGTGCAGATACAGATCTCATTTTCTGTCTGTCCTATGCTTTACTCAAGAAGCATGTAGTCGTAAATCTGCTGTATAGACAGGACAAATTGTGGGAAAGGTGCCTTGTTGAGACTTCAGCTTTGTGGCTTCAGGAACTATGTGCATTTCACTGATAGTGATGATTTTTTAAATCAACTTAGAGCTGATTTTAGCTGTGTGTATTACATTTGTCGACACAATATGGCACTGGGATTAACATAAGAGTGACTTAAATATATGAATCTTAAAACTAAGGATCCAATAGTATGTACTGCAAACCAAGGATTTAAAACTAACTGAAATCCAAAAAATGGGATTCTTCTAATGGCTGAGGCTTATTAAAGACATTTGTATTGTTTAGTTTCAACCAGTGCTTACATGTGAGCAACATTATGTAAACTCCAGTTGTACTTTTGCCAAAGCAAAGATCAGTAGGTCAAACTTTTAAGCTTGATGTACTTTTTTTATAGGTACCTCACAACAGCTAAACTTTTTCCCCACTTATTTTCTTGCTAGTCTTGAAACAATGTAGAGAGAACTAACTTTTCTTGCCTGCTGCAGTACAGTATGTAGGATTTTCATCTTATGCAGGAGTTCTCCACCAAGTTCAAGTATCTTTTTCCAGCAATGGTTGATACCTGTGTATTTCAGAAGAGCATAACTAGAGTGACTCATGGATAAGGAGGAGTAGTGACCTCTGAAGATGTTAAATGCTGCTATCTATTTTAAAATCAGATACAAAATGACTTTTATCATATGGTGGAACAAATACAATATGGAGGCAGTTTTTTTCTTGTACAAATTAATTTGTGAAAATTAGAAATTATTATAAATGTATGGTCTATAAAATTTTAACATTTAAAATCAATTAATTATTACATAATTAAAAGTTTTTATTGTAATTCACAGTGCCTACAAATTTAGTAATAGACAGAGTCTTTTTTTGAGGGCTATATGCAGGAAAAAAGTTCTATGGTAATTTTGCAGCAATCCCCTTATGTGTGCTCCAGCTGCTCTTCTCAATCTCACTTTTCTTCCCCAAGCTTCTGACTGATGGAGATATACACAGATCTGAAAAACTGGAGATATGGCCAAGAAGAGGATCTGTGCAGGGTAGGTGCCTATTTTAAGGAGAGGGGAAACAAGCTAGAGAATTTGACTGGCAAAGCACTTATATTGGCCTAATTCCATAGGAATCTATATGGAATTAACAGTTGTAGGTTACACCCGTTCTCAGGGTAAAGCTCTTGGTTTCTTCCTATTATATCATATTTTATTTCCTATTTGATGTATTATCTTGTATATGTTTTTTAAATTTCGTAAATTGAGTTCACTACAAGAGTTTGGTCTCTCTTGGGTACCTTAGGAAATGTAGTCTGATTGTGATGGTTTGTCTGTGGGATGAGCGAATCAAGTATGAAACACTAGCTGCTATGAGTTAGAGGTTCAAAATTCCACAGAGTATGTAGAGTCTAGTTCCTCTCTTTGAGCAAAACATACTCAGTCTATTATGTTTGGGTCCTTGGGATGAACTAAAATGCTCCCTTGTGAAGGCATCAAAAGCCTCCCAGGGATTTAC
Organism: Ciconia boyciana; assembly: GCF_034638445.1. Lineage (NCBI taxonomy): Eukaryota > Metazoa > Chordata > Aves > Ciconiiformes > Ciconiidae > Ciconia > Ciconia boyciana. The sequence continues at coordinate 9,121,047 of NC_132946.1, read as the reverse complement.
TGCAGTATCAGAAGCCAGCATTTCCTATCCACGCAATGTAGTGCGATAAGCAACAGTTGGCTGCTGCCCAAGAGCCTCATGGTAGCTGCAGTTCTGTGCCCTAAATTACAAAGCACTTTGGGATTATTAAGGATGACAGTCTCTCAAGGTGTAATGATTAGTAACCCACTTAGATGTTTAAATATTTGTCCAGTTGAAAACAGTTCACATTAGGCCTTGAACTTGACCGTGAGCAATTCTTTGTGTAGTTGTTTGAACACTGCATTAGTAGGGCTGAACTGTCTCTGAGCTTGGTACATCCAAGAATTTAATAATCAAATGACAGTGTTCATAGGCAGTAAAGTCAAGTAGTTTACTTTTGTAGTGTTCATCATTGAGCCAGCTTCCCAGTTTATAGTGTTGCAGTCCTTACTCCTGTGTTTCCTGTTCTCTTGCTCTCCAATCATTGCCCAGGTTCTTCTTGCCTTGTTTCCCCTCCTCTTGCTGTGACTGCTTCCAGCTATTGGCAGCAATGTAATTTAGTTGTATTTTAAGGACTAGGTACGGGATCAGAATAAGAGAGAATGGGACAAACTGATTGTTCAGTGTGCCTCAGAACTGCTTTGCTGTGAATACTTCAAAAGAGCTGCTTTGAATCTATGTTCTTTCTACACTTCTCAAATTGATGGCATATATACTAATGCTATTAGGATGTCTCGGTGAAACTGCTTGCTTTCTGCAATAAAATCTTTGTATACATCTGAAATGAGATGGATCCTGACTTCCATGATAGGCAAATGTACATTTCCAAATGTACAAGTGAGGGGGAACGGTTTTATCTGTAACTTCATCAGTATGAACTTAATGCATCAAACATACACAACCTTTAATTGTAATGTCTTTATACCAAAGCGAAGTGAAGAAAACTGATAAGAGGTTGTCATGGACCTCAAGTTTCCTGAAGGCTGACTCTTGTATAGAGGGTGATTTGTTTGACTTGAAAATTTGCTTTAACATTCAGTCTTCTCTATACAAAATAGAGGTATTATAAATTGCTATTAAGAGATATCTTTTCTTAAGCATAGACAGCAACCGATGGTATTCCCACAGTCAGTGGAAACGTCACCTCCAGAACTGTCACAGTGGAAGATTCTGATCTCCTTTCTCATAGAGGAGAAAAATGCACTGCAGCGTCTCTGCCTGTTGATGCGAGGAGCGTTGTAGGCGTTGCATGCTGTGGGGGAGGAGAAGTCACAAGGGTGAAGGAAGAACTTTTTTTTTTCCTTAGGTTGAATTCAGTTCTGAAACTAATCATGCACCTAAATTCATGTGTTAATGATGTTGTTCTCCATTGTAGAAACTCGTGTGGGAAGAAGCATGTTTCACTTTGTTTTTTAAACCCACACTTAATTAAATTTAAAAACTATTCAACAAGATTGTACAGGAAACCTGAAAAGATTGAATGGCCAAGAATCTCTAATGTGGTCTCATAAATTCTTTCAGTGGAATATTATTGGGTCACTTGGCAATTACAAGAAGCACCCTGAAGCTTAATACATGAAAAATGGTGAAATAGAGTAAAGGCTAGAAGTAGTAGTTGCTGCTTTACAAACAGAAGTCTGTTGACTTATGCCCGATGTAATGTGAAGTAAATGCTCTCTGTAAGTGTATGTTCAGTAAGATTAAGTTGATGATAAAGACAGAGCCTGTTTATATTGAATCTAAAATTAGAGAGAATTCTGTTTCAGAATGTCAGTGTAACAACTGTATAAACATATGTTAACAGATATGCTCTTTGGAGCACTATATAACATCTGATTGCTTTTTAAGAATAGTCCTGCTTGTTCAGAAAGGACTGAGCCCTGCTGTTAAGATAAAGTAGTATTTTATTTCCGTAAAGTGCAAATTTTACTGTTCAGGAGTGGTCTATCTTCTCTTATTCTAGCCAAAAAAAAGTCTCCAGACTCTTACAATCTATTTTTGTAGATACTGATTTGTGATAAGGAAGAAAGTGTTATCACCACACAGACAGCACCTGTTAATTGCCTAAATAATTCAGGCTTAAATTATGCAGGCTTCCAAAATAAGGACTTGCCCTAGCAAAAGCGATAAGAAAATATAACTTCAGGATAAATCTTGAGTATGCTCCCTGCCTTCCTATTCTTCTTTGTTTTTAATGTTTTTATTGTGATGGGAACAACAAGTAAATGCCTAAATTTGAGAATTATTACTGCAGAAGAAGGTTGGGTTTTTTTCCAATTTGCCTGAAAAGTTAAAGCTACCTTTTATACTGGCAGGGGGCTTAAAATGTTAATCAGCCAGGAAACTATGTGCTGGCTGTCCTTGAGGACAGATTGTATGTAGCTAAGCTATATGTCAGTCTGTCTTTCAGCACATGAAGCATTACTTTTAGTGAATAAATTCTTTGTTGGCCCTGTACCTAATGCCTATTTAAAGTGCAGTTTAACCTGTATTGCCAGTTGTTACAAGCATGTCGTACACAGATTTGTCAAGAGTTAAAAAGCGCCTTTAGGAGTAAAAACTAAGATTAGGTTTTATTCTACTTGAAATATTACTCTAGTTGCAATGAAATACATCTTGGGACATTTAGATGCCATTCTTCAATTGACAAAGGTGCCTTACGGAATAAAGCAAGTCTATCAGACAGAGATAGTATCTTTTATATCCCCAGTTAGTAGAGTGGGAGAAACTGGTGCGTGCAAGGAAGGGCTTGCAAGATGAGAAATATGCTTAATCTTTCCAATTATTCTAGTTGTTCCAATAAAAGGTATTACTTCTGCCTGCAAAATTCCCTTGTCATGTCCTCATTGCTAGAAATACAATCCTGCCATCAGTTACGTGATTTAAAGAAATTGCCACCAAATTGTTTGTACAGTTTATTTGCTTTTTGAGTATTTTGTTCCTTATTTAGCAAGGTCTGTTGTACTTTCTGGCGACCTGGGCCTAAAACTTGCTCCCAGTAGTGGAGCAGGAGAAAGTTAGGCTCAGCTTTAAGAAACCATGCAAGCATGTAAGGTGTATTTAGTGTGTTTGCAGAGCAGACACCTAAAACTTCCAAATACATTTCTAACCATATAAATGCCAAAAGGCATTTCAACGCTTCTCTTTTCACCTTATACCACTGGCTGATTTGTAAGGCTGTAGAAGAGCCAGATCAGTGGGCATCCTTGGAGCATGTCTGATGCAAGCTGAGATCAGCGTGAAGCACAACAGTTATGGCTGAAAGACGAAGATGATCCTTATTCCTCCTGAATTTAATTTGATAAAATGCACAAGCAATCTTAAGGGCAGGGCCAGATCCTGAATTTTATTCCTACCGTTGAATGCCCTTGTCACCAGGCCAGAGAAATTGCTTTAGATTGTAAACAGGAAGGTTGACAGATGTTTTGTCTTTATGAATAAAGAGAGGGAGAACAATAGGCTACTTTACTTGGTGTGATTTGGGGGTTTTGGTATATTTGTCCTGATCTGCTTGGACATCTATTAAGTTTGAAACTCAACTGACTTGGTGAAATGGTACTTTTAGATATGCACACGTTAATGGAGAGCTCTGAAGCCCAGATGTTGCCAGGCTGTGGACAGACCACCTTATAAGACACCTATGTGGAAGGTGATCCACTAAACTGTGAAGATACAGAATTTCTGTGTTCTTGCTGGTTGTGTTGTGTTTGTACCACATAGCAAACTCTGGTGCTGCCATTACTGACCCAGCCTGGCCACCTCATGTCACTGGCTGCTGTAGATGATGGCCAGCCTTGAAGAGCCTGCATATCAACCATACGATTGTGAAGTGATTAGCAGACCATTTCTGAGAAGGTTGGGATAGGGTTGTGTGGTGTATTAGATGGAGAGGTATCATTTTACAGCTCTGTCTGAAGCCAAATATAACTCTTAAAAAGAACACAAGCTCATCAGATGTTAAATGGCAGAACAGCTGCAGGTGTCATAGCTTCTGGCTTTCAACTGAACATATGGCATAAAACTGGTGTAGCTGATGAGAAAAATCACTTTTAAATATTGACACTGCCTTTGATCTTTCTTTTTTTAGGCAGTGGATTTTATCAACTTTGAGTAGCTCTGTTTTGGTTGGGGGAAAATGGAAATAACTATGGATTTTTTGTTTGTTTTTTAGGCTAAATAAAACATTAAGTTAACTTTTTTTAAAAAAAAAAAAGTTAATCTCATTTTTTCCAGGCCCTTGTCATTTCAGAAATTGTAAAGATTCTAGTCACTGACAACACTATCCTATTGTGAAAATGCTTATAGTGTCAGAAAATAAACAACCAGAAGGATGCAACTTATTAGAGATCCTGTTTACCAACATTTAATTAATGCTGTCTTCTGAAGTAGGAAAGAATACCTTCAGTGTGGGCAGACTTCTTGGCTCTGATATGCAAGAACACACAGAGCCTTTGTTATGTCCTCAGGAGAGTTGTTCCTGCATCATTGCCCGAGGATAGCTCTTTCAGTGTGTGGTAGTCCATCTCTTCTAAAAAAAAAAAAAGGGGGGGGGGGGGGGATGACGACGACGACGACACACACATTAAATCAGACATTAAAAAAACCCCACCCCAATACACAAGCAGCATGGCATTGAAACTTGTATGTTGGAATTCAGAAATAAACTTGCTTTTTATTGGTCCAAATGTCTGCAATTTAAACATCACTTACAACTTGTATATAGTAATGATTGTCGTCTGTAGTAATAAACTTTTCTAATATGTGTAAGTCATAAGGATCTTTCCCAATAGATGGCCCCTGATTATTTTTTTTTCTCTTTGGGGGTGGGAGGAGGGAGGGAGAAGACTGTGGTTTTTGTGGAAGGGGAATTTGGTTTGAATTAGGCATGATACAAACACTGAATTGAAAACTTTTGAGACAACTCAGGCACCAGATGGTCTTCCACAGCAAGGCAGGCTTTTCTGCTAATATACCACAACTCTTTTAACATTGAGTTTAGACTTTAAAAATGAGAATTCTTCTGTTTAAAAGCCAGTAAGCTTTGGAGTTCTAAAGAGTGCCAAAAATGGTACCTAATAAATTAAATTCTCTGAACATTAGATTGTTAAATAGAATTCAGTTGGTAGGTTCCTTGTAGCTAGGGTCATTACCTCACCTATTGTTGCCAATATGAGTATTTTTAAGAAAGTCACTTAGTTCCTGAAACAAGGAAACACCCTTTACATCTCTAGAGCAAGAAGGATGGTGCATTTCAAAGTTGGTTTGACAGGGAGAGAACATTCTGATTTTGGAGAAGGGGATAAATGGAGTAGAAGAGAAATATCAGCTTATATAATAACATGCTGTATCTTGCAATATTGATTTGAATTGCTCTTAAAAGATGCACTCTAGATATAGCAAGGACTTCGTGAGTAAATCTAGGTCTTTATTAAAACTGATCTTTTAACATTGTATAAATAGTTTTTAGGTGTTTTTTTCGTACCAATAAATACCCAGTGGGCATATGAATTGATCTTGCATCTGGTCTGCTTCAAAGTGAGAAACTCCAAAGCTTTTCTTCCAGGGTTACAATACCTATTAGATGATTTGGGAGACAAATCAGAGTGAACACCAAAAACATAAGATCTGGCATATAAAGGACAGGAAAGATAATTCATAATCCCTTTGTTTTGGACTCCTCTCTGTTCTGTGCCTTTGCAGTTAATCCTCTGTTATTCTTTTAAGCCTTTCTCTAGATCATCCTTTAACGTTCATAAATCTTATCTTAGTAAGTCTGAACTTGGTTGCCTCTTAATCTACTAACTGAACAACATACTGGAACATCTGCAGTAAAAGAATCAATCTGTCATGCCACATCCTGAATACTGTACTTGCATGGTAACCTCAATGTTATTTTAGCAGCATAAGTGCTAAAGAGCATCTATTCAAACTACCCCCCATCCCTCACAAAAGAAGTAATTATTTATGTAAGAACAGTAACACATACGGTATTCTCATACTTGATAGGAAACTGGCAGTTGATCCTATCTTATATTTTGATCTTTTTATATACTCTTTATAGTTATTTAGGTATAATCCAGTTATTGTATTGTTCTACAACAATGACCTAAGCAAAAAAATGGAGGAAAGGGTGTTCGACTTGCTTATAGTTACTTAGGTGCAGTTAATTATGTGTATGTGGTATTTTACAATGATATGACGTTATTTGAGGCTGTAAACATTTAAAAATAGCTTTAATGGGTCAATCGCTGAAAACTTAGATGAGGACTAACTATGTTTCCTTTTACAAGGCTTTAATTCTGAGCAGTTGTAGATACAAAAAAATTCGATGAACTATACCTGTAGGCCTCATTCAGTGGGACCTTATGTACAGAGACCCTGCAATTCTGTTTAACTATAACAATATGGACCGTGCCTTTTAGAATCAAGAGGTCTTCCCCAGCATTGTTAATCCTTTTTTCCTCTCCAGTTTTGAAGTGCTTTGCAAACCAGCAGGGTACTATATCTTTTTCCTTTTCACACCAGAGTTGGTGCATATCCTGCAAAAGCATAGCTTTTTCCCTAACCTTCTGCATTGCTCACTCTAAGCATGACTAATCTCCTCATATGAGAGGGTACAGGGCCTGATTTCTGATGGGGTTTTACACTGGAATAAGTAGAATTAACTATATGTGCCCTGGAGTGACCTTCCAGGCTATGGTAGGGAAGGATCAGCAGTGTCAGTTCCCTGGATTTCAGGAAAGGCAGAAGGGAGAGTACTCTTTTTCCAAGGAACTAATACCTGGAATATAGAATTAATAGAAATTTTCCCCCAAACAAAATACATATAAATAAACCTAAATAAGTCATTCTGTCTTCCCCCTCTGTATGGTAGCATCACTTAAACTGCCCATTACAGGAAAATAAATTCCATATGTAAGACTGGGAAACATCCCACTTAAACTGCCAGATTTCTTGGATGACTTCGAAAATTTTTTTTCTTGGAAATACCTCCTCCTTGTTTGCTGTTACGGGCAGTTGCGTTGGAACTATTCTTACCATGCTCTGTTGTTTGTTCCTCTCAGGAATTCCTCGGCTATGCTTCGCTCACTTTGAAAGCGGTCTTCTGTCAGAGAGGCTTGGTTGCAGGCAAGGAGCAGCAGACATGTTAAAGGCAAGGCGGCCAAAGTCAACTTGATGGTTATCCTTAACATTGGTACAGGGAATTAGTCTGCCATGACTAAATCAGTGCGTTCTCTTTAGACCTTTAAAGCTTCCACTTGGATTGGGTAGCAAGCTACAGCTATGCACTAGAGAGCTGCAGCCTGTTCCTCCTCTTAGATGAACCTAGACCTTTTTCCATTCAAGTTTATTAATTTGGATAGAACTTAGAAACTTTCCAAGAAAAACTTAATTTCCTCCTGTCCTTGTCTGTGGCCCAATAAGAGTTACAGGGAATGGCTTAACTGAGATGTCCTTATTTTACATATGTTGTTCTCTGGCATGCGACTGTTACCTAACCACCAGCAATGAATGTTTTAGTGTGCCCAAATAACATAGCTCCATGTACTGTGCTCATTACTAAAACTTAAAACTTATCAGTGTCCTTGCCACATTGGTTTACATCACCAACACCTCATTAGGAACCCTGTAAACTGCTCTTCGCTTAGCAAAGATGGTTTAACAAGTCCATAGTACACTAAAGAAAAGTATCTTGTTTGAGCAGAAATTGTCTGGCAGTCACAACTGGGGTTTCTAGCAGAACCACACCATCTCATCGGGACAGCGAGGGAGGGAGGGCCAGCAGGCTGTCTGGGAACAGTTGGATGTTTTAATGTCCTCACTAGGCATATTGGCCTGTAATATTTATTTAATGTTAGTAATAAGCATTTTGCTAAGGATGCGGTTGATATATGGAAGGTAAAAGTGAGGAAGCTGTTGTCAAGGAATATAAAGGGTTGCAGATGCATTTAATTGCAGATGCATTAAAGGAATAGGATTTCCTCTAAAATGAGAGGAAAGACTAAAGACATTTTCAAGCGGGGACACTTAGAGGAGGGCAGAGGAGGAGCAGATACCCCAAGCTGTATGAGCAAGAGCAGTTCTGAAGATTTGTGCTTTGTATGTTCATGTGACAGCATAGCTGCTGAGCTCTGTGACCTTCTAACGTTTGAGCCCCACCTTGTTCACTGCATTGTGCTTTTACCACATTAATTGCTTCTTATGCTATGGTAAGCTCTTGGCGGCAGTGGCACCTCTCCTGTGTCCGTCTGGCACACTTGATCCTGCATGTTCTGGCAATCAAATAATAGATGAACAGCGAACGTCTGAATAGCCGTTATTATGCTACTGCTTTCCAGCCGTGGTGTTGCTGTGCCACTTCTAATAATTCAGAAGTGATGGAGAGATGGGGGAGTGAAAGGGCTGCAGCAATCTTTGTTTCTCTCCGTAGCGTGTGATTCCTCCTTGGTGGCTCTGTAGTTACCAGGGAAACGGGAGAGGGATGGCACAGCACCGGCGGGGCTGGAGTGGGACTTGTGGGTCAGCTCCGTGGCAGCTGCACATCTGCACAAAGGGGAAAAACGAGGTTTGCCTTTCTTGCCTTTCTTTGGTTTGGTGCCTTTTCCCCTCTTTCCCTCAATGGTTTTGTGAAACTTAATTGTTAAACAGGTGATGCTCCCAAATGTTGGTGTATTTGTTAATGAGTCTTTTTATTAGTGATTCTAGTAAAAATATGCAGTGTCAGAAAATGAGCATTACTTGTGGTCTGGAGGAGATGGGTGAGGTAGTGTAGGAATATGATCATAAAATCTTTCACTGATATCAAGTGGAGTCCTGGTTATAGTCGGACTGTCACTACTGGGAAGTTGTTTAATGTGTTTGAAATGCACTGGCACTTTAGGGAATAGATTTATGGGAAAAGACTAAGGACCACTTCACTGACATTTGTTCAGTGCAGCAGTCTGTGTTTTGATGAAGGCTGAATCTCATTTTTAGTAATTAGAATATATATCCTCATCACCTCTTGCACTAGCAGTACTGACGTGCGTAATGCCATTCTCAAAAGCTATGGAGGGAGAGGCATAGAAGAGAAAGGGAGCAGCCCCGTGCATCTCCAGGTTGTCATTATTTGGTTGTGCAGTGCGGGCATTGGGAGGTGGAGGATGGGCAGGCGTGGTTACGCTGCTGCACATGTTTTAGGGCTGTATCCATCTTTAAGCTGCCTAATCTACTAGCATTAGCTGTGCTCTTTGTTTTATACCTGTGTTAGGTGCTTAGATTTTCAGTGATTTTGCTGGAATTGTTCTGAGGGAACGACTAAAAACCTCTTTTACCTAGGGATCAGAGTGGAACTTGGTGACTGGCTTGAGATGAACTGTTGGGCTGTTCTCTTAACTACAGGCAGAAGGAGACTGTTCAATGTAGTATCTTTGTCCCTCCTTTCAATGATAGACTAGATAAGGTTAAACACGATTTTCTGTAACAAGTTAGTTTGCTGGCAGCTGCCTGGCAACTGTTTGCTTGATTGCTTTAGAATGGGACCAAGACAATAAAATACCATGTAAACCCACTCTTCTTTTGAATTTTGTGGCAAATAAATACTATTTTTCCACACCAGAGACTTCTTTTGAAGTCTGCATTCAACAGGAGATTTGTCACTATGGGAGCAAGCTATGAGGTTTAATTTCCTTCTGCCCAGTTTATGTACGCAAGTGAGGTATCCCTGTATAGAGAACTTAAACTTTAACTAAATTTATGAACACATAATGAGGTTGTTTCTCCTAGTTACCTTTGTGAAATCTTTAGAAATAGTTCACAGACCTTCTCTTGCGCTCCATTTGCCTCCATAGAGTCTGCAGACTCAAGGTTCAAAACCTTGAATATGGAGTGTATCTCCTTCAAATTTGTAATCCATGAAGTGGAGTTAAGAGAAAATACTAAGTATGTGCTAGCAAAAGCTTAACCATAAAGTAAACTTCGGTATTTTTCCTCCAAAATGACAGATCCTGAAATTTAATTGCTGATGCTTTAAAACCGATTAAAAAAAAAAAAAAAAGAAAAAAGAAGAGTGGAACAACACTCTTGGGCACCAGAAGTGATGTTTAGGAAACCCTGCTCTGAGTAGTTTCTTGCAACTATCCTTGTGTCTTCAAAAGGGATGCTACCCTGGTAGTCACAATTCAGAGATTTTTGTTCTCTTCTTTTTTATTTTCAGTTGTGGGTTTGTTGTGGGGTTTTGCTGTGGGGTTTGTTTGTTTGTTTGTTTGAGAAAATCAGCCTTTGGAGAAGTAGATATTGACAGCAAAAAAATTGCACTGAAAAATAGTAGTTCAAGATGGAGTTCTCTGCTGTTTCCTCTAGATGTGGCACTGCTGGTCCTTTTTCTTGGTCCTTTCTGAATCTGACATGTTAAATGTGCTCTTGTTAATTGAAAAATATCTTCAATATAAACTGCAAATTGCATCTGAAAGATGAGTTAGTTGTGTCTTTCTAATACATGCTCATCTATAGCAACTGTTCTTCAGTTTCAGTTAACACACAAAATGGAACAGAGTCCAGCACAGTGGTTCTTAATCACTGTTGCTTTTGCCAAAGTTAAAAATGCACTAAATTATTGCCACTGAATTCAGGAGAGGTCTCTGAATTCAGAAACATCTATTGAGTGTGTGATGTAATTTTTATGAAGCCATTCTCTAGATTAGAATTGCAGTTCAGAAAAAAATGACTTCTACTGTAACTATAGTAAAATTGTTGTTAAATCCTAGTCTTGCAGAAGGATTGGGATTAATTTCCTGTTCTATGATACTGCAGTGAATAGCCTCTTTATCCCCAAACTACAGGAAACTACTTAGTGTTTTGTATGAGGTTCTGCAAAGTGTGTGTGTTTCGGGGAGCTTGATTTTTAAGGACACATGCACATCTCCCCTCTGCCCCAGCAGCTGATGTAAAATGAAAACATTGCAGGCTATGAAAAAGCAACTGAGAAGCAGTTCATGTAAAACTGTGTACTGTACAAGTACGTGAGCTGTGCAAGATTGCTTGTGTAATTCTGCCTCAGTTTTGTGTAATCCTGGTGCACAGCAATGGTGTGATTGCTGTATATCTGGAGTAGAAAATGCCAATTTTGTTGGTTTAGTAACTCACACTTTATTAAAGGATTTTACTTCAACATTTAGCTGAAGATTCATCTCTGAATCTTTCAGTTGATGAATATGTAATTAAAAGGATGTATTTGAATAGGGCTAAAAATTTGTAGTCTAAACAAAGGTTACAGGGATGCTTCAACAGAACTGATTCAGTAATGTTTTTGCTCTTGGTTCTTCTCATCCTCTAGGAGTGTATCAGAAGCGCTACATCTAATAAAACATGATATTCTGCCTCCTAACCCAATGATTCTAAGCTCAGAAGCTGATTCTGCTGGTACTCATTGCTGAGGTATAAGCAGACAGGATCTGAATGCTAGTAGAAATTGGCTCCAGGGTGCTAGGAGGTGCATGCTAGGACTGGTTACCCTTTTGACTATTGGCTTACTTCTTTGTTTCATGCCTTCCCCCCCCCCCCCCCCCCCCCCCAAAAAAGAAGCTTAAAAGTATGACAGTTGTTTCTCCCTCCAAAATACATGCTAAACCTAAACTTCCAAATCTTACTGTAATTGTTTCTAAGTTGCCCTCTTTTTATTTTAAACAGGTCAACTATAACAATATTTACTTACAATAATTTGTGGAGGAAGATGTTGACTCTAATATTATCCACTGTTGTTTTTTGCTCCTAATTTAGATAAAGGACAATTGTGATTATTTAGAAAAACAGTTCAGAAGGAACAAAATTGAGAAATATAGGACAATGTTTAAGAGACACTGGAAGAAATGGATTTTAATCTTGCATGTTAATTTTGGGTTAAAATTTTCCACATGAAGAGAACTCCACTATTAAAGCTTACTAAGAGCTGCTTTATGAGTCTCAAAAGCACTGAATTGGATTTTAAATCAGACTTTTTTTTTTATTTAATAGAAAATAACTAATTTTGTATAAAACTTTATGGTTCCTGTACCAGTCTTGTCCTTTTTCTAGGATCTTTTTGATAGATCTTTTGTGTAGATATCCCAGTTTGTGTGTGTTTTAACTCTTGTTAACTGTCAAAAGGATTGACCAGTGTCTTGCATAGAGGGACTCTTAAAGAGTTATTGTCAAGAAGTGTTTCATTTTTTTTTAAATGTTCTTAAAATCTCAGTATGAATCAAATGCAGTTTCTGCTGCAAGACTTTGAGGATTAAAGCTGTATTTACAGATGAGGGAAAAAGGCATTAGACAATTAAAGGCATTTTAGGGGGCTGCAGCTCATTTTGTTAGATTATAAAAGTATTTCATCTTGCACAGAGGAGGGAGTGATCCTCTATACAACTCAGGTACCACTTTAGCTGATATGGGCAGGCTTTATAGGAGTGCTTTATCCCTCTGATTAGACCTTGATTGCCACTCAAGAACCAGATACAGCTTGCAGCCATCTCACTTCATCTTGTGCAAGCATATGATGAAAGAACATGAAGATAGATGCTTAAAGCACGCCCCCCCATCCTCTGTGTTTGAAAGGCTTATTAAGGTTCATCAAAGAAAGAATCCCTTATTTTTGGACAATTATGAGCTTTGGTTTGCAATTGAGCGCCCCTCAGAGAGGATTTTGAAAGTTTACTTGCCTCTCTGCTATGTATTTTCAGGTGCTCTCACAGTTGGCCTTGTGCGACAGTGTCAAACCATCCATGGACGTGACAGGACCTGTATTCCTCCACGGCTGCCTCCTGAGTGGGTCACTACGTTATTTTTCATCATTATGGGAATCATTTCACTAACTGTCACATGTGGTTTGCTGGTGGCTTCCCACTGGCGAAGAGAAGCTACTAAATATGCCCGCTGGATAGCTTTCACTGGAAGTAAGTGACCTCAAATACACAGTTGACCTGTATGCAGGATAAACTGGTGGAGTCTAAAATAACACTATAGTGTTGTCAAGGAGCAGTGCTTAGGGCTCTTACTATACAGAAGATTCCTTCTCTTTAAATACCATGTCTGAGGGGAAAAATAAAATTCTTCAGAAGTCAAGGGGTTGGTATCTTAAGTGACTATAATTGAGAGGGAATAATAGTCTGTGGGCCCAAGGTGAGAGAAAGGAAGGCCTGACCCCTTTACCTTCCTTGGGCAGTGCCATTAATTGACTTAAGAAAATGAGCAGGGATAGAAGAGGTCAGTCCTGAACTATGTGTCTGATAGTCTTTCATACTTCCCCACTCCCATATATCCAGGACTTACTCCTAGCAGAATGGAATGACTGAAGATTCCCTCCCTGAGGAAGAGGATGCAGTTGATACATCTGAGAATTACTACAGTCTGAAATCCATCCCTACTTCAAGTATCTCATGAATACCTCATTCAGGGTTGATGCTGGTTCAGTCCTGCTTCATGCTCACAGCGGGTGTTTTATTCAGAATATCTGCATCCTAATTGGCTATGCAGGAGAATTGCCCACTGCAGAGCATCTGCTGTGCTTCACAGCACTGAGACTTTTGCTTCCATAAGTGACCCGCAGCAGTGCTTTAGCTGGAGGGAGGAGTACCAGTGCTTTTCTGCCTCCCTTGATTCTGCCCTGTATGAGCACCAGCATAACTCCTCACAGCTGAACCTTCTCTAGCAGCCCTGTGTTTCTGCACAGGGAAACATATCCTATGGCTACTTCGGTGCAAAAGAAAAACAGTTATAACAAGTAAGGGGAATAACTTTCAAACTTCCTTTTCTTGGTGTGTGTTACAGGCTTAGCCCAACTATGAAATAGTGCCTTAATGGTGGGGATGACAACATGAAAAAACTCAAAACTTGAGGGCTTTTAAATTGACTTGAATTATGACATACCACTAAAGGTAGTGTGAACACTAACTAGAAAATGCAAGTTTTTGGTTTACACAGGCATAAATAAGGTTTAATGGAACTCTGTGACACCTAATGATATCTAATATGAATGAGTTTTAACCTTGTTTTGGGGAAGGGAACAATATAAAAAAGTGCTCAGCTTCAACAAAGGTACTTCACTGAGGCACTTGTACAATCAAAACCATCCTTCTGACAACTTTGCTACACAGCCTATTAAATTAATAGTGCAGCTTTTGCAGACAATGGAGTTATTGAAATGCTGTATCAGTTATGATTGACTTCTATTTATTTTCCAGTGAATTATTAAAATAGCAGACATGAGTATTACTGGTTTCCAGTGCCCTTGTTTATCTATACATATTTCATGTATACGTAATGTATGCAAGGAGGGTTTAAATTCAAAATGACATATAAAATTAAGATGCTTACAGTAAGCTGAAGTCAAAGCTGTAGGGTAAAGAGGGTTTTTGGAGTACTATATATTAATAGGTGATACCACAATTTATTTACTGAAGTTTTTTTCTTAATTCAGAGCTTGTATTTTGGGCTTTACATATTTTAATGTTTTTTTAAATATCTCAAATCATCACATCCCTGCATCTTTAGTTTTCTACAACTGTGGTGGTTAGTTCAGCCAAAAAATCTGATACCCTAAAGCTGTTTTTTTTTCTGTAGATTTCTTTAGACTTGCAACAGGTCCATTGAAGTTAGAAGTCTAAATATATTAAAAGTCTAAATATAGAAGGACATTATTTTCTTTCAGCACTTGCCTTTTTGTTATGAGATGTTTAATAATGAAACATACCAATTTGTTCTTTTGCAAGTCAGAATTATTCATAATTCTATTAAGATACGATTGCTGCGTTGTCGAAATTCTAAAATTCAACATCTTTGGTATTCATCTCCAATATATATGACTCTGTGACCTTTGCATTCCTGTTAACAATGATGATGGGACATTTTATCGCTTAACTCAATTGTAAGAAAAATCACTTTTGAAAAAAAGAAGTGAATGGGAGAAAGAGTTCTGTATTTTTCAAAAAGTTCATGAGAGTGACTTCTGTGGTTCACTGGATGGCAACGCAAATTAGTAACCTATTTGTAGATTAGTATTAGGAAACATGTAGCCATGTGGAATCAACTTGGAATACGATGAACAGGTCCTTCCTGTGAAGTGCCAGTGCTGTAAGATGAAAACATGTGTAACTCATTAGAACGAGGTAGGGAAAACTTCATAGTTGTATTACATCTCTTCTGCAAGCAATTTCAAGACTCAACAGCCTAGTACAGGCTGCTAGCAGATATTCTTCTCACAGAACTTTCTGAACGCAGCATAGGACATGCTATCCTAGGCAGTCAGGGAAGTCTGCTGGGACTGCCAAGGGCAGCTCTGGGACTGGCAGCTCCATTCTCTTCAAATGCAAGGAGGTCTAGAGTAGATCATCTAAGGGAAAGGGGTCCTCTTGCTCAGCTCTTTCCTTGCAACTCTGACAGCAGCAAGGAGAGCCTGGTAAGAGGTCACTCTTGCCCAGTTCATGCTGGAATTCATATGTAAATATATAGCTTATATTTTTAATGGAATTTTTGCTTGTAATCTTGTCATCTTGGATGACTCCAGATTTTTTCAACCGTGTACCTATAAATATGAATTATTGCTGAGAGTGGTCTTGTCTATCTTGTTTAGCTAAGGGACACACAAAGGACAAAAGTTTGATCTGTCAGTTCCCTTTCCTGTATACGCTTCTAAAGGGATACACCCAAGAGAGTATTTACTAGCATAGCGTTTGCATCCTTCCCCAGCCATTGGTGGTTTTACTGCACAGAAACTTGTTTTTCTGGCTTCTCTGCAAAACAGCTTTGTGGAGAGGAAAGATATTTCCCTCCTCCAGGTCATACTGCATGAGTGACAAAAGTCTTCTAAAGGCAAATGTGAAAGTTTTCCTTTGCTTTCTGCAGAGAAGAGTCTTTCAAGAATCACAGTATTCCTACTGATGTGATAGGTATTGTCACTTTGGGCATAGATACTATCAAACCTATCACTGATGTTTGAGTCCTGTTACCAAATTCATACAATGTAATGGAGAGTGGATTCCTTCTTGGTGTTCATTTGTGCACTGCCCAGATCTTTGTGTGCCTCTTCAATGAACGAGGTATTGCAAACTCATAGCTGTGCCTCGTGTGTTGATAGCAGCCAAAGATCTGATCAGCTATTCCTTTGCATGGTATTATTGACTGGTTGCTCAAGCGTGAGCTAACTGCCTATTACCGTCCCAGCTTCTATACCATTTCATCACTAATTATGTCCTGTGACATAGTGGCATAAATTGGTAGCAAAAAAGTAACCTGGCTTTGGTATTGTTCCATGTATCTCTGAAACTGCTCCTTTTTTGCTAGTCCTACTTGCAATTTATGTAAGCCCCTTGCCTTTTCAGAGTGCTTGTTATGCCATCTTCTGGTTTAGAAGACAGAATGTGGTGAACCTATGGCAAATCTCAAATGTTGTAATTTCCATGGTGCTTGGGACAGATACTCTTAGGTTCCATAATTAGAAACAATGTCCAGAGCTTCCTCTCTACGGAGGCCACCTAGGTGGTCTTATGTATATTATAACAATCTTGGCTATTGCAGGAATTCACAGAACTCCCACAAGATCTGTTTACAGCTTACACAGATTCAGGTATCTTACCATCTGCTACAACTAGAAAGGGAATTAATTCTGTGTCTGCTACCCCTGAATTGGGTGCTTCTCTGAGATGTATAAAGGGAGGAGATGTTGGACAAAAACCATCATATTTCTACCTTTTTTCCAGCAGTTACCGGAAAGTCTGTTGTTCTTTTAGCCTGAGGATTTAAATGTTCATGAGTATAATGGACTTGCTTTTTGGAATGCAAGTAAAAATGGGGCAGGACAATCACATTCTTAACTAACAGTAGCTATCCTGCAAACGTCTGTCCCTGGTGTTCCCCAGTCAATAAAGTGCTTCTTGAGTTATTAAAGATTTGTACCAGGTGCTGGCTTCTATGTTATGCATCTCTAAAGAGGCAAGCTGGTACTACAATGAGCCCTTTAAAGACTAGACCATAGCTTTTTTCTTCTTTTAATATGCTGCATCCTGATTTTTTTGGAATTGTCATTGGATGCTCAAAACAATTTCAAGCTAAAGAATTACAGGAACTAGATCTTTTTTTGACAGCTGCCGTTCAGAAGCAGAGTAGAAATGATTGTGTTTTGTTACCTAAATATTTTTGTTAATAGAAATTGTAGTCATTGTGTCTTTTCTGAAAATTTTCCTACGCAAGGAAGAATTTGGAATCAAAAGCAAGTACTCTTGAGGAAGAAGTTCTTTATGGGTTGCTGGAAATGTTGCTGGAAATTCATTGAGTCAATACTACCAGATATGGAGAGTTACATTTGGGCTACAGCTTGTATAAGAAATTCCTATCCTCTAGCTTACAAATCTCTTTCTAAAAGAATACACACTAAGTTAACTGAGCACTTAATATATTGGATTTTCTCCTTAGTTTCTTCTTTTTTTAAAATAAATTTATCATGCAGTCTTTTCTTAAAGACTTCTCAAAACTTTGCCATAATTCCTTTGCCAGGCTTCCTAATCTGACAGAGACTTTGATGAATCTGTTTTTATTTGCTGTTTCAGTAGACTAAAAATTCAGACCACACTAAGAAAATTGCTTAGACCCCTCACAGCAGAACATGTATGTACAGTGGAAGAGAAAAGACGGCTGGTTCCTTCTGTAGTAAATGTTTGAAATGTGTATGCACGTCAGCATTTTGCACACTGCTTGCACATGCAGAATTTATTTTTTCTGCTGCTGTGAACTGCAGGAGGGTTGAGGTACCTGCACCCTTCTGTCCTCAGGCAGGAACACAAGGAGACACTGGGCACGCAGGCCACAGTGCCGCTAGCACGTCTCGGACCTAGGAGCACTGGTGCCCGTATGTACAACACACCTCGAAGAACAGTGGTTTAGTAGAGAGAGATAAAGATCTATTCTTCAACCATATCCATGGGGCCATGAGAACTTTTCCAGCTGTGTAGTTCTTGAATGTAATAAAGGAGATTTAATCTTGAAAGTGCAGGTTGTTTTCAGAATCCTAAAGCTATTTCCTATAAGTGTGTTATTGTTAAAATATAACAGAAGTTTTGTAAATAACTAGAATGCTTGTCAGCGACAAACTGGATGTAATAGGAAGCATGCTGAGTTATGATAATGTGACTCATCCTCAGAATATTGTTCAAACTGTTACTAATTGTATGTTGCGTTACTAATCACACATCAACCACTGTTTTCTGGACTGCTCAAGTACAGAGCTCTTCTATGCTTACACAGATCTGCTCAAGAAACACATAACCAAGCTTTCTCTCCTCACATGGACCAGCTGTTGGTTAAGATACAATTAAAAAAAGGGAAACATTCTTTAAGGATTAGACTGTGTAGTGTGGAATTACATGGACCAATAATCATGCAGATTAAAACCTTCCAGATTATTTAATGTTTAACGTCTGGTTGCTGGTTCTTTGGTTTTGTTTTAATAGATGGCCTAATAAGGTAGCCCTGAGCAAGCATGTAGTAACTGTGCAGTTGCCAGATGTTTTTTGTTTGTGCTCTTTTTCTTCCCCTTTAAAAAGCAATCTGCCCGTGCCATTACATTAAAAGTGAGAGACGAGTTCCCTCTAGTGGAACACTGGATCTTTCCCTGCTGGTATCGTCAGCTGAAAGAAAGGCTGATCCTGGTGGTAGCTTCTCTTGACTCAAGGTGTTGTGAAAGCTGCTTCATGTGTTTTGGACAGCAAGGAACAGCTGATGTTCTGATGTGGATCATGGTTTATCAAACTGTCCTTTTTTGTTTATGGCCAAGTCCTACTTGGACAGTTTTTGAATTCAGATTCATCACACCCATAACTAGTCTCTTCTATAGAACATGAGTGTTTTTCTCCTCAAAGCTGAGATCTGTGCTATGCAAATCATAAGCTTTGAGCATTAAGATATAAAATATGTGATAAACTATTTGTCTTGGATAAATATGGAGTTCATTTTAAAAAAGTGTTTAGTATGGTCATGTAACACTGTAGCTGGATAAACTGGAGCATGTGTATTTAGTCAGGAAGAGCAGTAGTGAAGTTACATTAAAAAATATTGAGGCTGCTCCAGCCCATCATTTCCTCATTTGGAAAGACTAGAGACTTTGTCCTGATAAGGCCAAAGGGGACAGGCGAGCTCCTGAATTTGTTTTATGTGCCTTTGGAAACAAAAGCAACTGCAGCACTGCTGACTGGCACAGGAACCAGTGATTAAGGTGATGGCTATTACTGTTGCCAGTGGTTTTTACTGTTGCTTGTTTGACTTGTGGGGAAGCTCGAATAGGGAACGCATCCCCAGAGTTTCTTCTGTCTCTTAGTGGTGGAGAAGAGAAAGGGGAGACCAGGACAGCACCTCTGTCCTTTACTAACAAACAAAAAGCAGCAGTCTATGTTAACTGAGAGAAGAATGAAAAAAATAGCATGTAATGCACTTTATTCAGGCAGGAGCATTGTAACTTGGCTTGAATTTTCTTTTTCCTGTGTCTAGGTTTATAGGTAGACTTGAAGACTAGGAGGAGCTTCAGTGTTAGCTGTCCATCATGTTAGGAGGTGTGGGTATGCAGATTTGTAGGGTTGGTGGGAGAACAGAGTAGGCTCAGCCCCTCTCTCCCCCCAGATATAATTTAGATTTGGTTGAATAATGGCTATAGGGATGCCATGTTCCACTCACAATAAATAATGTTTGAAACAAAGTTGAAATACATAGAAGTGAAATAAGAGTAAATCACTAATAGTTGACTGAACTGGTAGAATCAGATAAAATTCTGTGTTATTCTAATACTGATAAAAACCTAATTGTATATTCTTGCATATGCAATCAAACCAATTCAAAAGCTAATCCTTATTATTGTGAAGAATGTCTTGCCTCTTAGAGGAGCCATATTTGGAAGCCATTCCCTTGGTGGAGACAGTAGAGCCCTGCATATTGCTATGTTCAAACTAAACAGGGTTACTTATCCAAAGGTATGTTACAGGAACACTGAAGTTGTCATCTGGGAAAGATTACAACACTGGATGTTCTCTCCTGGATTTGATCAGAGTACTGAAATGTGCTGTGAGGAATGTTGGCCGCTATTGACCCGAAGGCCTGTGAAATCCATAATGTAATTCTAATGAATGGCTTTCATATGAGTTCTAGTTTCTTTTTTGTACATCCACACGGAGTCAGTTTTAAGCGCAAACCATGTACATAAGTCTAACTGTTCAGGTGAAATAAAAAGCCTCATTGCTTGGTTCTCTTTGTTCATGGAGTCTGGATTTGAAGTTTTTCACTAAGAAGCTTAGATTAAACTGAATCAGAAAACTTTCTTTGTATTCCAGTGGGAAATCTTAAGGATATTTCATTACTTAAGGAAACATTCATATAACTTTAGGAAACTGGTATCTTTTAATCTAAAATAAACTGTAATGACAATCTGTGTGTTTTCTATTTTTAGCAAAACTTTTACAGAAAAGGAATTTGTGTGGAAGAATGGGAGAGGGCAACTACAGTTGGAAAAAGACAACTCTCATAATAGGGGTTTCTTCAATGTGGAATGTTAGTTTATCTTGACTTTGGGGAAAAATTACTCTAAAATAACTGGAGAAGTAATGAACTAAACTTGTGGATAGTGGTAGAAGTACATCCACCCAATTTTTATACTGTAAAGACAGTTCATGATCTAGTGAGCAGGACTGAAATTACAGTCAAAATTGGGGTCTTTTAGTCTTTCTTGGGAGTAGATGAGGGATGTTTTAAAAGCAAGATAAAGCCTACCTACTCAGTCATTTCAAGCAAGTTAGGTACTGGAATATCTCAGCTCTTCAGTTTGGTTGGAATACTTTGCTTGCTTTTCTGGACTGCTCTATGAACAGGTAAATATTTTGACTTTAATGCAGCAGTGACCATTTTTTTCTTTTCTCTTTTCTTTGCAGTGATTCTATTCTGTATGGCAGCCCTAATATTTCCAGTAGGATTTTACATCAATGAAGTTGGAGGTCAACCATATAAATTACCCAATAACACAGTGGTTGGGTCTTCGTATGTACTGTTTGTCTTATCCATTTTCTTTACAATAGTGGGACTTCTATTTGCTGGCAAAGTTTGTTTACCTGGCTGATGAATGTCTGAACTGCAGGACTTTATTTTGGAAAAGAGCAAGACGTCAGAATTGCATTCTCAGGAGGATGCCTAGATCAGACTATCAAACACTTACTGAAAAGAGGAATGCTTTGACTTGTTCTCACTATGCACTTTGGATGAAAAAAAGGAGAGCCTTTCCCATAACCAAATACAGACAACGTTGACTAATCTCCTGAGCATATTTAATGCAGTCAGGTCTGCACTGTGATAGGAACTAGTGAAGAATGCTTTACACTGAGAAGCATAATGCCCCATGTTACTGTACTCTTCCTGTTTTTAACGTCTAACGATTTGGAAGTCAAAGTATTTATGAACTTTGTGGTAGACCAGAGGGTTGCAGAAGAATTCAAGTGAGGCTGGCCTCGCTGTTTAGGAGATTAGTATTTTACATCTTCCTTCTGATGAGCAAAGCCTTTGGCACCAATGTGGATCAATCTTGCATTACTGCACCAAGAAGCCAATAGATCAAAACATGTTCTCTACATGTATGTAACAGCAAGACGACATACATCCCCTCCTCCCCCATAAGCTCTAGAAAAACACTGAGGAACATTTTAGAGGGGGATTTCTTCCTTATATTTATATAAATATATATATAAATATATATATATATTTTGCTGATGCAGTATACAGTGTGTGTGTATGTGTGTGTGTGTGTGTATATACACATATGTATATATATGTATATACACACAAATGGTTCCTGGAAAAGAACTCAGAACGCTTTGCTAGCAAAACACTGTGGTGTGCAAAACTAGAACTCAATAGAAAAAAGCCATTTCTCTGAAGGCCACATAGCTGAGAGTCTTCAGTTTACCTCATTCTTTGTAGCAGCCCTTGATTTTAACAGTTTTTGTAATAGGTACAAACAATCCCATGCCTTTCTAGGTGCAATTTTAAGTTAAGCTAAAATTCTTTTTATGGTAATTTATTTGTATATGAGGGTTGAAGGTGAGATCATGTCATACCTTAAAGTTAAAATCCTAATTTTGGGAAACTGACACTATTTAAATTATTAGCAACTGTTGTACAGAAAGTCTCTTTTTCTACTGCATTGTTACATTACCATTCATACATGTTCAAGCACAGCATTTTACCATAAATAAGTATTTCTCTAGCACATGTAAAATGCAGTGTTTAAAGTAATGCAAACACTATTCCATTGCAAAGATTAATAAACTTATTTTCATTTTGAGTATTAATTCCTCTTTTAAAAAAAATGAGCAATATAATTGTTTAAATAATATATGCCTTGTTTACTAAAGTTGTTATTTTAAATGTGGATTTAAGGGCCACCCATATTTGGAGTAACTATGCCTCACTAAAGGTAGTTTTGTTTTTCAACACAAGGATAAACCTTTGAATCCATAGATGTCATAATTCACTACTCAATCTAACCTTGCAGAAAGTACAATTTAATGTCCCAGGAAAGCTGCCTGCACTATCAGTATTTATTTTGCAGTTAATACATGGTTTACCTGAGATTCATTATGAAAACAAAAACATTGTATGTTTCAAGCGCTGTTCCATTGAGCTTATTAGAAGAACTGCATTGCTAAATAGACATTTTTCTAAAATGTTAGTGAAAGTGTATTTTAGAATGAGCTTGTTGTTAAAATATAATCAGCAGTTTCCAAAATAATCACTTATCAGATAAGCTTAAGTGTTTGAAAATAAGACAATTTGCACAATTCTTTTGAACTGTGTGCGATTTAGACCCTAGTGGGTCCCTGTCCTCCTCCTCCTCCACCTCTTCCCTCTCCTCCTCCCAAGGTATTTTAATACAAAAAGGTTATTTGCTGTATTAAGTATTTTTTCTTTTGACATTTTTGAACAAACTTGTCACTGGAATGCTCTATAAGTGACTTTTTTTCCAGTCAGTTCACTCACAGGTAGAAGGGAGTGTTTATAGAACACTAAATTTTTCTAAAGTATACTAATCTGTAAATACAGCCAGGCACCTACTTGGAAGTAATGGTTTAAATATGATTTGGTTCCTAATTTAAGCCTTCATCTGCATGGGTAGTCTGAGGTCCCCAGTGATGTTGGTGGAGATAAAATTCAGGGTTCAGCTGCTGTATGCGTGTCTAAATTTTTGGTGTTATCACTGCTGTATCCTAAGCTGAAGTACTCACTAAAACTTAGATCATAAATTATGTTGAAAAAAAAAAGCTCTTCTTTTTTTCAGAAATGTCACTCTTGTAAATAGTTCTAGGAGATTTTTGTAACTGGAACACAGGTGGGGGGGGAGGGTTTCTCAGCTGCTAAGATTTCTCACCCCCAGCTAACTTATTTCAGTTATAGTAACATCATGTATACAGTGGATTTAGGCTTAGATTAATTGGATCATCATTTAATAAAAAAATATAAACACTTATCTTGGAGCATACCCAGACTGTGGCTGGCTGGCTGGAAATTTCTCTGATCTGACAATGCTATTGCTATGAATTATTAAATGATAGCAGAGATTTAACTGGCAGATTGTTTGATTAAATATTTGAGCATTTTAAGTCCAGAAATAGATGCAGCCATCTGCATTTAAAAAAACCCACCCAGTAATTGAAGAGACAGCTGTCAACAGTTGCTTTTAATAAGGTCACTAAGTACTATATAGTACAGTATTAATTTATAGCAGAAAATCATATCTTGTAAACTGTATATAAAACACTGTTTTATGGTGCAATCATTTGTCAAACTTACGTCTGTTACTTTTGTTTTAAAGTTGTGTGCATTCTTTTCATACCTAAGAGCATCACTGTAAAATCTGCTGAAGACTATTTATAGGTTTTATTTGCACAAGGTTTTGTTTTAAACTACAGGAAGTTCGTATTGAACATGCCTAAACATCTGTAGACTTTTTCAGTTCATGAAAAGCAAATGTTTCCATATGAATCTTCTCCAAAGGTAATCCCACATTTGTGTTGAGTGTTTACATAAACCTTTCTGATTCTGCCAGCCATTATTTTTAACTTTTTGAAGGACAGCTCATTTCATGCGTCACTAGAGGTTCTTCTTTAGTCTTTTGCTTCAAAATTCCCCAAAAGGTTTGATGTCCCATCATAATGTACTTTGTGCACACTTTGTTGTTTATTTGGCTAACAAAATGTAAGATCAGAAACTTAAAATACCTTCAGAAGGAAAACTAGCTAATTTGTCTGTATAAATCTTATCGTTGAGCTCAGCTGAAATAATCGCCTGTAAGCCGTTTGTCTCAGACCTGGGGAGGATGTGCTTCCCTGAACACACCAGTCTAACCACTTAACATCGTTTTCCGTTGTTCTTGCTGGCGAGTAATACCAGTTTTCCAAAGATGCTGGTAGTGTGCAACACCACCTGAGCCCCGTCCTGTGGCTGAAGTAAAGCCACCAGGTTAGGGCCCTCCTGTCATACCTGTGTTTCAGAGCCGTTGTTTAACCACTTCAGAACACAACTGTAGATTACTGTTTGCCCCAACACACACACAAAAAAATGAAAGCTGTCCTTTAAAACCTTTGTGAAGGATGAAAATAATGAAGGAAATGGTGTCTGCAAGCGGGTTGTCCTGCCTGGGCGTCGCGTCGCTCCCCGTTTTGAGGCCTGACCGTCTGCGCCCCCCGCCCCGGCCTTTACTGAGGATTGTTTTCTAATTGGTTAGAACATTTTTCGATTAATGATTTCCGAACAAATGTTAATACAAACTGTATAAAATGAACATAATTTTCTTCACTTGTATTTTTGTTATTGAGCAAGTTTATCAAAATAAATTGTCTACTAAAGCGACTGGCCCCGGCTGCGCTGTCTGGAACCGGCCGCTTCCCCTCGCCCTCCGGTCCCGCCTCCCGCGCCTCCCGCCCATCACCGCCCGCAGGCGGCGGGAAGCCGTGCCGGCTCCGCCCGCGCCCGATCGCTGGGGCCGGCCCGTCTCCACCGGCAACGCCGTAACACGGCGGTGCCGCCGCGCCGGGCGCGGCGTGGGGGTGGGTGAGTGCCAGGAGGTGCCTTGGCCTGACGGTGCTGAGGGGGCTTGGGGGACCCTGTCACCGCCGCGGTGGCAGCCCGAGCTTTCGGGACGTGCCCAGGCTGGGGGAGGGAGGGAGGGAGGGAGGACGGGGAACGGGGTAGCCTTTCTGCCGGTGAGGTGAGTCTCTGGGGACGGGGCGGGGCGGGGCGGGGCGAGGTCGGGGGAGCTGAGGGGCGTTTCCTCCGTGAGGCGAGGAGAGTCTCGGGGGACGGGACGGCGCGGGGAGAGGGCTGCTCTGACAGCCGCTGGTGAGCTGAAGGGCACGGGGGGCTGGGAACGGAGTGAGGCTGCGGAGCCCGCCGAAGTGAAAAGCAGGATTTTATGATCGGTTTTGCTCTGGTTTTATTGCCTAAACCCGAGGGGCAGCTCACCTACATGCCTCCATCCCCATGTCTCACAGCCCGGTTGTCTCCAGCTGCCTGCCCCCTTGCTCCCGTCGCGGCTCCCACTCGCCCGGAGAGCTTTGGGTTTTGCTTTGGTTAACCTTTTTTTCTGGTTGAGCTGTGTAGCTAGTCTGCCAGCAGCTGTACATACATATAATTAACTGCATAAAATCCCTTAACAAACAGCTCTTGCAGAATAGTTCCTAAATGTGTTTTCTGTAGATGGATAACTGTAACTTCTTTTTGCAGCTGTCTTTTTAATTTGCTGTTGTCCCACATGCAATGTAATTATAATATAAATTGCTGACAATATTAATAGCATTTTTAATAGTGTATATTCCTGAGGATTTAAGCTTTTTACTCTACTAGTGTGTCTTTTTGCTTTTTTTAACAAGGCTAAATCTGTTCATATAACGGATACACATATCAGGAAAATGGCACAGTTGTTGGACAATGATGAGTTTTTGGAAAAAGTTGGGTAAGGATACTGTTACAAAATCTTGTCAGGACTTCGTAAGTAGATATAGAGTAAATAACTGTAGCTTGTATAAACTCTGTACTATGTCCCTTCAAAAGATTTATCATATATCAAATGGAATGTGTAAACGAATGCCAAAATATAAACGAGTTCCTACAGAAACGACTTGTAAAGACTTTCTGACAAGAGAGGAATATTATGGGTAATGAAGTCATTCCATACAATTCATTGTCTTGTAGGGTGAGCACAAAATCCAGTCTACAGTGTCATCATCCACCATGTCAAGATTTTACTCTGTCTCATCTAGGACCAGATAATGGATTGCTGGTAAAGCATATGAACAAGACACAAGATCTGTTGGTAGGCGAGTTTTCCTGCTAAATGGAGCATCTAGAAAAGTAACACATACCCACTATAAATACAGGGTGGGGAATAGACAATTGATATGTTTCCTTACATATATTTGCATATACACACAGACAATTTGATAGATATAATCACTGAAGTCATGAAACTACATACAGTTTCTCTGCAGAGAGGAATCTGTCCATGAACAAATCAGGCAAAACAATAAAGGCAGATTAACTGTCGATACTGCATTTTTTCTTTAGAAAAGCAGAAGACAACATATACCCCTTCGAACTCTGTGAAGCGGGTTTTGGAGATGCTTAATTTTTAATTCTTTCTCTCTGGTAAATCACTGGGCTATTTCTTTTATTTCTTTTACTGAACTCTCTTATTTCTTGTCTTCCTTCTTATCTCCTCCAAACTAAGCTCTCCTTCCCATTCCTTTAGCTCACAATCTGAGGGTATTCTGAAACCTTCTTTTCCTTTGCATCCCACATCCAAAACAGTATGCCAGTACCTAAAATTATGCTGTTCTTGGATATGCACTGCCTACCAGCAGCCATCCTTAGGACTTGTATTTTTGTCACATTTGAACAGCACATTTCATTTCTCACACTGCATTTAATTTTTTCTTATTTGATCTATAGAGAGTACAAATGAAGAAAATACAGTCTAAAAAGATGCAAACCACAGAAGAATGGCTAAGAAACTACAGTTTAGAATCCTTGCAATTAACATTACAGCATCTGATAAATGAAGGCAATATTGTTTTGTAAGTGCAACACTGCCCTTTCTTTAGTCAGTCCTAATTTGTGTGCATCTCTGATGCTAATTATGCATAGTGTTCCAGGAATTCAAGAAATGATGTTGAAGAGATAGAGTTTACAGAAGAGACTGTTACTGATTTTGAGTCCAGACTTTCTGAGTACGTATCCATCTTGTTTATGATTTTGATGTGTAACTGATTCTGTATCCCCATCCCCCATGATTAGAGGTACTGCCTTAAATCTTAATTTGTTGTCTCTGGGAACTTCAGAGTATCTCAGTATTAAATCCTGTCTGCTGAGATTTAAGGTAGGTGATAATTACTTGTCACTACAGCTGAGGTTTTTTAATTTTTTAAATGAAGATGCCTGCCAACCAGGTTTTGAACTGAAGCAGTTAGTTCATTTTAGAAAGGCAGCTAGTGAATAGTTGAGTTTTCACAGGTAATACTGCATATTTGCACGTTATGTTTACTGTAACTTGGGTTAGTTTCAAGTCATGGATCTAGTCATGATATGTGGAAGTTAAAAGTTTTCTAAGTGAATTTTAAATTTATAAGATCAAGGAAACTTAAATTGGGGAAAACATTCAATGAATAGGTTCAATAAGCTGTAGAGTAATCATAATTTTTTTGCTGGTCCTCACAATACTTGTTAGGCTGTTCCTAGGAGTGCCACTACTTCAGCATACCTCACTGTGTCAGTCATGAAGATTCAGAATCTTCAGAAGGTCCACCTTCAGTACGTGGTCCCTGCGCCATCTAAGCAAACTGTCTGCAAATCTGGTTTAGAAAAGAAGTAGCTTTTGTGTTTTGAAAAAGCAAAAAGGTTTTCCCCCTTCGAAATGTTGATTTAAACTTTCTGTTCACCAAGTTGTAAAAACTATGCACATGGTATCAAAAATAAGTTGGTTGAAGTAAAACAATTTTAGAGGACAGCAAGCACTTTGTTTTACCTCAGGTTATACCTATTTTGAAAGGAAATTGTTGAAAGCTGTGCTGCAGTTAGTCTGGCACTTCAGTGAGCGTGCTGCCTTTCAATCACAAGGTTATATTTCATGAGTGTCTTAAGCAATAGTGTAGTTTGTATTAAATCCATCTCCTGAAAATAACCTGTGTGTGATGAACTAAACTCAGTTTTGCCTGAACTTCTGTTGTTCGCACATACACATGGTGAATACCCCTCTCTTATCTCTGAACAGAATAAGCCAGCAACTGATGAGAAAACATTTCAGTGATCCAGTTTTTCAGACAGCTACGTACCTAATCAGTCAAACAGCTTTAGGGGAAGAAGTATTTAAATGGTTAGCCCTGCAACCACCAGTTGTATGAGAACACTGAAAACAGTATTTTTAAAAGGTGATTTTGCATCTGTGAGAAAAAGGATGTGATGAATTCAATGGTTGAATGTTACATTGATACACAATGCAAGAGAATGCCTTAGCTAAATGTGTGCTATGCCTTTTGTCAGAGTGATTGAACTGTATCAGCACCAAGTTCAGTGGCTGTTGCAGGACAGCAGAAAGGTAACTTTAACTTCGCGGTATATTTTTAGAATGGAACTGTATATGGCATTGAAGAATAAATTAACTTTTGAATACTAGTGAAAAGTGGCTTCTAGAAAGCTTATGTATTTTCATTATTTACTGTGAGTTACACATCATGTGCAGTGATACTTATCTTTATAATTGATTATTTTTCTTGATCTTTCTTTGGTATGTAGTTTTCTGCTTTCTAGATCTGGTCTTTTTCTTTCCCTTAGCAATCTTAATCATCAGGACCTCTCAGCGTGATTTAAACAGGAGCAGACAATGATGAACTTAACCTCTGACTGGCGTGGAGCTGTCTTGTAGTCCATTGTGCCCTCTCTTGCACAGCTGGTTAATCACTTATTGTGCCTAGCAGTGCCAATGCTCAGGAATGAGAAAGGGACATAGCTGCCTCTCAAAGGGGATAGAGAAAGCAGCAGCATTTCAAAATCTACCTTCCACAAAGTTGCTTGATTTAACCTGAAGGAGATGCTGTAGACAAAGTTATTTTTTATCCTCTCAAATAATAAATAGGTTGTCTTGGGAAGGAAGGAATATGATTCACTGGTAAGGATAAACTGGGAAATAGTAGTCCTCTCTTTTTTTTTTTTTTTTTTTTCCTTGGCTTTGTCACTGTGTCATCTTTATGCTAAAAAGCTTAAAGTGAAAATAAATACTTAATATTTTATTTTAAAATGGTGTTGTACAGGATAAACAGTAATATTTTTAAACTTTAGATAAGCTTTGTATTTACAATGACTTTTCTCTTTTAAGGTATTTGGCCTTATAAAAGGAACCAAAGTTGGACTTGTGGCTGATGTGTCTCATATGAGTTCCAGACCTAGACTGCTGGATTTTCAGAAGGATCTTTTGGTAAGTAATAATAAAGCAGACTTTGGCAATTATAACGTACTAATCAAGCTTTTGTATAACTACAAGCCAGGAACTAAATAGAAGAATATCTGCTTAAATTCATAATATACACTACAATAGAAGTTTTCTTTTGTAGAAAAGTATGTTTTAAATGTCTTTGAAAGTGTAGTCTTTGTTAATGTCTAGATCCAAACAAACTCCAGTATGTACTATAATAATAATACTTTCCTTATTAATATTTGGAAGTTTCTCAATTCTTGTACCAGCGTTCTGTATGGAATAAACTTGCCTAACAGAAACAGCTGTAAGAGCTAGAACCAAGTTGTACATAGAGCTATTTATAGTAAATATAGTTTCCTTATGCCTTTATGTTTTGTCACAACAAGGCACACTTCACAACTTCAGTCTGAACCTCGGTGAGTTAATCACTTCCTGAAGTCCCAAAAGAAACTTGTCCTTTATTGTGCTCTTTAATTTTATACTTTTTTAAATTTTAAATTTTAATTTTAAACTTTTTTAGTAAGGAAGGAAGATACAATGTAGCTGTTTTACAATCTAACTTTGAAACTTTGTACAATTTCATTTCCTGCATTCAGAAATTATTTAAAATCAATTTATATTATCTGCAGTTTTCATTTGTGTGTTTTATTTAAAACTCCTTCAAGAAAACTCAATTTCCACATAGTCTGGTTTGCTTAGCCTTAACACCTGAACTGTTGTTTAGCCCTGTCCATGAATATGTATTAAACATTTTTTAGTAATTGCTTGGTGGGTGAATATGTCAATTCTAGATCAGTATATTGTTTCATGTGCTCGTCAACTGAAGAGAAAAAATGATACCAGTACAACAAATATTCCCTGCCTCCTGCCCCATTAACAAATTGTCTGGATTACCATAGATTTGCAGGTTTTGTCTCTGTACTCCTTACCAAATATTTGAATTTGTATGACTTTTTTTTGGAAGCTTTTCTCTGTGGTAGCTGAAAATATTACTGTCAACTATTTTTAGGAAATTACTATTTCTATTCTTTTACATAATAACCCTACTAGAAGCACCATGGATAGTAATGCATTAATAATTTTTTATTTATTAGTGCTTAATAGATGAACAGCTATGTTATAAGAAGCAATTGTACTGCCTCTCATTCAGTACAGAAATTTCACCTCTGTGGGAGAGTCCAAAAAACATCAATGTTCATGTGTAAGTAAGTTCACTTTTCTGAAAAATAAAGATATTTCAAAGAAGGTCCCCATTTAATTAGAGCAGTCTCTTGTAGATAATAAATAGTGTTTTTCATCTTATGACTGTGGTGATTTGTAAGAGGGGAAAAAACCCAATTAATTTTAAGTGCAGTTAGTGATTTCAAGCTGGTTGTTCATGCATAAAATATCTTAGCAGCTCTGGTGGTTTGTAGTAATCTTCATGATCTATCTTATTTAGCACCTGCATGTTAAGTGTACATATTCCTTTCCCTCCCCCTAGGCTACACGAAGCAAGACAGTGGATACAACAGCTGGAGCCTGGTCGAGGCTGCAATTTGCTGAAAGCCTTAAAACATGTCCTTACGATGAAAGAACTGAACTCTCTGGTTCTTATTGTAGGAAGCTGGTAAATTCATTACCCGTCCTAACAACCAGCTTTAACTTGGATACAGAATTGGTACAAGAGTTTGAACTTGATACAAAAATGAATGGAAACTTTAAAATCCAGGTTGTATGTGGTTTTTAGTTCATGCCACTGAATTCCTTTATTTCTTCCCTTTTTTACTATTTATAAATCTTCTCTTTTCTGATAGGAAGTTACATTTTTCCTTTGCAGATCAGTTATCACAGTAATCCATTGAGACTCTGCTAGCTCTAATGTTACATCAATAAAAATCCTTCAGCATCATTAAGGATGTCACTGAAAGGGTCCACACCTTTGGGAAGAGTAGATGATGAGCTAGATTTTGCTGTAAAATAGCATTAAGCATTCAAAGATAGTCTTCTGTCTGTCATCTTGGTGCTGATGGAAAACTTAAAATGTCTGATTAAATAAATGAAACGAGGCTGAGATTAGATAAATTATGGACAAATTCTGCAGTTTTACTGTCATCGATTGAAAACTTGCAGTACTGGAGTCAGGATTACAAGAAAAAGACTACAGTAAGGATTCTGGGAGTGTTACAGTACTCCTAATTTATTCATTGTGTTTATTTTAAATGTGTAAAAAAGGGATGGTGTAAGCTTGGCAAGCTTGATATTTAAGGTGATTGAGATTACATTTCAGCTAATTTACTGAACACACAGTGTTCAGTTAAAAGGTTCCAAGTTTTGCTTAGGTCTGCTTTGAACAGAAAGCTAAAGTTTTTAGTATGTGCAAGTGAAAACTTCCTTAATTTCTGTCCCTGGCAGAAGTGTGGCTGGAAGGAAAGGTTTTTACTAGCCATGAAGAAGCATCAAAACTCAGGGAATGAAAGCTGTGTGGGTCGCTAAGTTCTAAACACAAAGCAAAGTTTTACTTTCTTTGGTGCCTTTGGAAGACAATGGACTTCCTTACATACAGTTGAAGATCTGAGTTGAAAACTTTTCTATCATGGTTTGTCACGGGGCAAAACCACGATTCCTGATTTGTAGCTTCCAAGGCTAGCAAGGAATTTAGAGCATTTCATCAACAAGCTGTTGTGAACTGGAATAGAATCTTAGTGCTTTTATTATCATGCAGGTTTTCAGGACAGAACCAAACCCCAGTAGTGGTACCTCAGTAATTGTTGAAGGAGGGAGAGGAGGTGAAGTTATGCTAAATAACTGGATTACGTTCCCATGATTTGTTATTTCTTTCCCACTTAGTTTTCTTCCCTGTCTTCTTCAGTATGGCTTTTTTCCCCCATTTGATTACTGCCATTGTTAATAGCTTTTCCCCCCTTATTTATTTATTTATTTATTTATTTATTTATACCAGCCCTGATCAGTCTTTGGAAATATTGTCTGACTATGCTCAGCAGTGTATGCTGGGCAGAAAACTACAGATTCATGCTGTTACATATGATTGCAGCAATCCTGCTTCTCTTGTAAGTAATTGTGTTAATACTTACTTCCTTAAGTGTCCTGACATTTGTTTCCTATTCAGCTGCAATGTCTTCTCTCATAAACTCGGGGGGAAGCTAACCTACTCATTAAAAAGTTCTTGATCTAGAGTTGTATTTTCTCTAGAGCACATTTACACACATGAAAAAATTTGTTTGGAGCATTCATCTTGGTTCATACCAAAGCCAGAAGTGGCAACCAAGTGGTGTTGACAGGCTTGGCAGCTGAAGGGAAGCACTTATTTCCAGATAATCATCTTCTGTGTTTACAGAGAAAACTTTGGGGCTAAGAGCTCTTTTGCAGGTGAAAGCAGAAAAATAGGGGACTTCAGGTAGGCAATATTGCAGTAAGGACAAGTGGGTAGGGAGAGGGATCATAGGAGAAAGGCAAGGACTTGGGAGTGGGATCATACAAGTATGGCAGTGTCTGGGATAGGAATATTTTTGTACGGAATAACATCAGTGCAAGACCTAGCAGCCCTGCTCAAATTACAGTGTTGATCACGAGCAATGGTTTGGATGTTAGCAGTGACTGCCTGAAGTAAGAGGAGGACAGAAGGTTAACCAGTTACTTTTTATTAGCTTCTGCTTAGAAACTTGTTTTTAGGTGTTGATTGCTTGTTTAAGCTTTTCCCTAAGGCATGTAGTGACTTAAGTGGCAGGGAGGACTCGTTTGAAATCCTGGTTTGAAGAGAAGATTGGATGCAATAAGGATATTGCAGTTGTGGGGAGAAGGATTGCAGTGGTAGATGGTAGGAGAGAAGGAGATGGGAGAGGTGAAAAAAGCAGCAAAGGATTTAAGAGGTAATTGTGGGCAGGGGAAGGATAGCCTAATATTTATACTTGTAGCCTTTGGTGATATGCCTTTGATGTAACTAGCACAAACCTGCCTTCAAAGGAAGAGAAAGTGATTGGCATTTTAACAAAAGGTGAATTAACTTAACCCTTATTGTCCATTTTGTAAATTTCTTTACTGAGTTAGTTTTTCAGCTATATTAAAATAAGACTGGTAAGAACAATGGAACATAATTACTTTGACTTTCTCACCAAAGATACCTCAAAGATTCTTTCTCTATCTCTAATTGAGAATTGAATACCAGCAACCCATGTTATCAAAAGAGACTAAAGTATCTATTTTTCAAAGTAACTATTTTACTATCAAATCAAAGTAACTATTTTTCTTCCTATTTATATATGTAGGCAGTTCTAAAGAACCTTGCAGAAGCTGTAAGAGGCCGTTATCATTGCTACTCTTCAAAGGGAGAGGTAGGTGACAGCTAGAAAGGCGTAGCATTTTTCTCTCTTTTTGATGATCCTTCACTTTGAGAAGGTAAACTAATTATCATCTGACTAGAAGTTTATAGCGAGACCTGGTGCTGAAAGTCTCTGTCATAGAAGTCCTGAGGATGTGGTCAATAAACCTGTGGTTAGTTCTTTCTGCAACTGAAAATGCTTTCCTAAAAGTGCAATAAATTTTGCAGATATTGTTCACTGACTTAAAGCTGATGAATAGGATGAAAGCAGTGGCTTATTGTAGACCGATTTAAAATAATAAAATAATAAATAAATAGTGTATTGCTTATAAAATGATGAATAACTTATATGCAGTGCATTAGATACATTTACACTCAATTCTGCTATGCCAGGCAGTCTTGTATAGATGTATGCACATCAAAGTAAGAAAGCTGTGTTTGGTTGGTATTTGAATAGTAGTTAACTTATTTTTCCCCCTTTGTTTTTATACGTACAGAATTTTGATAGCAGTGATGTTCATCTGCTACTTCAGGAATCCCAGAAGGCTAAGGACCTACTCAAGAGCATCAAACAGACTTTTCAAAGAAGAATTGGTGGCTCACTTATTAGTAGAATAGCAGATGTATGCATCTTTTTATTTTCATATGTACTTTGAGGTATCAAGGTAGAAGTTTTTAGTGTTCACAATATGAAAAAAAATTATATGATTAATCCAGTATTTTGATAAGTGGGCTTTGAATATTATGTATTGGCCATCCATTGTAAGAGCAAATTAAGGCCACAACCAGTAAAGGGGATATTTTGCTAGATATTCTCCAAAATGCAGCAAGTTTTATAAACCAACTAAAATGCGCCAAAAAGAACATTGTACCATGATCATAATGGAAATCGAAGAGAATTGCTAGCCTAACTGCATGCATGATCATTTAAATGAAGTTCCAACAGTCCTTTAAATTGATAAAAAGATACTTACTCCTACCTGAATAAAGTGGACTCTTAAATCAGTTGCAAAATCATAAGGGCTTGTCTAGATCCATTGCTAGTGTTGAAGTCAGGAAGCTACAGTCTGTCTGTTACACATCTGTCCCTGTGTTGGTCCTATCTTATCATGAGGATTTGGCACTATTTGTTCTGTAACCATTGTCTTGGTAATGTTTCTATTTTTGTGCCGTATTTGACCAACATACCAGAGGTTCTTACCTTGTTTGTCTTTTCTCCAATAAAATAACTTCCAAGTGCTCTTGATGAAATATGGATAAGGAAGAAAAAGAATCTCCTGAAAAGAATTTTTATGGAGTGTTTGGATAATTTCTAGTTCTGCTTTGATCTGGTAGAGATTATTTACTCATGTATGTCTTTCACCTTGTGCACATAGTCTTAAGTGCAAATGTGCATCTCTCTTTTGCCTTATTCTCATATCTATACTTTCTAGGGGCCTGGAAGTTTAGAAAGTGGCTGAATTCATCTACGGTTGCTAAACTTAAATGCTAAAAATTTGTCAGCACTGTTTTACAAATCTGTGAGGAATTTTTTTCTTAGCAAAATAGTCTGTTCTCTGTCACAACTACTGTAGGCAGCTGTGTGAGGTGGACAAGTCTGATCTGAAAGAGGGACTGAAAGCTTCTATTGGGTATCCTTGCGTATCTGGTCATCTGACCTGAGACATTCCAGACAGGAGGCAAACTGGTCATTTGTGAATAATATTTCTAATTCTGTTTCCCCTCATCCTCCCTATTCTGTACATACAGAATTCTTTCATCTCTCTTCCAACCTCATAATTACTAAGAACCATGTAGACTACATATGGAGCAGAAGTCATCCTGAAAGGACTTAGAAGGTCCTATATCACCAAATAAAACCATGTCATTTCAGTAACTTACTAGTCAAACCTCTATGAAAACCATTTCTACAAACTTCTGACCATTCATAAAACAAAGGTCTCTTACCCCTTTTTGAAATAAAGGAATTCTAGTGCCCCATCAGAGTTTTTGTTGACTTGTTTCCATTGGTGTGAATGAAGGTAGAATGTGGTTCATTTGACTCTGTGCAGGTTGAAAATGGAGCAGTCGAGATTTGATCTGTGTGTATCAAAGATCCTTTTCCTACATGCTTTTCTTAGAGAAATGATTGTTTTCATGCCAGTATGTATAACCATGATGTTTTAATTTCCCTGCGGGATTTTGCATTGTGGCAAGCACAGTGAAGTTAATGGAACATTGTCCCCCAAAAGCTATTTTTAGGAGGACC
Organism: Ciconia boyciana; assembly: GCF_034638445.1. Lineage (NCBI taxonomy): Eukaryota > Metazoa > Chordata > Aves > Ciconiiformes > Ciconiidae > Ciconia > Ciconia boyciana. Next base: position 9,085,023 of record NC_132946.1, on the reverse strand, counting down.
AATGACAGCTATTTTCAAAGTATTTTGCTGTTGAAATCCCAGCACTTCGGTGAACATAAGTAAAATTAATATTCCATGCTGGATGTTTTGGATTGAGGGTAAAAAAATTATGCTAAAACTTGCAAGAGTTTTTCTTAAAATCTGTTTTAGGTTTCCACAGAATTTGCAAATGCAGCACCTTCCAACTTCTTACTAAAGCCTCCAAAGCACGAAGGACCATTAGTTATTCAAACACCATGCATCCTGGCCAAAACCTCAACAGACTGGTTAAAGACAAATGGATTGAAAGGTAGCACAGAAAGAAAAGTTTAACAGGCATGAAACATGAATTCAAGACAGAGCATGTGTTTTATTTAATTTCTTTGTTCCTTGCTGTAGCTAAAAAGTTAAACCTTTATCAAGTTTTGGCTCCCAATGCTTTCTCTCCCGTGGAAGAATTTGTACCTATTCTTAAAAAAACAGTATCATCAACTCTACATGAAGTAAGTGATGGGGACCCTTTCTTTTTCTTGTTTTTGGTTTTTTCCTATTGCTACATTTTTCTAATTAAAATCAGTAAGTTATAAGTTAGTGAAATTCTACAGGCTTTAACTGAAATTTGAGTCATAGATTCAAATCAGATATTATGCCATTCTTAAGAATGATTCAGGAAGGAATTCCATGTTAGTGTAGCTTATATAGACTTCTGTAAACACATAACTGTATTATTTATCCTTCTAGAAAGTGATGATGCAGTTTGAATGGTATGATGGAACTGTGAAAAATATCCACGTTGACCTGCCAGTATTATACAACTATCAGGTGAGTCATCTATAGTGATGTGGCCTTGTCAGGCTAGATTACCATCTAATTATTCCACATTGGTTGTCCTGTTATATAAGTACAGCAGGGATTCATATGGAGACAGCTGTCCGTGTAAGTCTGCAGTGATCTGGTCAGACTTGGGACCCAGATTCTTATGGTAGTGAGGAAGGAGGCTAAGTAAGAGAAAGAGTCCCTCAGTGCTGCTCAAAAACATAGCAGTGTGCATTTTGCGATCTATGTAAGAATGTATTTACGTTATTTTACCCGTGTATGTGTGAATCCTTTACCTTGTACATTGAAGGGATACAACACAATAGAGTACTCCTGCTTGCTTTAACAGAACTGTCCCATTTCATCTTGGTTTAACCATTAAAAAAAAAAAAAGTATTTTATTTTATCTCTTTGAAAGTCAAACAAGTTTTATGAAGAAGAATGTCTAATTGTTACTGGCTAGACCAGGAAAGACTCAAGGCATAGCAGGAACATTCTAGGAAGTAGTGTAGGAGTGAGCTTGGATGATTGTTGCATGACTTGAAAGATGTTGTGTGATATGAAAGTGTGTGCAAAGGCACATAACATAGCAGCAAACCAGAGCATCTTCCTGTCATAGCACCCTGGTCCCTTAGATGTGTAGGAAAGAGAGTCAAGGCAAGGGATTATTTTGAAATAGAAGTTTGATCTTAAACTATCAAATAATCAGAAGACTGGTTGAGTAAGGGATTAAAAAAATACACTGTGACATGAGTAGGTGAGCTTCTCTCAACTCCATGGATGGATGGATGGATGGAGATGGGGAGAATGGTGAATTAAGGGGAATGATGAAAAAAGACACAGTATTCCAGATCAGTGATGTTGATTTCTGCATGTGGGGAAGATGGCAGAAGCATATGAAAGTCTGTGTTATGAAGAAAGCCACAGGAATAAAATCAGGTTGCCTTGATCAGGATCTTGCATTAGTCTGTATTCTGTGTTTGGATAATGTGTACATACATGTGAGGTTTTTTCTCCTGTGTAGTTTGGGGTGGATCCTAGAGCATCCAGCACCCACTCTCCTTCTGTTTGAAATCCTGCTATAATACCTTAAGGCCCGTAACGTAGTACAGTCCATATGGAGAGTCCAGTAGGATTTGGAGATATAGTTTATATTCTGAATTCAGCATCTGATTTGTACTTTCAGAGACATCACATTAGCCTTTTCATTGTGAATCCTTCACCCTTTCCACATGGGAAGTAGCTCATAGTCACCATTGTAAAATGATGAGATCCAAATCTAGTAAGTTCTACATGATTGCCAAATGGTAATACTCTGCAGATGGTCACATCAGAAGTAATTCACTCTGAAGTTACTCTTTTACCAAGAATAGTATTTTAGCCTTGACAGTGTTCCTACAACACTCTTGCTGTGCATTTAGACAGAATATATTTTTGCTAATGTGAATGTAAAGGACAAATTATTTCAATGTGTTTTCAGCATAACCAACCTTTTTTAAGAGTCAGAAAGCAGACATTATTTCTGCTTACTTTATAGAAGGTTGTTATGCTTTTGCTTTACTCTAAAGTGTCAGCAGAAGCTGAGTATTTTTATTTCATGTTTTAGGATGTGCTCAACTGTTCTTTATACTTAATGTGAATTCTGAAAATTGTGCCAGCATACCACATTTTCCACAAACCACATTTTCCTAAATTATTCTAGTTTATCCCCTTCATCTACAGCTTGCATGGAGGTTTTGGGTTTTTTTTCTCTCTTCTTCCGAAGTGAGTGTGGTCTGAGGAAACTACACTCTTCAGGCTTAGCTGGGCACATGTGGACAGTGGTTTTGCAGCTTTATGTGCAAGGTGAAATACTGTGGAGGGATTTGAGTCCTGGGAAAAACAAGAGGATTGTGTCATTGTGCAACATGGTATGATGAGCAGAGGCACCCAGTGCTTTCAGATCTAGAGCTCCACATTCTACACTAGGGGCAAGACAAGAACTATTCTCATCCTGGGGCAAAGAGTAGACAAGAACTGTTCTCATCCTAGGGCAAAAAGTAGCAATCACAAAATGGAACCTTTTAAGCCTTGCTTGCTATTAGTTAGCAGGAGGTTAGTGGGAAACTATTTTTATGAAAGGCTTCAAGATGGTTGAGCACACCCTGTTATGTAGGCTCAGAAAGCTGGCTAAAGTTCAGGAAAAAAGTAGGTTTGTCCAATGATACCGACTGCCCCATTTAGTCTGAGAAATCTGTGTAATATTTATAAAATGCCTACTCCATGCCTTCCAGTCTGTAACCCTGTGTATAAAGGCTGTTTCTCAATAGTTTTTCAGGCCTTTAGGAATCCTAGTAATTTGCATAGCAAGCAATGTGGAGTTTGCCTTGGAAGATTAAAGGGGTCAGTGAAAATTATTTAGTAAGACTAAAAGTAGAAAAAACACCCAGTTAGGTACTCTTGGCCCATCCTTGAGACAGAGAGGGAGATGTTGGTGATAAATACGGCAGACGGAAAGTAGGCCAGGTAACTGTTTCTTTTGTGTGGCATGTGTGGTGCTCTCTAAATTGTAATCGAGTGGCAGAACAAGGTAATATCTCAGTGTCTGAGTCTCTGGTAATGTAAGTGATTTTTTCATTAGGTAACTTTTTAGCAAGTAAATGATCTTTCAACTATGCAGGTGGCATTGGCCTTGGTGTCTGTCTAAAGGGAAGCTTTAAAAGAGAGCTTACAAACAATGTTGTAGATGGTGTCACTGGTGAATTCAATAAGAACAGTAAAATCCCTTATAGATAACAGATTTATTGTTAAGTATTGATTGCATTGTCTCAAGTCAGAGCAGCTTTTTATTCCAAGACATGTTCATTTGTGTTAAGCACAGCTGGAATTGTGTCAAGCACAACAGGATGGCCATTCAGTTTGAAGAAAAGATCCGTGTCTAAGACAACACTCTATCTTTCCTTCTGTCTCCCATGAGCTACACTGCACACTGCTCTCTGCCATCCCTTACATTCACCTTAAGTTTTTGAACTGGCTGCACAAACTGATTATCCTACTTTGCATTTGCCCTCAGCCTGATAGTTGACAGACTTTCTTCAAGAGGATAGCAAGGCTACTACTAGAGTTTTCTCCTCAAGCTTGCAGATGAATTAAGAACACTGTTAGGTTGGGGATGTCAGGATTTTTGGATATCTGCCATGGTGGTATTGCTATATAGATAACCTTAAAACTACTGGCACACCAGGAGAAATATAACACTGTATGGGATATTGAGGATCTTTGAGGACTTCATTCGCTCTTTTAAGTGTGGAAGAACTAGCGATACATATATATACAGGTAACATAATGAAGACTGCTGGAATTCTTACAGGCAGTAGTGATTCTTGAGGATATCCTCCTCAGTCAGAATGCAGATCATCAGAGAGTAGGACAAGTTTAATGAAATAGAAGCTGCTTGGGGGTATTTGCAGCCAGGGTGTGTTATATAGTGGTCTATTAGTTCTTTTTATTTTCTCTCTTCCGTACCACTCCACTATCAGTGCTGACAAAGGGCTATGGGAATGTTTGCAGGCAGGGCAAATATTTCTTTAAAATGGAGGAGGGATGAGAAATCTGTAGAACTCTATAGTCAGACTACAAAGGAGAGTGTAAAGTTTAACTAGCAGACATGAAAGCAGCTTCTGGCTCCTTGATCACCAGTAGAGGCTTGCGTTTTGTACTCCAAAAGCATGCTACCTTATAGCTTTATTTCTGAGTTCAGTGTCCTTTTCTAGCTTGATTTTCTCTCATACATATAATGCATACATATTCTTGCAAAGGTCATGTTCTATAGAGTTTGGACAAACTGCCTTAATGTCTTCAAACTGATACTGTGTTAAAGAATGATACGTGTTTGAGAATATGGTGTTTATTTTAAATTATGTGTTTTGTTATGAACACTGCCTAAAATTGCTATTGAAGAAATGGTAAGCTTGCAAAAACTGTATTTTGAAACATTTTTTTTTCTTTTTTTTAATGTGCTTGGCCACTATTTTGGGACATGCTAGTAAGGGGAAATGTGAAGAGGAGAGTTTAGACCTTTAGACCCTTTGTTGCTTTTTTATCACTATGTTTTTCTCATGGACTGTATTCTCTTATCTTTACTAAGAATGAAATGCTGCTGTCAAAATGAATGAAAATAATTAATTTTTTCATTACTGTGCTGTCATGTTACTTCTGTTTAGCATTTGGCAATAAAAGACTTACTTGAACTTTTTTTTTAACTTAAATTTTCTATATTTTATCTGTAGAAACTCCTTGCTAAAATGGTAAGAATCTATGAGAAAAGAATTGACTGGCTATCTGTTGCTAGCAGAAGAATATGGGGAAGTGTTTGTGAAAGGAGGTACCGTACTTTGATAGCCCTTTTTTGTGTATTGGTGATGGCTCTAGTTTGCCAGCTTTTGCTTTGTGTGTTAAGTCAGCACCAAGGAATACGGGGCAGAAAATAGTCAGATGTAGAGACAACAGTTGCAGATATGACCAGCGTAAGCAATCCACTTTTGAAAACAGATATTGATATTCAGCTTTTTAAATGATCCAGTGAATTTACTGAATCCAGTGATTATCAGTCAACACAAAACTGCAATTTCCATGAGACAGAATGAGACTCTTAAATTTGAGTTATCTAGCAAGTAAGCCACACGTTTCAGATGTGTTTTGGATATTCAAGTACAGAGAAGGAAGAGGACCTGTTTAGGGCACTACATGTGCCAGTTCCCTGATTATTGCATAGCTTAAGAAAGATAGACTTTTCCATTATTGTTACTATTTTTTTAAAATCTCACCTTATGTTTTGCAGATTTTTTTTTAATATAGATTCAGTGTTTATACATTTTCATACATATCTAGAAGATACTTTCCCTGTTGAGTTACAGTACAGTGACTATAAGAATACATAATTAAATAATTTTTTTTTTTAATTAATAACATGTTTCTTATATAGGGTGGTTATACTTGTTGATATATCAGTGACAAACTCCATGTACATCACCCACATCCAGCATTCTTTGCGACTTTTACTTGAGGAACAAATGTCAAATAAGGATTACTTCAATATTATAGCGTAAGCAACTATTTAAGATTCTTTTAAAATAATTGTAACACATTGCAATGAAAGAAGTGTGCTGAGAGATTGTAGATACTAATGGGCATATTTTAGATTTTTTAAATTGTATTTACCATTTTATGATGAAGTAATTGCAAGAGTAGCACTGATTTATCATTTTTGGGTAGGTGTATGGATCAGATGCACAGAGACCAGACTAATAATTAAAAACCACTGTTTTGGGTGAGGCTTACTTAAACTGATTGCATCATACCTGCAACAAATTATTTTCCTGCTGTATTGTTCATAACAGTATCAATTCACATGTCAGAAACTTTTACTGGAAGAGGATTCTGGAGGTGTCTCAGGTACCATAACTGAGAACACCCTTTAAATTTTACAGTACCTCCAATACTTTTTAAAATACGTAATAGTTTTTGTATGTAATATAATTTGTATATGTAATTTGTATGTAAATGTAATAAAATTTTTTGCTCGACACTGGTAGTCAGAAACGTATAGCACAGCTGCTGAACAGCAGCTGGGCAGGTTTCTGAATGGCAGGTAAAAGCAAGAGCAGCTCATAGAGTTCCAAACCTGGTGGGAGAGCAGAGCTGTTACCTCACAAGAGATATACAAGCAGCATCTGAGGGTTGGGGTTGTTTTGTCACAATCCTTCCGCTGAGCTTTTACCAGCTCGCTTGGTATCCTGTTCAGGAAAGAAAAATGTAGTCTGACCCCCTACCTTGAAAATCTGACAACCCCTGAGTGATGCATAAATGTGAATAATTAAATTGTTTGAAATAGAAAATAATTAGCATCAAGCAATTTTACATCTGTAATACCCCAAATCAGATTTTTATTTTTCAGTGAATTTACTCCGTTTTTTTTTTTTGTTCTAAAGCATAGTCTGAAAATTAATTGCTTTTATCTTTCTGTGAAAGATTTGGGAGCGATATTGTGCCTTGGCAGCTGGAACTGGTTCCATCCCAACCAGAAAACTTACAAAATGCTTGGAGGTAGGATCACATAACTTTCCCATACATCTGAATTAAGTGAGTGTAGGTACCATGAAATAGATAAAACAGAGAAACAGATTTAAACAGCATTGTGAACAATTTACTTAATTGATAAATTTATCATATTACAAAAATAGTTTGCCGTGAACTGTTCTATGCTGATTGTTCATGACAGTTTGTTGTGAAGACAGCATTATAAATTTTAATATGTCCTACTGACTTTGTATTTCATATGTATACAGAATATGTATGTGTGCAGATATAGAAGTGTCTGTGTAAGAAATGCACAGGTTACATGAAGAATTGAAAACTGCTTCAAATTCAACTGGGATGTGAAAGCTAAACTATGTTTTTTTCCCCACATACCCTGGAAACAAATCCCAGGTTTCTGTTTGTGGAGTCACGCCCTTGGTGGTTTCATTATACCTCTGTGGTTTCGTTTTTATTCCTATAAGTTCTACTATATTACAATTTTTCTGCATAAAATTCAGAGATAATTCTTTCATCTCTATGCTCTGAATCTTATCTTAAAAACTGGTTTGCCATGGTGGCAGTACAGAAACTAGTGCAAATAATTTGGGTGATTATATAATCTGGTTTTGCTGTCTGTCATTGTCAAAAATTTTAGACTCCAGTGCAGTGTTATTTAAGATTCTTAGTTCTCTTTATTGCTTTGAGCAGAAACAAAAGCTTTTCTTGCTTCATTCTTTGAACTGTAAACATGTTCTTTAAGGTGGGTGTTGAGCTTGCAGTGCAAAGGGAGTAGAAACTTTATGAGTGCTCTCAGGAGAGCTGTGGAAGTAGATTTCAAAGACAAAGATAAACACAAATCACAAGGACTTTACCTGCTGACTACTGGAATACCTGATCAGGAAACAGTAAGTATCATCACAGGTTTTGCAACTCTTCTGTAAGTTCCTATCGGAATTAATCTCAACTTTTTTTTTTTCTTTTTTTTCCTTTTTGCTAGTCACCATGGTTTGTTGGCAGAATACTTCTCCTTTACATATCTAAGCCAGCACAACTATCAGGATCTCAAACTTCCATTTCTGCAGTTGCTATTCATGTGTTGGAGGTAGCAATTATTAATAATGTGGGAATCATAGAAAATTCAAGAGGTGTTTTTAGGATTCCTTTCCCACTCTAGCTCTGGCCATCACTTCACTGCAAATTTCTGAGTTTGAACAAACCAACTCTGATTTTTCATATGATATCATTTCCTTATAACTCATGGGAACAAAGCCACAAATAATTTTATGGAGGAACTCCATAGTATGCTATGTAGAGCCAGCTCCTATTTTTAATAACAGTAATCCATTGCTTGGGTATATGTTCATAGTGCATGTGCTCTGTGGCTGTTAAGCCATGTGCACAGCCTAGCGTTCATGAACATGTGGTAATCCAACTGGAATAACCATGCGTGCACAGTAGGGTGTCTCTTGCTTTTGTTACCAAACTTCTGGAAATTCTGGGCAAACTTAAGAAATCATTAAAAGCCCATGTGGTTAACAAGAAAACAAAGGATACATACAAAAAGGCAAAGGAATAGTTCCATCCCTACTTCTTTGCTTCAGTGCATGGCTACCTTGAAGTCCATGACCTTGTGTCTTTGATTCCCATAGCTACCCTGTCTCACTTCAGGCTGCAGCAATGCTGTTGCCATTGTCACTAGTAATAGTGATAGCATGATTTGAGGAGGCATTCAGCTACTCAGGGTATGTTCCTGTACTGAATTGCTCAGATTGGGAGTGTTTGTACATCAGTTCAGGAACCAGTGGAATAGATGGAAGTTTGTCTGAGGTAGAGGGTCACTACTGATTTCTTTTTTTTTTTTTTCTTTTTTCTTCTCTGTCTTGCAGCACACAATCAGTGCTTATGTGTCTGAGGTTTGCAGAGGTTTTGATTTGCAGCTTCATGTCTGTCTGTTTAATGTAATGGAGGATGTTGACTCCAATGGGATTATTCCAGCCCGCTATGCTAACCCAGCTGAAACTGCCATTGCTTTTAAAGAAATAGTACAGGCAGCCAATGGGAGATTTCATTGGTTTGGAGAAGCAGGTATGTGAAAAGGAAAGTCAGCACATACTTCTTTTTCAATAATTAAATAATATTTATTAATGTTTTTTTTCCCCCCAAATCAAATAGTTTACTTTTTAGGATGTAATAATGCTATACTAGCACTGAGATAAAAACAGAAGTCCTAGTTTGATTAAGGTTTTCAGTTGTACTGCAGAATATTATAATGCAGCCTTTATGCAGGAATTTGATTTTTTTTTTTTTTTTCCCTATTTGAATTCACTGTGTTCTGCTAGGTACTTTAAAGATGCACATTTAAAATGTAGTTACTAATGTGGTACATCTAGGCTGCCTGGCATATAGGAAACAAAGGCTTTTTGATTCTTTTCATTGATATTTGGCATGCTCTACAAATTGTTGTACACTTTAAAAAATATGTATTTTGTACACTTAAAAACCCCACACTGATTATATTTGATTATCAGGTATTTTTGAAAGTGATGATATCACTGTTATTGTGTCTGAAATGGAAAAAGCAAACAACTACTCCCAAAAGGTATGAATTATATGTATCTTTTTAAGTTATGTTTTTCTTCAGAAAAAAATTCAACAGTGTTTGTTTAGCTGACAATGCAGAAGATTAGACAAAATGAAAATCCTTGTGAGATGGGCCGGAATGCTCTAGAGTGTGAGAATAGTCACTGTAGAGTAAATATGGCCTAGAAAGCAGTTCTACAATAGCACTGCAGTGATTGGTGTTGGACTGGCCATGATTCCTAATGAAATACAAGGAGTTTGCAATTGAAGTGATTCTCCTTTTTGTTGCCAATCCAATGATGAATTCTTCTCAAGTAGAATTAATTGTTCATTATGATTATATATATATATATATATAAATATATTAAAAAGTTACATATTATATATAACAAATATATAATATTAAGTTCCTGTAAGTCACAGCGGAGGGAGGGGTTGTCATTGGCACAATACATTTGTTCAATTCTAAAACAATTGTTTTTTGAAGTGTACTAAGGACGTAGAATTAGACCATATCTCTCCATATTACATGCACTTGACTTTTTCCAAAGGTATCTAACAAAGTGACTGAAGCAATATAGCCAGCATGGCAGTAAGGTTGTTGCTTCTTACAAAAGTGTGATTAGAAAGATATATGCAGTAAGATATATGTCCAGAGGTCTGAGCACCTTGTTGCATGCAAGTCTGAGTCACAAAAGGATTTTTTAAAAGAGGAGTTGGTGAATATTCAATGGGATCTTAAAATATTTTGTTGTCATTTAATAGTTGCACGTACTTGGTTCATCATCTTCCAGTTTGCTCTGGTCTTGATATGTGTACTGTTGCCTTTTCTTTTAGAATGTTTGCTCAGAGCAAGGAGGATTTCCTTCCTATGTGTTTGAGCAAGCACAGCACAAAGGGGTTCCTATTTAGTTAGAGGTGTTAAGCATTACCAAATTAATATGTTTGGTATTAATTTTATTTTTTATTGAAGTAATAAATACAGAATGCCTGTCTTTGAAAACGTCATTCACTTAAATTTCACATATATTAATCACTAAATGATGTGAACTTCCATTTCAGTGTGCATTCCTAGTGGAATCCTTGAAGCAACGTTCAGTAAATCGGTCTGCTAATCCATCTATACCAGAAGGAGACTCAAACATCCCTACAAAGAAAGAGAAAAGAAGGCCACAGAAGTTGCCATCTCCTAAACCCACAGCTCTGAGTCTGGCTAGAATGGTTTGAAACGGTCCCGTTTTTAAGATGCTGTGTGTTTTAATTAGAGATCCTACCCAACTATCAGATGCTGCTCTTTGGGAGAGAAGTGCTCAGGCTGAAAATTTGAAGGAAGTAAAACAGCACTGTGATAGTACTCTGAATTTACATTTTAATTTGCATTCAAAATGCTACATAAACAAAAAAGTACATCTTACTAACTCCTGCTGAGTAATTAATTATAATAGAACCACATTGTAGTGTCTAAAATTGTCTAAATAATCCCTCCTCTGACCTTAAAAATTTAGTGCTTAATGAAAGCAAAGGCAAAGCAGAAATGTGCTTTACCAAGTAACGTCTATTTTACAAGCCCTTCTAGGAAATACTGAATTTTATGGTATCCTGCTCATTTACAGATGAGACAGCTGCAGCTGAGTAGCATGTCTTTGGCCACACAGAGAGCCAGTATAAAACAAGAAATAGGATTCAGGATTCGTTTCCTGCCCACTGTGCTTATTTCCATGGAGTTACACTACTGAGTCCTTTGGGATTTTGTTAATGTTTTCCATGTTAATTTTGACTGCGTATGCATCTGTTTTGAGTGGGTGTGCAAGTCTGTAATATACATAAATGGTCAGTGCTTACCACTTTGGTGTATAAATGACTAGACACTGAACTGCCTATTGCAAAGGATGTAGTTCACACTTGACCTGGAATTTTCAGGTCTCATCTTTGAAATGGGAATGGCACTCTTAAGTGTAGGTGTGTGCATGTTGCAAAGACCTTTGTAGGTAAGCTCAAACAGGTCTTCCATGCTATTTTATAAAAAACAACATATTCTCAACACCTCTTCACAAACGCAGGAAAAAAGTAATCACTCAGAGATATGACTACATAGCATAGTTTTACAGGGATTAAACTTGTAGAAAACTGATACAGGTTTGTCTGTAGATGTTTGGTGATATTTATAGTAGAGCTTTATGTTAAATTAGATGTCAGTTACTTGAAGGTTCTGTGTCACAGCAAAAGTCTGATAGGGTTAAACAAGTGTTCATGTTGTTTAGCAGACTGCTAAGCCTCTAGAGGGTTGAGCCATACCTAAAGGAATAATTACCGGTCAGCACTAGGTTTCCAATATTCAATAAAACTCTGAGGAAAATACTATATTCTATAAAACAGTGCCATTACCATACTAGACTGCTCCTTCAAGTGGCAAAAATGGTCCAAACTGGTCTGCTTGTAGATGTTAGTCTTTAGTTTTATGTCAGCAGTTTTATGGCAGATGTAACTGGCAAGATAATTAAAAGAGAGCAATTAAAGTTACTTAACCTAGCAAGAAATCACAAATTAACAAGTCATCATGGCAATCTGCTGACTTGTTACAAGAGCCAGAGTAAAACAGGAATTAGAGAATAATGAAGGATAGTTCCAGTTTTGAATAACACAGTTATGATCCAACTAAAATACTTTTAAACCTGTTTTTTATTATATGTGCTTATAGTGTATTAAAGACAACCATGGTGCAGAGAGAAATGCTTCCGTAAGAGTACTGGCATGGCGTCCTACTAGTGCCAAAGCAGAAATTCCACCAGGTCTGTATGGATTAGGGGCTTTTTGTCTTCAGTTTCTTTGGGTTAAAATAAAATATTAAATCAGAGCTTTAAGTTAAGTTTTAGAAACACTTGCAATTTTAATCTTTAATCAGACTGATAGGAAACGTTGTTTTGAAATTACTTCGGTATAAGTTTTAGCCGTAATGTATCTAGCTTTCTTGTGAGAGGAACACTGCACAGCTGTATAACTATTTCCAGGTCATATGATTGGATATCCATCCTACATCAGGAAATGTCAAATGTATGTGGTGGAAAGTAGAGCCCTGCTTTGTCCCATGCCTGAAGCCATAATTAAAACCTCACTTCTCTTGGTTTTCAATTTATACTCCATTTTTTTTCAAAGGCTCAACAATTCAGATTTATTATTTTATTAGTTCAATATGTATATTTCTGCTAGTACTGTTAGATCCCATCGTAATTAATACGCTGTTCCACTTGATTTATTTATGATCCAGTAATGAAGGAAAAAAACCCACAAATGTCAGGTTATCTGAAGTGCTGACTCTTGCAACTGCTCCTGGTATATGGAACAGCTCTTAAATTGATTCCAGTCACTGCTGGTCCCTTCAAGTCCAATTCCTTTCTCCTCCATTATTGTAATTTTCCTGTGTTTTTTCTTTGCATCTTTGCTAACATCTGCAAATTTGTTTTTCATTAAATTTAAGTCTTGAAATCTACTGATTTATTGAAATTAGGTTGTTGATATGTAGCAGTGTTTACAAATCTGGATTCATATTTGCATATGAGGTGCTTTGTACAATATTAATTGGCTTTTCCAACAAATGCTATGCTTATTGTAAACCCCTGATCTTTTCAGATTATGTGCTATGACATTCTTCCTGATGATAATTTATAAATTTGTAAAGGTTTTGGTTCCATTTCTATGAAAGTAGCATAAGTAGTTCTATAATATGGATTTTTCTTAACCAATATCTAAGGAAATTAAGTATTTATAATTATGGCAATAGGAAATTATGAACTGAAGAACAGAGTTGCATGTAAGAGTTTTATCTAGCTGAAGGAAGTCGACATCTTTTTTTTTTTTTTTTTTTTTTTAGCTCAAACAATTAAAAAATGGCCTCAGACTGAGAATAAAAGAAAACATAAACCAAGGAAGCAGCCAGAGTTTTCTGTGTCAGTATTTTATACTGATAAAGGAAGAAATGTGGGTACGTGTTATCAGGATATGATGGGTGAAGCCTTTTTACTATCAGCATTTTTATTATAAAACTGTTAGGACGTTAGCCACTGATAATCTATGTGTTTTAAATAGTGAGTGGAAGTGAATTTCACGTATCAAATAGTGGTGGGTTGTTTTGGTTTGATGTTTGGGGTTTGGGGGAGGGTTGGCTCTTTTTGGCTCCTTTTGGTTTTTTGGGTGTTTTGTTTTGTTGGGTGGTTTTGGGGTGCTTTTCTTGTTGGGTTTTGTTTTGTTTTGTTTTTTGTAAAGTCCTTTGGGATCTTTTGGTCAAAGATGCTCTAAGGAAAAATGGTGTCATCATGGTTTAGATTATTACAGAATATCTGGTTTGGAATCTTTTGAAGGTGACAATTTTTAAAAATAAGTGATTTTTTGAAGGTACTTTGATGTATAGAAACTTTTGCATTTTTTTAAAAATGTGGAATTGTGTATGAAATGCTAGTCTCTGGGTTTTGGGTTTTGGTTTGGTTTGGTTTTTTAATCAACAGTCATATGTGATTCAAAAGGGCTATTATTTAAACCTAGGGTTCCCAATATTACTTTGTTCATTTTCTTAACTAGGTACAGTATACCGAAAGTATCCAAAGCTAATGTGCATAAGAAAGTCTGTTCCCTCTGTTACACTGCCAAAAAAAGAGGAAATCTGTTCAAGCAAAGAGGTATTTTGTTCCTTACTAATAAATTGCCATTTTAGAATTATCCATATGAATTAATGTGAACATGTTAATTGTGATTCTGTACAATGTATTATTACTTAAACTGTTCTAATATTTACTAACAACCAGTTGCTCCATTTGTTTGTCTTACAAGTGGCTGACCAAGTACAGTATTAAAAAGCTTAAACTGGAGTTGCCCAGACTGATGTTTGGTCCAGGCTGTACTCACCAAAAGAAAACTGTGGAGTCTCTGCACAAGAAAGTGTCGGCAAAATACTGTACTATCTTCCCTAGTGTAGATATCAATGTAAGCTTTTGCAGATGTCATATACCTACATCATTGAAAGACTTTGTATTTGTTTAAGACAATGCATGTTGATCAATGTTTGTGGCTTGGTAGTGTGATGTTCCCTCCACTATTCCCTGTTCTTTCTAAATCATCCTTCTATTAGAAAGCTAGAGAAGGTCTTTTATTCACCACAAAAAATATTTAGTGTGTTTGAAGTGCAAACTGCATGGGATCTTTAGAACGTATGGCGTCTCCTCTGCTCATACAGTGTGAAAAATAATTTTAAAATTTTAAGTAAAGCTTTTAAAAATCATGTATGAGTCAAAACTGGGAAAATGTTGGATCTTGATTGTTTCAGTTTGTGTAATGACTGGAGAGAAGCATAGAAAGTTAGGTCCAGAATATTATTGCTCTATTATATCTATAAAATTGTCAGAAATAATGCAACAGATGCATCTGTCCAGTCAAATTACATAACTTTGTTGCCCAGCACAACTGGCTGAGATGAGAACTAGGTTTTCCTAATTTGGGTAAACCAGTTATTTAGTAGCAACAGAGTTGCAAAAATTTTCTTACACTATTTCATAGAGGTAAAGACAAAAAACCTAATCTCCCTGATTTCTAATGCAGACATTGCATGTATAGCAGCTGAGCTCAAATCTCCTGAAGTAAGATGCTCTTGTACAAACTGATTTTTTCCAGGGGGTTGTGAAACATCTGCAGTTTCAATCTAAAGAACTGGAAATCTACACTGAACAACTGGAGAAAGTGTTGCGGCGCTATATACAAAGAATACAGTGGCTTCTGTCAGGTATTGGTGTGCATCTGTTTTTCTATAAAGCACAACTTAAACATACATAAAATCTTCTTATCTACTATGTCTAATAGAATAAATCTGAACATAAATCTGGACCTCAAATATGAATAAAGGTCATCCGTTTTGCATTTCATTGAAATTTTAAAAAGTACTTTTATGACAATAAAATACGAATACAAGAGAATTCAACATCTGTGTAGCTGATAAACATCTAGCTTGCTGTGAAGTAATTAGGGCTGTGATGTAAGTTTTTCCTTTTTGTATGTTGTGTTCATGAATACAAGGTTCCTGGTGTCAGAAGCTTTCTATCAACAGAATATATACAATAACAAATACAAGCAAAATTAGCTTTTCTGTTTCTTTTGCTAAGAATCTGTCCTATTTAGAAGTTCAGCATTACTGCTGCTGTAAAGTATTTTGATCCCTCTGTTGCTCATAAAGATCTTTGTTGGGAAACAGTTTAATTTTTGCTGGATTGTAAAGTAGGAGCTACAAATTTTTTTTAATGCAAGTTGCTACAGTTGGCTAGTAATTAATGCTTGACAGAGCTAGATTTGAAATGGCAGAAGACTTTTCTATTATTAACCTTTGAACTACCTTGTTTCCACACAGATTAGAATTTAGTATGTAGAAATGTGCCCAGAATAACCCCTAAAGACTGAAGATTTTACAGTATGCTCAATAAAATAGTATGTTCAATAAAATAAGCCTATGTAATGACAATTAGTTTTAATGTTCTGGCCTAGGAAGCCGAAGATTGTTTGGTACCATTTTAGAAGGAAATGTCTGTGTTTTGATTGATACATCTGGTTCCATGGACCCATATTTGCCACATATCACAAAAGAACTTACCTCTCTTATCTGGGAACAGCTGAGAAGAAATGAAGTCAGGTATGATGAACTACTGATAAAAAATGAAATCTGCACTAATTATTATGTAATAAGATTACTTAATAATTAATATAGTACTGAAACACAATACAGGTAATTATTATATGTTAGTGCATAATATGCATGTGACATGAACTGCTTTTTCTGTTCTTCTTTTTAACCAACTTTTAATTCTGAGCTCTCTAAGATTTGAGCCTTGTTTGCCGTAGGCTGATGCTGTTTATCCTTTTGGGCTCAGCATTCCCATAGATTTTCTGCTCAGGCAGAGTGAGATGTGCTTTCTGACTCTTCCAAAGCTGAAGACCTTAATCGAATACTAAGCTCTTGGTTTTGGTTTTGGGTTTTTTTCAGTTTGGTTTGGTTTGGTTTTTTTGTTTTGTTTTATTGGGTTTGGGTTTGGTTTTTTGTTCCTGGGTTTGTTTTTTTTTATTTCAAAACTGGCTTATCTGAAGTGACTGATAGTATTGGTTAGGGTTAAATGTTGTGGGCCATCTTTCTCCTCAGGTTTAACCTGCTGAGATTTGCAGACAATACACAGAGTTGGAAGGAGTGTCTTGTAGAGGCAACTGATGAAACATGTCATGATGCTGTGCAGTGGGTGTCCAGATTCCATGCTCATGGTAATACATGCATTCTTATGGCTTTACAGGTTAGTAAACTGTGTACCACATTTTGGAGAAGACATCGTGTCTTGTGGTGATAAAACACTTCCATCTGACTGATAATATTTTAGGAAAATTATTTGGTCAAGGCATGCAACACTTTTATATGCCAAACACTGAACCGATCTGGAATCAAGCTACTGTTCCTGTTCCCAGGGCTCATAGATATTAGAATTCATTGCTCATACTGAGTTTAAGAAAAAAGAACACAAATTCTTTGTGTTCAAAGAATACTGGAGAGAGGAAAGCCAGTTGCTCAAAATGATGCTTATGTACAACTGTGGCTGTGATATATTTGCTCTGGGTCACACAGGGATTTTAAAGCAGTGTTTGTTGGAATCACATGGGCATTGAGTACAGCTCTTGAACTTCAATAAGAGATGAAAAAACTTTTCTCCTATAAAAATTCTCAGTGTAGAAATTATCTAGTAATAATAATTTAAAACAGAGACTGAAAGAACTTGCAATTTCATGAGATTTAAAATTTGAATCAAAAAAGAAACGTTGCCTTTAATGGTTCTTCTCCAGACACCCTTGCAGAATCTCCTTAAAAATTTTATGGAATTCATGGTGAATCAAGTCCAGTAGAACTGTAAGGCATGTCTGTATTACAAAAATATCCACTGAGTCAGTTACTGTAGCAAGTTTTCATAATATAAAAAGGCCAAGTCCTAGTGAGCCTGATTTTCAGACATTAAGCATCTTTAACTTCCACAAAATGTGATGTAAAAATCTTCTGTCAGCAGTTCTCCAAAACCAGTTAATTTGCTTATTTCAATGAGTCAGTTTTTGGTGATGCCCTTCTTATGAATATATTGCCTTATGCTACAAATTAGCTACTTGTTTATTTTGCAAATTTATATCCTTGATCTCTTTCATACTTACTAACTTGATCAATGATCAAGTTAGTACTTGATCATTAGTTAGTACTTGATCATACTTACTAACTTGATCAATACTAACTTGATCAATGATGTGGTAAATATAAAACTATCTTAAATCATTGGAATAGTGTTTTCATTCTTAAGTATAACTTTTCATATAAATGTACTAATTATTTAAGCTTATTTTCTGCTTTTCAGAAGGCTCTCAGTTTCCAAGGTATAGAGGCACTGTATGTGTTGACTGATGGAAAACCAGACACCAGTTGCAGTCTGATTTTGAAAGAAATGGAAAGATTGAGAAAGAAACAAGATATTAAAATCCACACCATTTCTTTTAGCTGTACAGACAGGTATATGATACTTTGCAAGAAAAACAAAAAAAATCTTTAAAATTACTAGCTTGTTTATTGTCAAAAGGCTGTGTTATCAAAATGGGCCACGTGCTCAGTTCACTGAACACCAGGATTGAGCTAGACATTCATGCATGTGGGAACTGGGAAGGCTGTTCTGACACAGGTAATTGCCACATGGCCTTAATCTCCCACAGTTTATGTCCTTGAGAGAGTTGCCTTTCATGCACACAGAGAAGTGATATGCATCACTAGTCTCCAGCACTGAGGTCATTCCTGTAGTTCTATCATTAGTCTATCATATACACATCCCTGTAGAGGCATAAAAAGTTAATACAGTGACCTGGACTGGAATCAGGAGTACTAGGAATGTGCTAATGCCAGCCATGGGGGAGCGTGGGTTAAAGATATATCTCTGGATGTTCCTTTTCAGGGATCTTTGCATTGTCCAGAATTGGGGACCATGGGACAATATCAAAAAGTATGTGCTCCTCTAGATTCTCATTCATGGTTGTGGCTGTGTGATGCAGGGAGCACATAGCCAAACAGGCCACCAGTTCTTCACACTTTCTAGAATAGGTGCATGTCCACTCTGCCACCTCAAAATGCAGTAGTTGTCTCAGGTCGTCAAGAACTCAGCCTTTGTATTCTTTAACTGAATGCAGCATTGCCTGACAACCCTCCTGTCCCAGTGGCAGTCATGAGGCTGACAACTTCTGAATAAGGCTGTTGGGTTATCCAGCTGCCATGAGAAATTTTTGACCCTCTCATAGCACAGACTGACAAGCAGTGTTGTTTGTCTTAGGTCCTAGGTTGCATCCTGCTGAACTGTGGGATGGATGTTGCCACAGCAATGGAATAGAGCTGTAAAAAGAGATTAAAAAGTGAAAGAAATAAAAGGTTCAGGAGGGTGAACATGCAACAGAAAATATCGTCATAGGAAAGACAAAAGATTTCAAAGCAGGAGTGAGGATGGATGAGGAAAGACCAGGAGAATCTCAAGGAAGTCTGAGAGATGATAGTCATGAGAAAATAGGGCACACACGATGCTTGGACCATTCTGTAGAGCTTCAGGGTGTTTTCAGAGTTCTGGATGTTTCAGGAGTAATCTGTGGGCATGTCTGCTAGGTGTACACTGGAGAATGTTGTGGTAGTACAACCACACTAATACCTGATAAAATGTTGAGAGCATATGTGGACTGGAGTTTCTAGATCAGTCTTCTACTAAAGGAGTATAGTTTGCACACAACAGAGCTACTATGAGAGCCAAACCAACACTTGGCAGACAAAAATAATTGGGGGATTTGCTTCAAAACTCCATTACTGCTCCAAATTAAATTGGCCAGATCCTATACTGCTATGGTAGCTAATAGACCTTAAAGCTAAATCCCTCAAAAGATGACAGTTAGTTTGGATGTCATTTTTCAAGCCATTAAGGGGAGAAGCAGTAGACCTCTTGATACATAGTCTGTGGTCTTTGTGATTTTGGAAGTGAGTTTTGACAGAAAGAGAGTGTTATTTTGTAAGCTTTTATATATCTTCCTTTCTGGTAAAAACTTTGAATTATTGGTCCTAAGTTGAAAAAGCCAACTTTAAGTAATTATGAACAGTCTTTTAATTATTAATATTTTGAGTTAATTTATTTGCATATCATTTGGTTAACTAGTCACTAGCCAATAACTGTCTGTTAAGGAAATCTGCTAATAAGGGAGAAAGACGTCACTTCTGACTATGAGTTACTCTGAAACAAAATCTGCTGCTTCCTTTCAAAGAAATCTTCTAGTTAGTTGTGGCGATTTTAGTGTCCAGTTCTAGAATGGAATCAGTCCTTGCAGCTTACTTGAAATTAATGGATGTATGACTATTTTTGACTTTGCAATGCTAGTGCTTGGGAGACAAGACTCTAAAATGATGTATAAATGGCAGTAACAGTGTGTGATTTAGCATACTTGCAATAAGAATACAGTTAACAACTGTACCAGTTATCCCAATGGTTCTTGTTGGACAATAACAAGTAATAGAGGCTTAGGCAAGAGAATAAAATATGGGGCATGCACAAAATGTTCTTTCCCTTTATGGAGTATCCCAGCTTTTGGGTTTCTTCCCCTGTGTAAAATATTACTGCCCTTTACCTGCCAACCTGGCTTCTGGATTTCTTGGTTTAGTCTCTTTTTTTGGTTCTATTGCTACACTGAACCTCTTGTCCAAAGATAGCCTGGTTTTGGAGCTTATGACAGCTAAGCAGTGTATATTCTTCATTAGCAACTGACAATTAGAAATTATACTGAAGTTTATAATCATGTCCTCCAAACTATTTGTTTTAATGTAATATTTTTTGAGGAATTCTTAGAAATTCTTTTTCTATTGTTGTTGCTTTCAGATAAATAATTTTCAGAAGTAACTTACTACTTTGTTGTTAACAGAGGAGCTAATGAATTTCTGAAGAAGCTTGCTTCCCAAACAGGAGGGCGCTACCATTGCAGTTTTGGAGATGTGGATGAACAATTAGCAGCACACAGAATGTTGACAGAGGGGCTTGATGATGAAGATGTATGTTAAATAGATTGATTTTATTGGGTTTGGTTTTGTTTCATTTTGACTTAGTTCTTCATCAGTAGTCAAACTACATTTAAAAAAGAAAAGTCATGAGAAAAATTGATACAAGACTCCTAAAATACTTCACATTGAAACTGAAAAGAGAAATCTTAATATCTGGCTTTGCCGCTCTGCTAGCTGCCTTGGTCAGGTGACCAAACCCATGAAAAAAGTATACAATGCAATATAGTTTTTGAAAGAGAAGCAAAAAAATCTTGTATCTGGCACTGTGGTTTTTAAGTTAACTTTAGCTTTTACTGTGCCTTCTTATCCTTACCATCTTGTGTTTCATTTAAGTAATTATAAAATTATTATACAGTGTCTAGCACATTAATGTTCCAGCAGGAGACCTCAGGGATTGCCACAGCAGAAAAATATGCTAGTGAACAGAACCATATGCAATCCAGAGTTGCTCTGGTCTCCCCTTGTAAGACCAAGACCCTCTCTGCAAGTAGACAGGAGTAGGGAGATTTAGAGCTTAGGCTCAGTTACTTACATTGGTAGAAACTGAAAATAACAAATAGGTGCAAGTTAAAGTAGAATATTTTAATTCTGTTTTCAGGATCCAGTTTTCCCTTACTTTGAAGGAGATGATTTAAAGAAACTTACTCAAGAAGTAGCAAAAGCTAGAAGTTTCTTAAAGCAGGCAAAATCTTTAAGGTGAGTATTTATCAAGAATCTTTCAATAATTGCTTTTTTATTTCATGAAAGGAAGACAAGAATGTCTGACTTCCATTGTCTGCTGTTTAAAAAAGAATTGCTGTTTCTTTCCTTGTACTGTCAATTTTAGTGGCTTTTTGAGGCTTGGAAAGTGACATGCAAGCAAGCTGTCTGCTTCAGAGGGATTTAGTTTTAAGGTCTTACACAATTAGCTACCATCATAGTAAAGGATCTGAGTAGATTCTAACAATGTGTTAAACTTCAGAGCTGTTGTTTTCTCTCAGTTGTTGTCCCTCCATTTCTTACGTCAAAGAGAAATTACATTAAGTTGTTCCTCTCCTTGCTGAGTTTTGTCATCTGCCAAATCAATGTATTTCTCTTTGTGTATATTATTAAAAGAGGAAATTGACTCTTGTTAATGTGGTGCAATGTTCTTTTTAGTAACTCTTCCTTTAGTATGACTTCTTACTCATAAATACAAATTACTTTTATTTTCCAAAATCTGTATGGGCTCCTTCTATCCTACCTCATCCTGACTTCTCTAACTGCATTGTCATCCATTCTCTCTCTGCTAGAATTATGTTCTCTGCATGGAATAATGTGAGGTCTTTCTTCTGTTCTCAAACAATCCCATCTCAACCGATTTACTTTTCAAGTTACCATCAATCTCCCTTTCTTTTTGCCTCTGAAGACCTGTAAAGTTTCTACTAGCCTTTTTCTGGGAAGGTTCCCTAAGCCTTCCTCTTCACTCTTCTTACATTTCCTGATTTACTGAAGGATCTGACAAAATCATTCTCCTCTCAAAAATCTCAAAATCATTCTCCTCTCAATCTCAGTCTTTTTCTGCTTTCCTAAATAATTTGAGTCTTAATCTTTTCCTTTCCCTATTAAGTTTTGGGCCCACCAGAATTTGTCCTGTGTCTTCCCCTCTTTCCTTCTTTACTGTAATTTTCAGCTTCCTTTTCTCTCCATAGAATAAGAATGTTCTGCCAACTCTCTTCAGGTTTGTCTCCCTTTCTTTTCACTTCCTCATCTTTTTCTTCAGCATCCTCCCTCAACATGAAATTTCTTTTTCCCTTTTCTGTTAACAGTTATATAACAGATAACAGTACAATGTGACACCAGGCAGAGGTATCCCAGCAGACTCCAAATGAGCTGAGTCAGTTCCTGGAAGCAGCGTAGCCCCGTTGGCACTGTATGCCATCTGTATCTCAGTAAACTGAATTGGCTCAGGTGGCATTCTGTTCCCTGCTGCTTCTGGTAGCATTCAGAGCTAGCTTTGATACCTGCCTAGAACTGGAGTGAAGGACAGTTAAATTGTATTGATCCTTATGTTTCTTCATTGTTATGCTTCCTAACTGCCAATCCAGAACCAGAAAGTACCATTTCAATAGTAATAGCAGGCAAAAGTACTTGCAGAGAGCTTTAAAATGCATTATACCTCCTCACTGAAAAGATTTTCTGTCACACAAGGACATGGCTAAACAGAGATACAAAGCTACTGTATGTCTCTGTGAAAAGCTGCTGTAATTCTTTGGGGTTTGTTTTTCTTTCAAACAGGGTATTACTACAAAAAGGGAATGTAAACCAAAAGGACACTTCAGGCTTTAAAAAAAGTGCTCAGGTAAATAGTCACCACAAATAGATCATAGTTTATATATAGTTCATATATTTCAGTAGAAGGATAATGTTTCATAAGCCTAATGTAAAATGTATTAATTTCCAGCAGTGACTTTTTCCAAAGTTGAAAAGATTTGTAATGATTTTAGTTCTTAGCTGAGCTAGTCCACAGTATAAACTAATATACACAAAGAACAGTTCAGAGAGAACTATGTTTGGGGTGAAAGGGGCAAGGCAGATGTGTATTTGTAGTTATTAATGGTTTATCTCTTTCTAAGAGCAAACAGCTTAGCACATTAGAGGGTTAGGACCAGATGTAATGGCTGTAATAACAATTGCTACATGGGCTGCATGATTTATCAATTAAATGAACAAGGCTGACTGAAAAAAGACCCCACTAATAGTAAAGAGAGCCTCAGCAAACACTGAACTATTGTTACAAAGTTGTGGGAGAGGCAGCTGGACAAACTAAACCTCTCACAGACCCAACATGCTGCTTTTAAATTGGCAAAGTAAAAATTACAGGAAAAGAGAAATTGCTTTCTCAGGGTTAAACAAGACAGAAGCATTTGTCACAGAGCTGTTTGAGGGGGGAAAAAGCGGACATGCAGACAACTACAGAGAGAGTTGCACTAGAGAACTTAGGCCTGACAAGATATTTATCAAGGAATTGGGCAAGGCAGATATATAGTGAGACTGGTTTTTAAATCCTTGTTTCTATAGCCGTAGTTTGTATTTTAGTTTACAAACATTGTCCAGTCATTCAAAGAGAAGAAAACAAAAAATCCAATCAGACCTGCTCGTTAAGAATGCTTGCTTCATGGAGAATGGAACCTGGAGCCTGGTCAAGTATGTGCAGATCAGCGTATAAGGGCTGATCACTAAAGAGAGATGCTTGGAGAGGAAACAGATCTATAACCGTCCTGTGGTAGCAAGAAAGTTGTTACAGGCATGTATAGGCAGAGGCTAGTGTTCCACAACCATCTCTGCCTTTCAGCCTTCCAAGGTGAACGGTATTGCTTGTAAAGTGTATAGGAAGACATTCTGTTAATATACTTCAGAAAGTACATAGCATTGTAGCACAATTAAACATGTAAGTAAGGAAAATTGAAAGGTAATTAAGTTAATTTATATCATTTTTCCACTAACATTTTGTCAAGGGTGATGGTGAGCCTATGCAGTTTATATATTTTGAATTGTATTTAAAAAGCTATTAATGTGTTTGACTTGCAGGATTAAATTTTAGATGAAGAAAAGATGCTGAAGAGGTTTGGAGTGGTACTACTAGCCTGCTTCTTTTCAGAGTGTGCTTAAAGCTTCCAGCTTCAAGCAGAAAGAGGGAAGATGTATTCTTTGTTGTCTCTGAACTGCTGGCAAGAGAAGAAGTTACAGATAAGTGCTGCTGACTTATTCCACTTGCAGACTTTGCAGGACTCAAAGTAAATCAAGGCCTGAACTTTAAACATAAGTAGAGGATATTTTTCAATATAGCTAATACAAATTTTTAAAGTGTAATGTATTTCTAATATAATTAGTAGTTATACCAGGATTGCAACTTTTGTTTCTCTTCTTTCTACTGCATCATACTAATAATTGCTTCAATCAGTTGGTGGTATGTCCAAGATGTCTTTTTTGGCAGTGGTTTGAGACTTCTTTGCTGGTGCTCGTTATCCCTAACAGATGGGAGAGATGGCTGTGATACTAGAAAGAGAATTCTTTACGCCAGTTTTGCATAGGAAGTCCAAGGAATAACCTTAGTGCAGAAAACAAAGCTTGGAATGAATGTTTTTGCCAAAAGAAGTTTGCTAATAATTATTTCGACTCTTTGCTTTTTATGTTGGCAGTAGAGAAAGATTTAGAGTTCATGATTCAGAAATCATCAGTCATGAAAACAAGTAATACCTTGTTGCTGATGAAGCCTGGTTATGTTTGTATAACCAGACACTGTCAGTCTTCTAAGCAATTCTGTTAAGTTCTTATGTGTTTTCTGTCCTAGAGAGATTAAAAATGTTTGCCAGTACCATATAAGAAAATCCAGTTTAAGCTAACTGCAGTAATGAGGCATATATTTTTCCAGTTGATTTATGAAATACACATTTCTTTTTTAATGAGGAACTCTGCAATGACAGCTCATTAGTATTTTGTAGGTGTTTACTGTTGTCTTTCAGAGGGTTAGGAATTCATCTCAGGTGTTTAATATATGTAATGTTTAATGAAAATGGATTCAGACTGCAAAATTCAGATACTTGATCTGAGTTTATTCAGAAGCCATTTGCATCTCCTGAGTGCCAGCTGATGGGAATGATTGCATATACTTTGATATGGGAGATATTATCTTTTCTGTCCTTCCATCTGTTTTGTCTCCATAAAGAATTAAAAAATATGTCTACCATAAAAGTCTCTTTTTAGTGTTGTGTGCCTTGCACCAGCTGACTCCCGCATTCCATGTTAGTACCAGCCCACTGTGAAATACTGCAGTTAAAATGGTGCTTTGTGCTATGCATCACTTTCTGTGGTTTTATTAGTATATGCGTTGGTATGTGTGTAACTGTTGAGATGCTTTGATATGAAAATGTTAATTGTAAATTAATAGGATTAGTTACATTTTTATTTGCGGTATATAAATATTAAATGATGATAACTGATAAATTGAGTGGATTAGTACTAATGGAAATGTTAAAACAGTAAATCCAGGTAGAAAGGATGAGGTTTCTGTATTGCCAAAAAGAGATTCTTATTTATTCCTTGGAGGATTTAAGAAATGTCACAATACTTTATAAAGGTAGTTTACAAGAGCCTTAAAAGGAAATATACTTGTGCAGGTATGTTAAATGATATTAGAGACTTTTTGTGAAATAAGATAGTAATGCACATGTTAGATTTTGCAAATGTGGATAAGCATCAGAATATTTCAGTGTGTTGTGTTAGACTGCACTCTGTCACACCTCTCATTTACAGCCTTTTCTTTTCCTGTATAGTATTTGGTGTTCAGAGATTTTACTCATTCAAAACAATTCTGTTTACAGAGTGTCTCTATAGACTGATCGTCAGTGGATCTATGTAATACTAAATTCATGGCAACCTACACTAATACTCATCTCATCACTCTGTTTTGGTTTAGACTGGTCATTTGTTTCTGTGGGCAGAGCATAGCAAGTTTCTCTGGTTCTCTTGAGCATGCTCCCAGACTTAAAGTAGTTGTTAGGGATTCAGGAGCCTTCTCCTTCACTGGTGTTGTGAGCTAAGGCTTTCTAAGTCTCCTCCTGTTCAAGAAAAATGCAATTGAAAAGTAAGGAACAAATGTTGACATTAGAATTTGTGTAACCACAGAAATTATAAAATAGTCGGGTGTTACAGTATTTAGCCATTGCATCCCGTCCAACTTCACTTCTTTTTTAAGTGCTTTCAGGCTGTGCAGCCTCTCTCCATGCTTCTGAAGCCTTGTTGTCTTGCAGGCTGGTCAGTCCTGCTATCTACTCAGAGCAGCTCCTTCCTTTAAAATATAGTTTCTGTCTCCTGCCTATTACCTACCTGGAAACTCTTGTCCTACCTGCTTCCATTAATCTGAGGGCTACTTAGGAAAACATTTTAAGGAGATGGTTCAGCTGTGATGACCTGATTAATTGAGTGCTCTGTTAATGACTTTTCTATGTTGATCTGTCCTGTCTATGTCATTCGTTTTCCTGGTTTATGTTTTCTGGAATGCAATTCACTGTATTCAAGACATAATAAAAGAGGGGTTTTATAATTGACAAAGATGTATATTTTTCTGCCAGTTTGTTTGTAAGTCATGTCATTGCTGTGACTCACTGAATTGGTTGATTTGCATGCAATGAATTAAAGACAAATGGCTAAACCAGTTGCTACCTTGAAGTATGTGTTCTATCCCCTGTCAGAAGAGTGCTGTTTTTGCAGCAAGACTGGGTAACTTCCATGTGGAACAGCTCATATACTGCCATAATTTACAGTCAATTTCCAGCTGCTGTGCTACAGTTAACTGGTACAGATGTTTGTAAAAGCTTAGTATGGACTGGCAGTTCAGGAATTCTTTTGTGCATGGTTCCACCACACCTGCTTCAGGGGACAATAACCTTCAGAAGAAGGTGGGACTGCTTGGGATAGTAACAAATTACGCCATCTAAATATGCCTGAATTTGAGTCAACCCCAGGAAGTTTATGCTGCTTCTAAGGAAGTTAACAGCAATGTGTGTGCGTTTTGCTGTGTCCTTTAGAATTCTGTCCAGTAAGAATTTCTCTGTGCTTTATAAGCATGTTATCTACTATTAGTGTGTTATCTCGATTTGTAACTACAAAGTTCCAAGACTTTAGGCACCCAAACTTGTTAATACAACTAAGTCACAAGAATTTTCATTGAATCGTTTTAATGCATCTCAGCCAGTTAGATGTATATAGGATCCTTTTCATTCCATCGAATGTCAGCCCTCTGTGAAACCATCTCAAACAGATGCTTATTAAATGTTTGCTTTCTGAATAGTTTTTAAAAAAAAGAGAGAGAGGAAGAAGGGAAAATCCAATTCCAGAAACCTGCCAGCATCAGAAAACACCCTATTCCTTCCCTGTCTCTGTTACAATAAAGAGAATCTAGGATTTAGGTAACTATACTGAATGTACTGGTGGATCTACCGTATGATGACATGGATAATCCCTGACTCATATCTGTGAGACTTCATCAGTTAGAATCTTAAATTCTACCCAGAGTTTGATAGGTAGATTAGGCCAACCTTGTACGCCACAAATTTACTTGCTTTCAGTGATACGGGCTGCCTCTGTCATTGTGGCCACATTTAACGCGGTACCAAGGCTCGCTCTTAATAGAGAAATAACTAGCAAATAATGAACTTAATCTCTTTTAGAGGGTTTTTCCTTTCCTATTTGGAAAGTTTGGCAGCTTATGTTACAATTTCTGGGTTAGTAACAACAATAGAGATGAATGGAACTTTGTAAATGAAACTTGGTAGAACTTATGACAAGATTTTAAATTATATCTGACTGGCATAGTACAAAACAGATCCTTCTCTTCCATCGATCCTAAGCCACCTCCCATGCCCTCATAACTCCTCCAATGTTTTTTGGGTATGAAAACAAACAATTATGATCTGTACTTCTCTCTTCCAGTGCAACGATCATTAGAAAACCTTTGAATTAAAAGGAAACTATTAGGATTGGTCTTCAATAATCTTTTTAAAACCTGCATATATATAGCTCCAGTGGGGTTTTTTGTTTTCTCTGTGATTCCTATATGTAAGAAGCCAAGCTGCTGTCCCTGCTTATTATAAGAAACATGCCTTTACTCAGTACAATTTAATGCAGTATTTTTATTTATGATGCATTGGTATTCCTTCCCTTCAAATATTGCATGAACTGTCTCCTTTTCATAGCCCCACACTAACTACTAGAAAGAAAATTAACTCTATCCCAGCTAAACCCAGCACACTAGCAAGACCTAAGAGCTGATAAAGGGCATGTTCATTGTTGCTGTTAGAAGTTGCTTTGTTTCTTCCTGTAATTCCACCCTGACTTGGCAATGCAGTCTCACAGTTATAATTTCATTTGACTTGTAAATCAATCTGTGTAGCATGCAAAGCAACCACAAATGCAAAGTAAATGAGAACTATGTAACTTAAAAAGCATTTTATATGACACATTCCAAGGCTGTACTTTTAAGTATTCGTGTGCTTTGTTCCTTCCATGAGGAAGCAGTGAAATATGCAGAATTGTAACACAAATAAATACGCAAAGACACAGGAAAAAGGAAGGAATAGAGTGAGAACATTTATGCATGTTAATGAAGAACTGTGGGATTCAAGAAGAATCTGATCTTAGCTTTGCAGCTAGCTGTGTGAAGAATATAGTAGAAAACCTTGATTTTTCAGACTTTTTTTTAGAGGAAAAACATGTTTAAAGTACTATATATGGTTGTTTTTAGAAACACTGTGTCTGATAGTATTGAAAAAAAAAAAGCCATTAACAGATGACAGGACATGAGAAAAGCAGAAAAAGCATAGTATCATCTCTACTAAATGTGTATTTGTAACTTTTTTCTGTTGTTATATTATACAGAAATGTATAATTACATTGTTATATAGAAAAAAATTCTTTACAAAATACAAGCTATTGAAATGCATAGTGATGAATGCTTAATATCTTTCCCTAATGAAAAGTCAGAGGGAGCTTACTGCTCAGAGGATCTTAACTTACTCCTAGCATACAGCTGTTCTTTTGCTGTGTTAAGCATCGAAAATATGCCTTTTGTCTAATAACAGGAATAAGGATCTGCATCTTCTTTTCCCTTTTGGCATGGACTTACAGTGTGACATGGGTAAGTTGCTTTCCCTCTGTATCTTACTTTTCCAACTAAGCAAGGAATGTGAAGAATGTTGTATTATCATAAAGTATTTAATGTTGCATTTGAATGATGCGTACTTCGGGTATTAAATTATATCCATTATTCCATTAATATTGTGTTGGGAAACTTTTTTAAGGATGACTTCATTCCTTAGAAATATTTGATATGTACCAATGTTTAGCATTTGATTATATGAAAAATAAATATTCTTAAGTGTCCTTTCCCAAATTCAGATCCCATGATTTCTCTTTTTGAAGCAAAAATTCTAAGCACAGTTAGGTATGATGTTTAGAGGAGAGTTCCATTATTTTCATCTTTTCCATTAACATTGCAAGACCTTCTGATTTAAATACTTTTTAACATTTTCTGTCATCTCTCACTTAAAATGTGAATACCTCACCATCGTCACTTAACTTCTCTCAGCTCTGTGTTGTTTTAAACTCAGTTCTTGTTATGAGGATGATTGTTTTGGTAGTGACAAAGAGCTAAGTACCTTTAGTCAAAAGTACTTACACCCTACAACAGATCTGTCCAGACTTCTTTGGGGTTGCAGAGAGGATCAGCGATGTGGTACGCTGTCGAAACGAGTCTTGCCACTCTGAGTTCATATGATTGTGTCAGTACGTATGACTGGGCGTCTGGATGTGAAAAAGTGCGCAAGGAGGTGTTCAAACACATAATGAGCCTGGACAAGTCTACTAATTTAGGGCTTAGATACAGAATTTTTAATAAGTCAAATGAAGAGAGGATATTTTTATGCTGCAGTTATTTCACCAAAATCCTATCCTTGAGATAGCTTTAAGAGAGAGCTTTGTCTCTTAAGCTTTTCTGCTATTCTTCTGCCCTTGGGCACTGCAGAACATCCCAACCTGCCTATGACTCAGGCCAAACATCCGGCTGTTATTTTAACTCAGCCCTCTGTCGAGCTCTTCATGCTTTGGTTACGTCTGTTAAAAGCTCCTTTCTGCATAGTATCTTCCACACAATTAAAAACCCTCATTCAGGTTCCTACTACCTCACAGCTGGAGCATTGCTCCTGCTCTGTGGCCTGAAAATGCAGACCTATGAAATTAATGGGACCTGCTGAACCAAAGGGACAAAGCCCCAGTCTCCACACATCTGTCTCCTAGGCCATGACCTAATACCTCTCTGTGGTTCTGTGCCCAGCACTGGTGCCCAAAGAACTAGCATGGGAACACGAGTGTTCCTTTGCATACTGGAGACACGTAGTGTCTTGTCTTTCTTATGCTGAGTCCTACTCACTCTTACTTAATTCAGATTTATCAGTGGATCTATCAGCATGTGATTTGAAATCAGCTTGTGTAAGCTTACTAGATTCCTCTATGAAACAGTGCAATTACATTTCAACATTGCTTTACAGTGTAGATGTGAGTAACATTTTGATAAGCCAACATAACGTTTGAGAAATGTGGACCTTCTCCGTGTAAATAAGCAGGCAAACTCTCTGACACCTTCCTGCTGTATTTTATGCAGTCATCTCCTAGAAGTACTGGGATGTTTTGTTTATTTCTGTGTGCCTACATGAACTGTGAGTGGTTATAGGAGAAAAAGAAAAGGGCAGTACAGAGTTGTGATTCAAGACCAAAAGCAAGTTTAAATCTTAATGCAGCAGCTCTTCTCTTTGTAACTTTAGCTTCTGTTTCTTTCAAAAAGACTTAGCAGGATGCAGTGAATAAAATATGGCCACCCGTCTTCTTCATTAAAGATAGGAGAATAAGCATAACAGGAGAGGTACAAAATACCAGTTCTGAAAGCTCTTCTGAGGTGTCTCCTTCTGGCTAAGGTGGAACCCAAAGCCAAGTTAAAATATTCTTTGTTGATTTTCACTGAGCAATGAGGGATTGATATGCTATGAATAATCTGACTGGCTGCTTTGACTTTTGGAGGAGTTCTGTAGTAGTCCAGGGATAGAATAGCCACTTTCTTTCTTGGGTTGAATGGTAAAAGCTATCAGTGCTGTGGGCAGCTCAAAACAGAGAATTTGGTATTCTTAGAAGTTTTATTCTGAGCTGGGTTTGTCACTCATCCGGCCATCTGAGAAGTGCAGATCAGCTTGACAGGTTCAAAGATTCTAGTTCTAATGCAGACTACAGGGACTTAAATACATATATGTTATGCTAGAATATATTTGCCTAGGTGTCAGTTTGAGTTCTCGTCAGCACATGAACGTGCACATGAGTTCTCGTCAGCACATGAACAGCAAATGCAATTAAATTACATTTAAATTGCAAAGTCACCTATGAACTTGAGATATTTCTAACATGCCAACATTTAAAATTGTAGTCATTTATATTTAGATTTGGGAGTGTTTCTTTAGCATCTTAACTACTACTTTGAGACCTGATTTTAGACACACCCATTTAAAAATGTTGGCTTTGATTTCTCATTGTTTAATTTGCAAAAGGATATGTGTTTTAAAAGTGCTTTAAAATCTTAGGTTCAGAGAACTTATATAATTATTAATCATTTAATTTGTTATTCATTTAAAATGCATTATTTAATAGTAAATCACCTTTTCCTATTCTGTTGTGTACCGGTTAGTTTGCTGCCTGTACTTCATCCATCTTGGAAGCCGGAGAACAACCCCTATGCCTACAGTTAAGCCTCTTTACAAATACATAATTGGGTTGAGGATGAAGACAGAAAACTCAGGATGAAAGTGCTAAGTACCACTGCCAAACAAGATTTTGTTTCTTCTCTTTATCCAAATTTAGATTGAAAACTGTAGGTAGAGGGGAAAGTATTTCCATTCACTCTGCTGCTAGCTGAGATGTATCCTACCAAAGTTTCACACAACTCTCAGAGAGGTTCACTTTTAAACATTAGTGTTAAGAATTTCTTTCCTGTTTTTCTTTAGTAAAGAACCCTTTTCTCTGTACTTTTTAAAAACAGTGTGAGATGTTTTAGTAGTCTAATACAATGTATCTACAGAATGATGGTACCGATAGTATATCTGTGTTGTCTAGTGTCTTACCAATACTTTTACCAGGTAATAGTAAGGGATACCATCCTATTTAGAAGTGTCTGATGCGGAGACAATATTTCATTTTTTCCTGAAAAGGAACGTAAATTATGTACAAATTAAGCCCTGCCCTTTTTTGGCTCCTAGCCCAGCCACCAGCTACAAAGGAGCAGGAACAGCAAAAGGGCCTGAGCACACCTGAACATCTCTGTTTGTCTGAGAGTACCTGATGCCCTTGTGTTACTAACTGTCCAGCAAAGAGAAGTCTCTTCATCTTACTTGGACAGGAAGGACTGGGAGAACGCTGACATCCAGGATTCTACAAAGGGTATTTACTATTTCTTTAGCTATTTTTAAAACCCTGAAATATTTGACTCTAACTTTTCATCGGAAGTAATTTCTGCATTTCTAATATTTGAAATGACAGTAGGGGAGCTAAAAGCAACTCACGCCGCATGCACTGCATAAGATGTAACTATGCTTATCATGCAGAATACATTAATAAATCAGAATAGCTCCTATAAATTTAGAGAAACAAGAAAGTTACTGATTCTGGAAATAAGTATTTTCTTACAGGAAATTGTTTACATTCAAAATTTGATAATAATTTTCTACTTCCATGAAGCAGATTAATATATTAATGCCATTAGTGCATTTTAAGAAAGAGTTTTATAGCAAAATCTTCAAACTTTTTGATACAACCTCCAACTTACTTAGAATATAAGGAGATATTAATGACAAGTATTCAAATATATGCCATTTTTCAAATATGTCTTTTTATGGCATATGTGACAAGCTTGACCTTAGTTCTCCTTACAGTGTATTAAAAGGTGCTTTTTCACAGAAGACAAGGCAAAAGAATTTTATATGGCTTAAAACTACTGTGTAGCATAATCTAGAGATGCAAATTTAAATTTCCTTGATTGAACAGGAGAAGCATACTTGTTTTAGTTTTATGATATTAGTTCTAATTTAAATTTTGTTTGGAAATGTGGATTATTTTTCATTTTTGAAATGTCAGGATGTTTTTCAACATAAGGAGCTCGTATTTTCCACTGTGTTAAGCCACTCAGTTCTTTGAATTTAGTGAGCTGACATTGGTGTTAAAACAGTATAACAGCATGGAGAATCTGGTATTTACTTCCTTGTGTCTGAAATCTAAAAAACAACATATAAAATAATTTTTTATAATTTTGTTTGTGGCATTTTTCTTAACTAGGCAATGGAAAAAATAGTCCGTAACTTTGTGTACTGTGGGCTGCATTTTCTGTTGCTTTTCTAGTATTTTTTTGTCACCCTGCAAGTGATGCAGCTGCCAGTTACCAGTCATGCCCAGTTTCTGCATAATCTCTGCTGAACCCTGGTGTAAACGACTGAGAGTAAACTATAACTATCTATGCCCAGCTGGTGGAAGATGATGTACTCTTATGCTTGGGAACATTACTATGAGGACCCACTCCAGCTATGAGAAAACCATAATAATCTGCAGGAATTGGGTCTATATTCCTATATTAGACTGGCAGGCACACAGTTTGGCTCCCACTTTACAGTAACTTAATTCAGATGTATTTATTCTAGATTTCTATTTGGGGACACAAGAGCCTAGATCCTAATGTGCAAATGCCACGCAAGGAAACAGGACAATAGGGGCTGTCTATGTGGGAAAATTAACTGGACTCATTTCTCGGAGTATATTGTGATCTGGAATACCAGTTATTTTAATTGCAGAATATGAG
Source organism: Ciconia boyciana (assembly GCF_034638445.1). Taxonomy (NCBI): domain Eukaryota; kingdom Metazoa; phylum Chordata; class Aves; order Ciconiiformes; family Ciconiidae; genus Ciconia; species Ciconia boyciana. The sequence goes on along the minus strand of NC_132946.1, from coordinate 9,051,070 downwards.
TAAATTTCTGAAGAGAAGTGATTATTGTAGAGTAAACTCATTTTTAATACAGACCAAAGCGTACAGATGGGTAACTCCTGTGGAATTGTTTATCACAGAATTATATTCTATCAGTTTTCCCAAGTAGATGAACCCACGGGGCAGATGGCTTATCCCTCTGTTCCTTGTCAGTTAAGCTATATATAAATGCCCTAATGAGAACAATATGGACAAAAGTTAGTAAGAACTGGACAGAAAAATAAAATTTATATAGTGTGTAACCAGAAAAGTTTAAAATGGTAACCAATTGGTATCATTACTGAAGAACTGTGACCCAAAGGTGAAATAAAGTGGATTTTAAAAGCAGAATAAATCCTTTCTTATATTCCTTATCTAATTTTTTTCCTGATTAGTAGGCTAACATCTATTTGGCATTAATATATCAGAAGTCAGTGAGTTTTCAAGGATAAAATGTTTCATACACCAAGCATTCAAAATGTAATCATACCTGTTAAGGTTAGGTAATTATAATGTCTCTAAAATCCTGTAATTTCTCTTCATTTCTATATAACATGAAACTTGTGGGTATGAGGAAAAGACTAAATCTTGGAATATAAAGGTATTCAGACTCATTACTCATTGTACCTAGAAATACCATCACCAGAATTATGACTTTATACATTTTAAATGTGTTAAGGTAATAAAAATATATAAATAAAAATAATATAGTCACAAAAGGAGCATTGTAACATGAAATTTACTGAAATTACCCAGATCTCGGAGTATTATGCAGGAATTTTCAAGGGAACTTCTATCTTGCAGTCGTGATGCAAGAAGGATCTACAGAAGAGCTCCACAGCAGCCAACCATGTGAGAGCAAACTAAATGAGCATGCTGGGCCACGGGTTAACAGAAGCAGAAAGACAATGGTGACAGGAGGTGGAGGCTACCTGGGATACAATCTGGGATGTGCTCTTGTTAGGTCAGGAATTGCTGTTGTTCTGTTTGATGTACGGAAACCTAAATGGGAAATTCCAAAAGGAGCAGATTTTTTCAAGGTATGTTGAAATTACATATTTAACAGCAGTGAAATAAATCTGTACTACTTTTATGCACATTAGCAAGGCTTCCTCTTAAGGATTTTTGATAAAAGCATTTACTGAAAAGCCTTTAAGAGCGATAAGAAGTCATGGTAAACTGTCCTCGCATGCATAACTGATTAAGAGATAGCAAACAGGAGTCCAAGTGGTCAGTTCTCTCAATGTCACCAGTGAAGTTCTGAAGGGTCCTGTCTTGGAAGTGCCATTCAACACATTTGTAGCTCACCTAGGTGAAGGAGTGATCAATGAAGTGACAAAGTTTACTGCTCAGGGAAATTATTTGGAGTAAAAAGGTGAGAGCAAGACAGGGCAATAAGGCGGTCACAAATGTAGAATGACTGCTGTGCAGAGACTGACTGAGGAAACTAGGACTTCCCAGTCTGGGAAAGAGATGACTTGGGAGTGGGAGAGCTCTACAAACTGAGTGGCATGGAGACGGATGGGGATTGACTGTTCACTGTCCTTTCCAGTATAAGAAGGAAGGGCCATCAGGTGAAATGAGGAGGAGTCAGTTCAATACAAACAAAAAGAGGTTGTTTTTTCATGCAGTGGGTAAAAGGTGTGTACAAAACCCCACCAAAAATTTACTTCCATTTGAGATTATGAAATAGGTAAGGTAAATTAGGCTCAAGAAATCTTCTGAATGAAAAGTACTTGGAGACTGGAAGAGTATTCTGGGGGAAAGTGTCACATATGCTTGCCCTGTTCCTCCTCTTCCCAGGGCACCCATTTATAAGCACTGATTCCTTTTGATTCTTAACAATTCAAGGAACTTATTATGTCTGCAAAAGAGGGGGAACGAAAGAGACCTCAAATATTTAACAGCTTACAGCCATCTGTGGAGGGACAGCATCCCCCACTACTCCCTGATGTGGGGAGCACCAACTCCTTACAGCTGCTTCACCCCCCTAGGTTTGGGGGTCTGGGAGCACAGGGGAGCCCTAGCACTTCCTGCACGCTCCTGTCACCTTGCACAAGTTCTAGCTAGACATAGGGTATCATTCAGCTGATCTTGTCTGAGCTTTTAGTGTAAGAACTCTTTGACACCACCACTAGAACTAGAAAGTTGATGGCAAAGCTGAAAGTGATCACAGGATCTTTGTCCCAGGGGCTGTCAAGGTGAGGCCAGATTTTCTCTTTCTAGCTACATCACCATGTGGGACAGGCAGAAAGGGAGACAAAAGGGGACGCATGATACTGCTCTCTGCACGGCTGTGTAGTGGGCAGAATACCAGGCTAAGCAGACCTTTAGTCTGACCCAGGATGGTTGTTCTTATGTTCAATTTCATAAACAGCTTTTACAGAATATGGAAGAGAGATAAAGTATTATTGAGGAACCATTCAAAAACCATGAGCTTGATTTGTTAACGATATAAATCCACATAATTTGATTTAAATTGGTGGATTGATGGCAATTTACATAATTTAAAGGAGACTCAAGAGATCTGACAAATGATCTTCTGAGAACACTTTTTTTACAATTCAGTTTAAAAAGAATATTACAAAGTATAGGTGAATTATCTAGAAAATGGAACTATGGACTCCTAGTAAATAAAGTAATAAGTCACTTCAGAGATCTGAGCCTTGATCAGTGATTTGGAGATTGCTAATATTGTTTATACTGGTTAGCTATTTTAGCATTTGACTGAAGGTAGGAAATGTAAGTCAGCCATACTTGTGAAATACTTTGGCAACCTCAGAAGAAAAAAGCTGAGGTTAAAGACTGATTAGATTACCTCTTAATATTACCAGCCAGCCTTTTTTTGTGATTATTCTGTAAATTTCATTACAGTAAATTAAATAATATCTAATATTTTGAAATATCATAATTCTGAAAAGAAAGGTATTATATTTTTATTGACATGTATGTGGAGTATTATTCATATAGTGTTACCTGGTATACAAAAATGAAATCTAATATTCTAAGCACAGCATAGCATTTGACACTAGATATAGTGTGTGTGTATTTAATACAGTACAGTGTCCAGTACTACATAGCATTTCATATAATCTGATTATAATACACTAATGTGTACTAATATAATATTAAATGCATATAGTGTGTACTCTTTTGTTTTAATCTTGTACAAAACTGTAATTAAATTTATCATGCAGTGCACCTAAAATAAAGCTTAGATGAGCAAAGCGACATTTGTCCAGATTGCACAAGTCCGATCTTAAGGTGCTAACAGAAAAGGGGTTCTCTTATTTGGTGATTCCATGGCAAACAGCTGAACCCTTCCTGCTGTGATTTATTGTCCTTGGAGCTTGATTCTCCAGCCCTCAAGCATATGCTGCTCCCATTCAAGTCAAACAAGTTTTGCCAGCCTGCAGGCTGCAGGACGACGTGTGAAAATACGCATTATAATTGAAGCCAACAAGAGTCATATTTGTTTTGCAACAAAATACTGACAAAATTCTTAGTCATGGATTCTTCTCCACATTTATAATGTTTTATTTAATGCTAGTTAAGTACTGTGAAAAATAGATCAGAATTACTTTAGATTTTCATTAATAGCCATAGTTAATACTAATTCTATAGAGAATGTAAGGAGCTCTACCAGTCAAAAATCCATTCTTTTCTCATTTTACAGGGTGATGTGAGGGATTATGATGCAGTGTTCGAAGCATGTGAAGGGGTTGACTGTGTTTTTCATGTGGCTGCATGTGGAATGTCAGGATTAGAACAAGCAAGTACAATTTTCGTAATGTTTTCTTTCTGTATTCTTGTGAAAGCAAACATTTGTCTGCATGTAGCAAAGAATGTAATTATATGATATTTATGTCAGACAGAAGATGGTTATAAAGGTCAAGTCATCCACACAGGCAACAAGGGAGGTATTCCTTAAATAATAAATGTTAGAGCATAAAACTGATGTACTACACAAAATACTCTAGAAAAATTAGATCACAGATTTAAGATCTTGGATAAGAAGGCATATGCTTTTTCTCTAATCTGAAGAAGTATGACAATATTGATCTAGAGCTAATGATGCATTTTCTTCTTGTGAACTCATAGTCATGAGGAAACAGACCAGCAACTCAGTATGGTTATGCTAAATAACAGTCATATTCACAGAGGGTGTTATCAAAAAACTCATGAAAATACTAATTTATTTCTAGGAACAGGACAGATTGCCACTGGAACAAGAATTTGTGAAAGCTTTCAGGGAGCATAACCCCTGCCTGTAATTCCCTTTTCCATATCATGGATTATCTGGGATGTGACAAAAAATTAAAGCATTATAATTTCCTTTCAGATGCATTTTATGTTTCATTTTTCAACTTTATTTATTCATACACTGAACAAGACAATAAAAATGAGAACTGCTAGGAGTCACTGTATGCCAGAAGGACAGAGAACTGTAACACATACATCACAAAAAGGCCACAGCTGTTCTAGATCTGGCAATTGTAACAATTGTATTGTGGATGTGACTTATTCAATTAATTAGATATTGTGCAAACTCTATTTCTAGCTTCAAAAGAAAGACCATATTGAATCCATAAATGTCGGAGGCACAAAAATAATAATTGATGGTATGTACCTAGATTTTCTTTCTTTGTGTCTGATTCAAACCATTAATTAAAAAACCTTCTAATTGGATGTTTCCTGTGTTGATTTGGCAGTAAAATGAGGCTCTTCTCTCCCTCCTTTCAGAGCATGATGTAAAGCTAGGTGTGTGGGTCCCATTAAAACTGGTAGATTTGCCACTGGTTTGAATTGGGGATAGGTTTTCCACCTTGACTTCATTCCTTGGCAGACCAACGTAAACTCTCCTCCATGTACTGGTTATTTTTTCCCTTTATGTAATGGAGAAGTGTTATCCTCTTTCCTCATAGAAATAACATGAGAGATATTGTACTCTTTGTTGTGTTGTAAACATTTGGTGACGGGAGCCATAGATGTGCTAAGTATATTTAGCTATTATTTTATCATGTTAATATAGAAAATCTTCTATCCTTTCTGTTCATCTGTCTAAATGTGATCCCTTTTTATTACATATTGATTTTTAACTACTGTCTCTGGATAATGCTAGTAGATTTATTTCTGTATATTCAATTCCAGAAAGAACATTTCAAAGTGTATTTGAAATACCAAAGCTACTTTCTCTTTGCTTTTCCCTCAAAAACCAAATGGCAAAAAAAGCAAAAAGCAAAATGGAAAAAGCAGTTTTAATTTAATTTTCATGCTGCCTGTGGGTTATTACTGAAAAAAGCAGGAATAATTAGAGTGAAATGGTCGGCAAGTAAAACACTAAATGAGTTAGAGGGAAGAGGTTGCCACATATTCCCTTCTTCTTACCCCAACCTCTGAACCCACAGAAACATGTCATGTCAAATTTCCATAGGCTCCCAACAAAGCAAGAGTCTGGGAGGAGCATGAACCTGTTAATCTACATTTTAATAATAGATTTTATTATTGTATTTTGTTCTAAATATTTACAACAGTAATTACCTTAATTATTTTCAAAATGAGCTAATGAGCCAACTGGACTGACTGCTCTGTCAATTCTAGAAATTCCTGACTTGGAATATTAATTCACTTAAACTTTAGAATCATTGTTAAATCAAAAGGAAATTTACGTTATTCAAGTTTGCAATGACATACATGCAGCAGAATTTAGACATACTATCTTAACACCCAACTGGAATCCATAACTAAGACTTTGTTTTGTAAATAATATTAATTTCATTTGTATTTAAGGTACTACTGGTTACACGGTAACAGCGTATGTTTCCTACTACCATGTCAGTTGTCACTTATGAACAGATTGACACAAATGCAGTTTTGTCACCCACCAGAGACGGCTAGCACATTTTCTTAAATGACTTTACTTATCTGCACAGGCATCCATGAAACTGTGGTGCAAGAAGCAGTACTGCTTACTGCTCACCGCTGAAACAAGGGCAAAAGTAATGGTCCGCAGGCAGGCTGTCCCCTACAGAAAGAAGCAGGGAGTTTTCAGTGCTATTTGATCCCAAGAAATGTTCATACTCATCTCCTTTTATTCAGTTTGTAAAATGAACATGTTTTAAGAAATGTTTGTGAAGTAAAGGAGGAATTTTCCCCCCCTGCCAATATAATTCGTTTATCCAGCTGATGACTACAGTCCAGTGGTGATATGATAGCTGCAGGTACCTAATCATAAAATGTTTGGTGACTACAATATGTAATATTTACATAGCAGGTATTTGGGATGAAAAATTCCAGCTGAATGAAATAGAATATTATGTTAAATGATAAGTTAATATTAAAATTAAAAGATTACTTTTTCTATAAACATGTTTGTTTTCAAAAAGAGAAGCTGCCAGTTCATATGTTGTTTCTCACTCTATGTTTGTTTTAAAATAATTTATTTTGTATACCGTTGTAGTCTGCAAACAAAGAAATATCCCTAGGCTGATATATACCAGTACAGTGAATGTGGTATTTGGAGGGAATCCTATTGAAGAAGGAGATGAAGAAACTGTGCCATATTTTCCACTGGAAAAGGTACTTTGTTCATGTGATAGCGTGGCATTTATTGTGCTCTAAAGGATAGATTATGCGAAGGCTGTTCTGAGAGCAGAAGCTGTTTTACTATAGATCACATCAAATTCTATGAAATTATTTTTCATTAATAAAAATTGACCCATGATCAATGAAGAAATACTCAAATCATAATGGCTTTAATCTGCTATAACTAGACAGATTTGAGATTATAAAATACCTAAAAATGACTAAGAAAAGTGGAATATGACATTTAACAAGAATATTTTAAGAGGAAGGGCTTTCAGGGGACCATCTGCTATGTAAATACTGAATATGATGGCCCCTGTGAACTTTTGCATTGAAGAATATTGTTAAATATCAAATTCTACATCTTTATTCACACCCATTTTTGTTTCTTTGAAGTTCCCAAACCTTGCTTTCTTGCTCAGGCCAGGTGGTAGTTACAGTCACCTCAGCACTGCTCTGAAATACCATTTCTTTCTTTGCTGTGATCATTTAGGAAATATTTTCTAGCTGAAATCTGAAGCTCAATGCATTCTGGCCACTCTTCCCATTTGTTCTTTCCTGGTCCCAGCATGCTGCCTGCAGTTAAAAGCTATAATTTTAGAATGTACATCCTGTATCCAGGAATCCTAAATAGGACTGACTACTACTCTGTTAGTGCTGCCTGAGATAGATACTTAGTTGGATACGTCAGTTTGTGCACAGCCTGCACAGCACCTCAGACTTCTGAGAAGGCATTTCAGGAATTGGCAATTAGTTGCATGTGTCTGAGCCGTAATCATAAGTTTTCTCTAATGGTGATCATGTAATAGCAAGCAGCAGAGGTAGGTGGGGCATTGGAGGGAGGTGGAGCAGGTGGATTAAGCCACCTGAGGGGGTGAAAAATTTTCCATGGTGTGATTTATAGGTATATTTTTCAATATAAAGTATGGCAATAGAAAATTCAACAGATATATAAATAACCTCGTGTGGATAAGTAATCACTAAACCAGCATGTGCTAACTGTGTCCAAAATCCTGTTGTTTATACTTGGGTGCAATTTTTAAAGTTAATAGTAAAAGATACAGTGGGAGATAATTATTTATAACTTCCCAAATAGTTTCAGTAAGAAATGGAAACATTTTTAGGAAAGTCTGAATTTTTAATTTCATATTTAACTTACTGTTTTAAAAAAGTTCTTCCAATTCAGAATGGTTGTTTTTTCAAAATAAAATTATCTGACCCACCAGAACATTTGGCTTGATAGTAATTTTTTCAGTACATCCAGCACAAAAAGTAAGTTAAGTAAATACTAGTGGACTTAAATTCACTCTGAAGCTAAACTTGTGCAACTAAAATGTAAGTCTGATAAGTTTCTTTGTCATAAACAAAGTATATATTCACTATATCTTGTTATTTCTAGTTCAGTTTTACTCAGCTGGTGTCTACAAGCTGGCTAGATTTAAATGTTATCAGACATAAACAGTAAGTTTGCCTTTACAGATGCAATAATGTGATTAAAATGTTGATCATATTCTGCCTTTCTTTATAGCAATTTAATCATTATTCTAGAACAAAGGCAATTGCAGACCAAATGGTTCTTGCTGCTAATGGAACTTTACTCAAAGGTATATATAAAACATTTGGGGTTTTCCTGTCATTAGTAATGCTAATGGGTATTCCATCCTCTGGTTACTCATTTATCAATAAACAGCATACTTTAACTGAAATAAGGATTTTTTTGTTTGTTTCTACTCCTCCCTTTGGTGGATGATTAATTTTTTTATATGTATACCCAGACAGATATGAGATTATATGCAAACAATAGATGGGAGAATTCAGAAAATTTAACCTTACTTCTTCAAATCATCTTAAAATTTTACCAATTTTACAATAGATACAGTATTTGTGCTTTTATTCCCCATTCAGTCTATCACTTCGAACTTCTCTGATAATCCCAATCTCTAAGCACTGTCTGATAGGTCATTCTCATAATTCCCAAAGGCTTGCAGGTGTATGGCAAGAATAACTGCAGTTTCTTAAACAGATTGGCAATATCAGGGTCATGTTGACTTCTAAAGTCACACATGCATGAATAGCTGTGGCTAAAAATCTATCTGTACATGGCAAGGGAAATATTTATCTTTGCTTTTACATGCATATTTTTCTATTCCTACTGATTTCTCTCAACTGAAAAGCTGGCAAACATTAATTAGGTGGGGATTCAATTTTAGTGTCCTTGATTAACGATTGCGCAGATGCCTACCACCTGTTACACTTGCCCACATAAAAGGTGTAATCGTGCCTATTCTCAGGAGTCAGAGGAGTCTACTTACTGATTCACATGTAGAGCTTAAAGTACTCATTTTGATTTAAAATATGCTAACTCATTTGAAAGCCTCTGTTTAAGAGACCTCTTCCATTCCTTTGTGATGGCATTGAGCTGCACGCAAGCAAGGTGTCTAAATATAGCAAATTGAATTATATTCTTCCAGTATTGCATTTGTCTACAATGATGGACAAATATGTATGTTATAAACTTATATCGATAACAAATAGCAAAAGTCAGTCAAGCAGGAGGCTATCTACAGGAAAGTTTGATTTATCCTGTCCCTATTCAAACTCTTCTGTGGTCAGAGGGATTCAGTTTTTCAGGCTGCTAAGCCAGGGTCTTTCACTAGTATTGATTCAATTTTATACAGATATGAAAGCAAGTTACTAGGAAGCCAAATCATATAGAATGGTCAGACTGATCCTTCACTTTCACAGTGTAAAATTCAGACAATATGTCAGCCATATGTTGATATCAAAGCTATCTGAAAATCACATTTTGTTCTCTCTCCAAGGAGGTGATAGGCTCCATACTTGTGTGCTTCGTCCACCAGGCATATATGGACCAGAAGAGCAGCGCCACCTGCCACGAGTAGCCGTATGTGTTATGTAGTCAGCTCTGGAGGACACTACGAGTAGTTGTAAGGGCATAACACAAGTGGAAGTATCGTGATTACAGTTCTTAACAATTCCTCCAGGAAAACTGTTGTGAAAGCTTGGTGACAGGTCATATGATGCAAGATAACAAATAGCACAATATGAGCATTGCAGAAAGGGCAAGGATCAAGCTGTATTTTTAAGTGAAAAGAAAAAAATGCAAGGCTGAAATGCTGTAGTAGAAGAAATAGGTTTGTGTCCCTGATTGTTTAATGTAAATATTGTATTTTAAATATGCACTTCAATTTCAGCCAAACACTATAATGTCACTGTATTTTACTACTGCGTATCAGTGCAACAGTCCTTGATTTATAAAACCACCGACTAGTTGGTTTTTTTTCGTGACGCATTTCTTGTGCTGTAATTGTACACAAATACAGCAAATTCTAAGTATTCAGGCTGAGCCAAAATGGGTATATATACTGCATAATAAAGGAATAACGTAGTTATTTCATGTTTTCTGTTTCTACAGGTAAATATCCAGCGGAGACTATTTAACTTCAAGTTTGGGAATCACAAAGTTCAGATGAACTGGGTTCACATAGGAAATCTAGTACAAGCTCACTTACTAGCTGCTGAGGCTCTCACCTCTGATAAGGGTTATGTAGCTGTAAGTAAACAATATAAACACTGTGTCCTAGTAGCTTTAGCTCTCAAATAGGTTTAATTTTTGATGTTTTGAGATCAAAGGTTCTCCAAAAGGTTGTGTGCTAAATTCTCAAAAATGGTGTTTGGCTCCACAAGCACATGGACAGTGCAAATATAAATATATTCTACTAATATTTTGATGGTGGCTTTTTCTGTTTTGAAAATATATAATTTCCTGTTTGATTGGAGGAAATAGTGTTTTTAACCAGGTTAATATATTGACCATCATACAAATCTATATATTCTGTTATTCTTTTGAAAATAGATTCTGATTCTAGATGCATAACATTTAGAGCAACCATTCTGAGGCATTCCAGTTTAATTTTCAGGGTTGAAAATTCCAAAAAGAGATGTACAAAATTAACAGACAATTTTAAAAGGTTTTTGTTTTTCTTCTACTGGTCATAATTGCAACAACAATCTGAGGACTGTGAAGCATTACAGAACTGACAGTGTTGCAGCAGCTGCTACATTCACAGCTCCTGAAGGCTCCAGCTTCATATATATTGGTAGGAACATATAGACAACAGGTACAGATCCGTCTGAACATCTCTCCATGTGCTGTCAACTAGTTAAGTGCTTGAAAGCTATGGAGCTGTTTTAGAATTACATAATGCCCAAACTCCCAGGGTCTGCTTGGGTGCTCTGGTGTTCATAGTGTTCACAATTGGATAGAGTCCTCATCCAGAGCATAGCTGTCCAGGAAGTACTGCCTGCATGTTTACTTAGAAGGCTGGAAGAAGATAGACTGGAAGCCAAAAGTGGATTCAGACACTGTGACATGTCCCACAGAATATGTATACTGAATTTGTTTTAATCAGAAAATTAGCCAGAGTTGGAACTCGACCTCAAAAAGCTGTGTTTATTAAATGCTGTCAGTGTTGCCACCTCTGTTGGACTCATGAAGAAAATTCTGTCCCCTGCACATCATGAAGAACTTAATGCTCTGCTGGGTTACTACATGGTGAAATCAAGCTCTGATCCACATTACACCATGGTTAATCATGATTAGCTCTACTACCACCATGGGGTTGCCCAAAAGTATGCGACATGTTTGAGATCACAGTGAAGTCCAATTAAGTTAGTTTGTTGAGCTGATTTGTGTGCATTCACTGTATGTGTGCTGGCATGTTATTCACAAAATCAAGAAAGATAGGTAGGTATGAGAGAGAAAGAAAATGCCATCCTATGGCATTTTCTAATGTTTCTAATGTGTTTTTCTAATTGTTTTTCTCTGCTTCTTTAACAGAGTGGTCAGGCGTATTACATACATGATGGTGAAAACGTCATATTTTCTGAATGGATAGTCCCTTTAGTATGTATTGCACTCACATTTAGCTCTAATGCACTGTATGGGCCCTATTCATATCATTAACTAAAAGACCATACTAACTAAATGAAGTTCAGTGCACATTAAATACTGAAGTATTTAACATTAAAGTCAGTCTTGTTCTCCCTGCATATCCCAAAGTTCCACTGGCTTTAAGGGAAGTTTTGGATATGCATAACTGTGGAGCTTGGCCCTTCTTGTTTTGAGAGAATTTAGCTGAGAGGTATAGAACCTGCAACCAAACAGTAGTTATTTCTGTAAAGCAAGCTCACAGTGCATGAAAAGTTCTACTATGAGCATTTGGCAGGCCTTTTATAGCCATTGTTTATTTCTTTGTTCTGCCATCAACTGCAGCACAAAAGGGAAGGCCATTTAGAATCATATCTTAAAAGCTAAAAAGAGGCAACATTACATTTTCATAAATATCAGGCAGGGATTTTAGGAACATGCTACAGTTTTGATCCTGCAATGCCAACGCAGAAAAGACTTCCAAGAAAATGACTGCAGTAGAACAATGGGCCTGTATCTAAATGTAATTAAGTATTCTAGTCTCAGTCACTTACCCCTTGGCAATACCATTGTTTCCCCTTTACCATCCAGTTGCATTTGAAGGGTGGGAGGTGGACACCAAAGAATGAGTAGTGGGTTTCAATTGCATTTCTTACTACCAGTATTGGTAGGAAGATTAACTGGAAAAAAGTTTAGATACATGTTTTATCAATAGTCATTTTTCTATTTTCATGCTTCACTGACATCCTCAATTTGGTACAAATTCTCTGTTATTCTTTCCTTTTATTTCAAACCCCTTCTAGTTTGAAAAATTAGGCTACAGGAAACCATGGATACATATTCCTGTTCTTCTGGTTCATATAGCAGGTAAAAATAATAAAATACATACTTAATTATTGTGCTATTTATTTTTTAATTTTTTTTTTATTCCTATAAAGCTACGTAATGGTTTTATAAAATTCAGGGACCCGAACTGTAGGAATTATATAACTTAACATTATTCTAATTAATGTAACAATCCTTTATGCCATTTGGCATTAATTATACCAGATAAACTTTAAAGGCTATTCATAAACTGAGTCCATCATGTACTTTATAAATTAAACATTGCCTTCTACCACCTTAATTGCATCCTCTGATATCAGTAGGAATTCTAGGATGTGCAATTATCTCAGTTAATTGTTATCCAGCTGTCTCATGAAGTAACTTTCTGTTTCACAGCTGCTGTGATGGAATATCTGCACCTGATACTAAAACCAGTTTTTAGCTTTACACCTTTCTTGACAAGGAATGAGGTAAATATATAAAAAGATGGAATGTTTATGTATTTCTGACCAAAATTCTCATTAAGGACATGATACATCCTTTGGATGCAGACAGGGTTGTCTGCATTAGAGCTCTGTTTTTCTGCTCAGGGTGTAGTCCATTCAGGGCTTAGACAGTCATTTTGTAGCCTGATTTTTCCATGCCATCCTGGCCACCCCTTATAAAATCATCAGAAATTAAACCTTACTTGAAGATTAGATGATCCAGAGAAGCATCCTAGATGTGCAAGACAGAGTGACTGACATGGAGCTGGCACAAAGAGGAAAACAGGCACTACATCGTCATTTCCAGCGAGCTGTCCTATGCTGTGGAACTACTTGTTAAAGGAAGGTGTTCCAAGAGTACAGAGCAAGAGTCTCGGGTCAAAGTAGTAGCAGGTATCATAATACCAGGCTAGCCAATAATTAGGAAGTCCACTAAAAATAATTCTGGATTGGAATGAAAAGTCAAATTTTTTTGGGGGGGGGGGATCAAATCCAACCTTCTGGACAAAATCATTTTGATCTAACTTATGTTTTTGTACAGTATTATGATTTATAATATAAGCCAAAATGCTCTAACTAATCTATCATCTAGTGATCTAGTGTCTTACTGTATTGTAGCATTATAACATACATTAGCATTGTAACATACTAGGACACTGAAGGGACTGAATGGACCTCATTAAATTCTGCTGTAGCTTTTCAGTTATTCCACAATTTATCTATCTGTTTGTATACTTACTTCTACATTAGTTCTACACCTGAACCAGAAATCATAGAGTCTGTGCAACTGAAGCACTTCCACAGGCACCATGTGTTCAGAGACTCTCCAAAAGTGCGTGTTTTCTGCTCCTTAGATAGGCATTTCTGCAGAGTTGAGAGGCCACACCACTGTCCTCCAATACATTCATCCAGTTCCACTGTGCATTTCTCTGTATAGAAGAGCCAGTTTGAGGGAAGTGTTGATCCGTTGCGTGGGATTTCCTTAGTTCTTTATCTCACATTCATAAGTGAGAAATCAGTGTCATAAACTCCTCCTGCACCCAGTCCACAGAGCTTTGGCTCTTTACCTGTCAGCTACATGAACTCATTCTGTTAGCTCTGGACAGAATCCGTATACAAAAATGTATACACTTTTGCGTGTCTATCTTTATTCATGTTTTTAATTCCATTGTAATATCACTGCTTACATATTTTCATCCAAGTTCTAGAAAATCAGATATTAAAGTCACTTCCATAACTGTCCTTTTGGTTTTTAGGTCTGGAATGTTACTGTAACTCACACTTTCCGAATAGACAAGGCACGAAATCAACTTGGTTACAAACCCAAGAAATTCTCATTCGCTGATTCTGTGGATCATTATCTTAAAACAAGACCTACTTGCCAACAAGATCACACGTTCCTTAAAATGGTGTTTGCTTTTGGCATTTTGTTAAGTTTGATCATTCTTTCTTTCTTCTAAAATCGAGTAACTACCCACCTGTTCCAGAAACCTAGTTTTGTTTCTGCATATTAATGATCTGGTCATAGTACATTCCTCAGTCACTATGGACTTTATTATTCTTATTATTATGATGACATCGCTCTGATTTCATTTAAAAAAACAAAACAAAAAAACCACAAAAGTGAAAACACATGACACATCAGGAAATGTTCCCAAAGGACAATGCAGTGTCACAAAATCAAAGGAGTTCACCACTAATGGTTGCAGGAATAGTTTTATGGATCTTCATTAATTGATTGCTTCATGCTGAGAATTATTTTCTAAAAATGATAATTCAGGAGGGTAAGAAATTGGAAGAAGAGGAACCACCATAGGACTGCAGTGCTGTAACAAGTCCAGCAGCTCCAATGAAGAAAAGGTTGCCTAAACAATTCCTCTGATGAAGCCGCTGCTACAGCTACTGTATGTTAGTATAAGGAATTATGAAGACCTGGGAAATAGTACAAAAAATATGAAAAGTAAGTATAAGTAACAGGTGGTGAGAGGACTGAAAGTCATACTTATTTAAAATAGTTTTATTGTTCAAAAGCTTTGTAAAAATGTAATAAATAACATTATGTGTGTTTGTAAATCAAATAATATCCTTTCAATGCAAGAATAAATAATGACTGAACCAAATACCTTTTTTAAGGAGTCTGTGGGAAGGGGGAGGGAGGGCACATAAGACCTTGGAGTTCAGCAAGCTGTTACTGCTACCTTTCCTTGTAAATGAAGCCAAGTCAGGCTATCCGTAATCCTGTACCAGTGCTGGCATGCTCTGTTTGTTCAGCAGATTGCCATTTCGGGGTGAGCAGGCAAGCCAAGCACTAAGACCTGAGTGAGGATTCAATCTCTCATTTTTCCCCCTTCTTAAGACTTAGATTAGTTGCTTCTTGGGTGGATTGTACTATGTGAGATACACGTGCTACATGTGTCCTACATGTACATGTACCCCATGTAGCCCAGATTAATTTTCATAAGGTTACCTGTCACAAGGTTACCTGTCACAAGGATTTTCTCAGGGACCAGCTTTGCTCTCACCAGGGAGCAGCTGCTCCCTCTCTTGCACCCCACATGGATCAGGAGAGCTGGACTTGCCAGGCTGGGTCACAGAAGAGAGTGATGGAAAAGCTCTGCCATCTGATTATCTCCACCCTGTATTTATCTTGCCTTTGTGTTAGTGTTTTACAGGATTTTTAAGACCAGTAAGTTTATGGAGACTCTCTCATTGTATCTTTAAATTTACAGGCTACACAGGAGAGCTAACAGCAACCCTACAAGAATAAAACATTATAGGTAAAAGACAAGATACAGTGACAGGAACATGTGTGAGCAACCACAGTTACCACTGCGGCTTACATGAGGAAAGATTTGTTTCACACTATTTTTTTTTTCTGTTTTTTCTTCTTTAAACAAATAGTTCTGTGTGGAGTGAAAGCAGTAAAGCTGGTCTCTTATGGACTTGCATTTGGAGATTGTCCTTGTCCATACAAACAGAGCTCACACCATACATCTTCCCTTAGCAGGGGCACTGCTCAGCCCTCTCCCCTATTCCTGACTACCTATTGTCAGCAAACTTGAAGAAACTCAGTATATATGAGACCTTTATCCACTTAGTCAAGTTTTATTAAAACTGGTTAAGTTCACAACTTATCAACACAGAGGTGCAGCTGGCGGACAGACAAGCAAGCACTGCAGGAGGCACTGCGTAAGCCTTGCTTCCCCAGAAATGAAGGATAGAAACCCACAAGTATAAAGTTACTTCCCAGCATTTTAACTATGCAAACATTTAATTTGCTTTCAATTAGTTATTTATGAATCTTTCATATATTGCTTTTATTAGACTAATAGCTCAGGACTGATCCGGGATTACACCAACACTTTTCAGAAGAGACGTCAGGCAGTTGACTGCAGCCGGGTGAGAAGTGCAGGCTGTGGCCTTTTTTTGGATACTCCTCAGTAAGGACTAACCGAGGAATTCACTGTCTTTGCGGTTGCAAGTCCCCATGGTGTCGCGCCATTCCAGTCCTGTAATGCCAAACCTCCAGTTTGTTATTTCAGGTAAGATGCTTTTTACATCACTGTGATAACAGTACTGGTTAATACTAACTGGCTTCATTCAATTGATTTATCATTATTACAAATCCAGTATTTGAAGTTTTAAGGCATCTTTTAGTATCAGTTTGGAATAGCCAGCTGCCTCATTTCTGTCAGTCTTTACTGAGTCTGAGTTTAAGCTGGCTATTGTTCGATTTACTTATGCTCTAACATAATTGCAAGTGTGTCTTTAAGTGATTAAAATTTAATATGAACATTCAGACGTGGCACAGCTATAACGGAAGAGGTAAACGTGTTCAAAGTTTAATTTTTGCCTGGGATGGGTAACTCTGAAATTCTGCAGGTCCTGACCCTTTTCACATCCTCCCAGGCACGAGTGACCACGGAGCCGAACAGAGACCCACTGCCGGCTCAGGAGGGCAGGGACCTTAGTGCCTATTTGCTTACGATTGTGTTTCCTCTTCGGGGATTCCGGCTGTTTTCCAGGTGTTTCTGATGCTCTGCATCTCTCTGAGCCATGTCCCGCCACCGACTGTCCAACCGGTAATCAAGAGATGGTGTGTTTTTCCTAAACAACCTGCTCAACAGGTATCTCAGTGTGGACAGAGCCCTAGCCATCGACAGGATGCTTTCCTGCAGTGGTCGTGGCTGTATGAAGACACATGGAGGTAAGAGCCACCACAGGATGCTGCAGGAACCCGGCAATGCTGTGGGATGCTATGGGATCCCAGGGATGCTGTGGGATTCCAAAGTTGCTGCAAAATGAGTGGGACCCATGGGGGCTGTGGGACGACCTGGCGGCGGCGGGGGATGGCGGCGGGGTCGGGGGCGGCGGAGGTGAGCGCCCGGCCGCGGCACGGCTGCTGCGGTGCGGCGGGGATCTGCCGGTGCCGCTTCCCGCCCCGCGGCTCGGCCGGACCCCGCAGCCGCGCACCGCCGCGGCCCGCAGGCACCGGCCGAGCGGCGCCCAACTGCCCCGGCGGGGCGGGGGCGTGTGTGGGGCAACAGCCCCAACGGCCGCTCCCCGCCGGGGGAGCCGGGCCGGGCCGGCGGCGAGGAGCCCCGAGGCCGCTGGCCGGAGCACGAGTTCCCTCGGCGGCCGGCCCCGCGTTGCCCTGGCGGTGCTCGCCCTGGGACATTGGCAAGTGAGATGCAGAGAACACCTGCGGGAGCTCGGGTGACTTTAAATTTTTCATTGCGGCACAGCGAAGGGATGCGGGTAGCTAAGGAAGTCAGCAGCTACAGCCTCTAGAACGCCATGGCTGTCAGGGGTGAACCCTTGGCCGTTGTACGAATGGGAAAGAACCTCCACGTTTAAGAAATAAATGATTCGCAATTACTTTTTTCTTAATATGCTCATTGACCGTTTCTGTCACATAGCAGTTATTTTATTCTAGTTCCCCTGGAAAGTGAGGGTTTGATAGCCTTGTTCTCTGACACACCTTCTAAAGATCTAAGTATCAGGCATTCCTCTTTCCCTCTGAAATCCTCATATATCTCAACTCCGTCCACTGCCAATGATAACAACACAGTGTATTCTTAATTTACATTCAGCTGATGCCACTTAGAAAGGAGTTGAAAACATCACTTTTCTCAGATGTCTGTCTGTGTGATAAACCAGGGACAAGTGGAAGAAGCATTAAAGATCTCTTTTGCTCTAGGGGACGTTTTGTTCTGCTGCTGTTCCGCTTGGCCCTGCTTGCTTGTTTTTTAAGCACAGAAACTTAAATGCAATTTGTTAATCTTTAGTGTTTTCCTGACAGTTCGAGATTCCAAATTCAGGCATGGCCCTATATCACATCTGACCCCTAAAGGCCATCTTTGAGCTTGTGACCAGAATGAATCAAAATAAGACGAGGAGGTGCATTTCATATAGGCAGCAATTTCTCTTCTGCTAATAAAAAATTATGGTCTGTACCATTATTCTAATTCTGACCCACTTGTGGAAAACATCTGAATTAATGTTCTCTGTGTTAAGGAAATGTTTAGTTTTATTATTCTGGATACCATTTGCAAATAAATACTTAGTCCAAAAATGCAACCTTTGTTATGCATTTTCAGGATGCTGTCTTTAATATAGCATACAAACATTTTAAATGTTTGTAAAACGTGAAAAATACAATTAAACAAAATCTTCAACTATTTAAGCAGAAAATTTAAATGGGTCTTTTAAAAGAAATCTTTGAAATCTGGAAGTTTTGTAGCTAGTGTTTTGCTTTTGTCTTTATCTCTCTTAAACAGGTTGCATTAAAGTAAAATTTTGCTGGTGTGAATAGAGCTTGTTAACATGAAACTCACTGGAATTGTCTGCATCCAGGAGCACTATGGAGCAATTTTCAACATGGAGGAGAAATTGTTACATGTGTCCGGTAATAGAAGACACTATTTCACCGACAGAAAACTTATTCTGAGTGGGGTAGCAACACCCTGGCGCCAAACCTCTAACTCCAAAGTGAACGGAAATGCTGGAGCACTGAATGAAAAAAGTATGAGAGCAGTGGTGACAGGAGGCGGAGGCTATTTTGGGTACAAGCTGGGATGTGCTCTTGCCTACGCAGGAGCTTCTGTTGTTCTGTATGACATACACAAGCCTGTCTGGGAAATTCCCAATGGAGTAGTGTGTATCCAGGTATGATCAATTATATTTTCACAGCTGTCCAAGTTAGTTCATTTGCCATTTCCATAATGTCTTACTAGTTTTCACAGAATCCAAATACCTAATTGCAAATTACTGCAAATTTCAATAACTGTTTTAACTCTGTGAATATCCCACATGATTTTTTGTCAACTGATTTTAGTATATCTGAAATAAGGAAAACAGTGAAACCTGTCATGTGTAGCACGGAGTACCCACTTCACCTCCTGACTCTGAAGTACTCCTCAGGACCCAGTCGCTGCCCTCATCTGTGCCTTAGTGTAATCACCTGTAGAATGAACATAGGGGTATTATGAGGCTTAATGGATGTTTTTAAAGTCCTTTGAGTTCTGTGGAAGGAATTATGATTATCAGCAAGTATTGAAATGGGCCTAGCTTTTTCAGTCCCAGGACATAGAGTAAGTACAACTATACATACGCATTCCTGCTGTGCTAACTCACTGCATGACAAACGCTAACCTGCAGCTTTGCTTTCAAGTCCAAATATCTTTTCTTATGTATTACAGGCAGATGTCAGGGATTATGATGCCATATTTGCAGCCTGTGAAGGGGCTGACTGTGTATTTCATGTAGCTTCCTATGGAATGTCAGGAAGAGAGCAAGTGAGTCCAAATAGTTTTGTATTTTTCTGTGTGATTGCCCACACTGAGGATGAGAGACTTGATGCTGTAACACTGTGTGTTAGATTTTATCTCTTCATATTATCCTGAGAGCCTGAATCCACCTCCATGCTGTTTTGGTAAATTGCTCTGTGCAAACTGGTGTGCTGGCTGTAAGCAGTCTGCTTGCAGTTCTGTTTTCCTAGTTGTGGAATGATTTCCTCACCATAAGAGGCTCTACCAGTAGCCTGGGAGGGCTTTTCAGTTGGAAATGGCATTGAAGAGTTCTCAAATAGTGCAAGGAAAAAAGGAAAGACAAGGGAGGCAGGTTTCCTCCAAATCCCTGATCCTTCCCTAAACCTTTCACACGGAACCCCTAGGTGTAAGGTCACTCGGAGGAATAAAACCGGAAGTAAATTATAAATTATTTTATATAACTAAATTATAACAACGGCTTCATTTCAAGTAATTGTTTGCCATTGGGTAAAAAGCTGTAAGGATGTACTTGATCTAGGACTCAGAGCCACAGTTTTTATGAATAAAGTTACAAACACACACACCCCCTTTTTTACCTTATTACTGAAGTTCCTTTTATTAAATTACCTTAGCTGGATAGAATATCTCATTCAAAGATGTTTGCAGTTGAGCAATGCATACTTGGAATTGCTCTGGGTAGAGACACCTGGTCACTGAAGTGCTACTGAAATGTGGATATTTAACATAGTGCTGCAAGATGTATAATAACTGGAAATGGGAAATGTATGTTCAGAAGCACCACAATTCTCTTTGCTTCAAGTAAGCTGGTCAGTAAAAATACAAGAAAATACAGGCATAGTTTAAAAATAATGATTTGACCTCTTGAAGTCTGAAACAGCAGTCTAAATGATCTTTTTTATAATCAAAGCACTAAACTCATGACCTTTATTTGGGGACATTTATAACATCCCCCTATTGAATTTAAAATGTATTATTATTCAAAAATGCACAATTTATTTATTTTCCTAGTTGCACAGAGAAGAGATTGAAACTGTAAACATTGATGGAACAAGATTCATCATTGATGGTGTGTATCTAACCTTGCCATTGGGTGTTTGTATAGCATATAAAAATATTATACCACTTAGAAAAAGCCAGTTGGCTTTTTTGGCACCAACTATTTTTTACCAAATACTTTACATTTTTGGCAGAAGATGAGGAAACATGTCATTGGGGTTTTTTATGCTCGATTCTGCTATGGGGTGTGATATGAGAGCCAGCACTGTAGTTCAACCACTTCAGCTTTTTGTAACCGCGTTTGACCTGATGTGAGAATCCGTATCCATGTAAGGAGTTAACTATTTCCATGTGTATTTTGTAGCAGTAAACCTCATTGCTATCCAATAGCTTGTGCACAGGTAGTGGGCAGCCCTTGAAGCAGATGACTTCTAGCCACCTGCCTGGCTAGAGCTGAAGCCCATCTCCCTAGGCTGGTAGCAGCCCTCCCACAGGCATAGTGTTAGCTTACAGCATCCAAATTAGGATGTCCCAGACTGTAAAGCACTTGGTTCTACACTGATGTCTTCCCTTTAAATATGCTTTGCATTTTAAATCACCCAATCATAAAATTGAGGGATTTGCTCTTTTAAGATTTGGCAGTTTCTCAGGAAAAGCTCATGCAAACTTTTTTTCCATATTGTTTCAGTTTCCACTAAACTAATTTACTTTATACATTGCCGCAGCCTGCAAACAAAGGAACATCACTAGATTGATATACACCAGTACAGTAAATGTGGTCTTTGGAGGGCTTCCTATTGAAGACGGTGATGAGGAAACTGTGCCATATTTTCCAATTGAAAAGGTATTTTGGTTGTATTATATTTTCAAGTTTCCTCTTTGTTTACTTTCTTATTTCTGAAAAAGCCTGGAGTTTTCATGACCATGTTTTGCCTGATGCCAGAATCCAACTACAAGAAAGAAAACTAATTTACACTCTTTGTAGATGCTATTCACAACCTTGACACATCAGTTTTATGTACACTGCAGTTTATATTTCTTTGTTTCCTATCAAGGCCTTGACTGTGGAAAATAACTCATACAGTGTCCCGTTAACATTAATGAAATTCCACCTGGACATAGGGATTGTGTTATATGGCTTGGCGCCTCTTTAGCCATTTATTATTTATATTATTTTTCTGTTTCTCCCTTATTGAAGATGACATATATTCAATGTAGAGCTGATATGGAAAAGCAGCCTATTTTTATATGGTTTTATTGGATTTAATTAAAAAGGAGAAAGTACTTCTGGGTGCTTTGCATACATGGTTGGGTTTTGTGTGCCTCCTCTCTCCATCAAGTACTTCACAGTCTTTCAAGAAGTAGAGATGGCTAGAGAAAATATTGAATAATATTTTGAATAATATATCAAATAATATTTTCTCTGGGACAGTGCCACAAGAAAGTGAACGGGATAATTCAGACCAATTGTAATGTCTTCAACACTTGGCTTTTGACTTTTCTGTTACCTGAAAAAGAAATCCAGATTACAAAGCAGTGATCAATTACGTTCTTGGCAGCATTCAAAGCATACATATATTTATTGCTTCTCAAATGTGCTGAAATTAATTAACTGGATTTGCATAAACAGAAATGCTTGCTTACCTTAGCAACATGCATGCGTTTTATCCTAAACTAATACCCCATGGCTTCTGTATTTTGAGGTATTTGTTGCCATCTGCTAAGTAAAAACTAGTGGAGAAGAGATGCCCCTCTGCTCTGTCATTTCAAGAACAGATAAAAACATACTTGCTTTTTCTCTGTAGCATGTTGATCATTATTCCAGAACCAAATCGATTGCAGAACAAATGGTACTAGCAGCTAATGGAACTCCACTAGCAGGTACTTTTGTCTTAGCGTGAATTCATAGTGGAATTTACTCCTCCTCTTCTTGTTCCTCACTAACATCCTGTATCCTGTATCAATCCTTAGTGGACAAGATTGTCCAGCAATTATGAAATCAAGTTGTCTACCCCCTCTCACAAACTAAAAGATTTTCACTTAAAAATCACTTTTAATTATTTTTAAGTTCCCACAGTGTCCATAAAAGGTTTTAGCATGGTAGGAATGAGTTCAGTATGTTAATTGAAAAGATGAAGACAGCTTTAATGTCACTGTATTATGCAACATAAGTAGAACATGAACGCTGATTAAATTGTAAGCCCCCCCTCCGCGCCAAGTTATATATTAAAATCTGAAGAAGCCACCTGATACTACAGCCTGGAATTATTTATTAGAGCTTCCCAAAGTTTTCCATGTTGAGGAAGACAGTTATACGCTTGAGTACTTAAGCTCACCTGTGAGATACTATAACTGCCAGTGCAAAACAAATTAATGTAAAGTGCAACATGATTCTATGTGACCAAGTGATACTGAGCTAAATTTAGCTGTAGACAACTTACAGAAAAGAATCTCTTCACTTGATACTTGCAGAGGGCTATAAAGAGATATAAAGTCAATGGAATGCCCATTGATTTTTATGCCCATTTTATGCCCATTGATGGGCATTCCATTCCAATAGAATTAGTTTAAAAAATAAAGGGTTTTTTCCTTATTTCCTCTTTTCTCAGCAGCTCTTCACATCAAAGACCCTTTTCATTTCAGGAGCAATACACGGTTCTGCATTTCTCAATGACGCTTAGAGCGTCATTGTTCCAAACATCCCATTTTGATCCTGTGCCATAGCAGGACTGAGTATTTTGCATGTTTTCAAGTACTATTACGAACAGTGACTAGCAGGTGATGAACCAGCCAAGTGATATACTTGCGATGTGACTGGATTTTTATGAAGGTCCTTACCTTCTCTCACTGAAGTTATCAAGAGCTTCTGCAGCAGTTCTAGTAGGAGCTGGCCATGCCTACTGTTGAGAACCTTTTGGCTCTATCTTGTACTGCTAGTGAGTCACTGTTTCACATCAATAATTTTGCATGAGATCAGTTGGTTTCATTCCACTTTCCTACCAATAACTTGCTCACTTCAGCAAACTCATCACCACAGTTGGCACATTCGTCCCCTGCTTTGCCACAGAGACAAAGGACTGGTTAGAAGGGTTTTGAAATATCTGGTAATTTCTAGGAATCTGACTATGTTGGCAGGACTTCTCTGAGCCTTGTCTTGCTATTTTGCATGTTCTGATTCTGCCAACTTAATATCCAGATACTAATTCAACACCTTTTGTTCTGTATTATTTTTTAAGATGGTGAAGTTAATTTATTTCAGAGTAAGTTCTGGTACTGCAGTCTTTGGTTCATACAAACAAAGAGATAACGTAGTCAGGTGAAAGTCACTTAAGAATGGTCTTACCAATTCTTCCAGGAGGTGGAATACTCTACACGTGTGTTCTTCGCCCACCAGGAATCTATGGACCAGAAGAGCAGAGACACTTGCCAAGGCTAGCGGTATGTATTTTAATTTTTTAATCAGCAGAATTTTCTGTGATATACAACAGCATCACTTATTTGTGTTATAAATTGACTGACCTTCTTATTGAGCAGCAGTTCAACAATTCAATTGTCTGCTGAGGATATTATAACTTTTGTTAACAGGCACTACATTATATCTGGAAAAAATGTGTAGTTCATTAAAAAAGCCTTTTTCTGAAATACAAACACATGTAAGTCCAGTTTTATAATTTAATGCTTACTATAATTATAAGATTCAGGCCAATCTATGATATTTCAAATGTCTGTTTGCATGCAACTTACACCAAATGGTTTAAAATATTAATGAAGAGAGATACGGCAAAATATCTTATTTCCAGTCTCAACTATTAACAGCTTTCACTATCCAATGAAACAAGTTAAGGAGTTGGAAGCACCTTCTGGTACAATAGGTTACTGAAGGGCAAACAGCTGAGGTGCTCATGTTTTACTCTTTTTCACTTGCTGTCTTTTAAACTGTAGGACTAGTACAGTGTTTAGAATATGAGCCTTGTAGAATATATGAGTCAGTTATTTTAAAAGCATCAGCACAATATAAAGTTACGCACAGCTTTGAGGAAAGAATAGATTCAAGCTCACCACATAATAAATATTTTTGTTTTGTGGTTGAGGTAGGGAATTATATTGAAGTCAGCCAAAATATAGTTTATAATCTTCTGAGTAAGATCTTTTATAAGAATGGCAAATGTCATTTTAGTTAAACCTGAGATGTTTTCTTTAGCCCCTGGAAAAAATATAGTCTTTTCAAATTTATATTTAAGATTTTAAACTTATTTATTATGAGCCCATTTTAAGGCATTATGCAACTGTCACATTTTGCAGTTTCTAAAATGTTTCTGTTAAATGAAAAATGTGACACCTAGCATTAACTTTCCATTTTTTCCCAGCCAAAGCTATTTGTTAAATGTGATCCAATTTTGCAAATACTTTTGATCCATTCAGAACTGTACCTTACCTTTCCATGCCATGTTTTACTTATCCTTAGAATAGACTTGTATTTTTTGTAAATTCAGGACATACTGTGTTCAATATGTTCTTCGATCCTTCCTCATGAGCAATATTTTTAGAGCTCTCTGCACTTCTCTTGATTCTTTTTGATTCGTGTATTTTTTTTTTAAGTAGAGACAAACCTACATTTAGCTGAACAAGAAGGAGCACTGTACCTCATTTAAAAACCCATTTTGCATTGGTTTTGTGTTTGTTTATGTTTACAGAAGAATATTGAGAGGGGGCTACTTAGCTTCAAGTTTGGGGATCCTTCTGCTAAAATGAACTGGGTGCATGCAGAGAATCTTGTACAAGCTCAAATTCTAGCTGCTGAAGCTCTCACCCCTGAAAAGAACTACATAGCTGTAAGTAAACAATAAAAGCACCACAGTTTTCATTTGACAGTGAATCCTGCCACTGTATCCTGTACTATAGTAACTACAGTAGTAGCAGTAATGAATATATGTGTTATGGTGCTTTAGCGTATGTTGTTGTCTGGTTTTAGTTGACAAATGTGCTATGAACAGTGAGGGACCTGGCAGCTTTGTCTGTGCAGTGTGCCAAGAGTTGGAATATTCCAACAAGTAGGCCGCACCTCGAATACTGTGTTCAGTTTTGGGCCCCTCACTACAAGAGAGACATTGAGGGGCTGGAGCGTGTCCAGAGAAGGGCAACGAAGCTGGTGAAGGGTCTGGAGCACAAGTCTGATGAGGAGCGGCTGAGGGAACTGGAGTTGTTCAGCCTGGAGAAAAGGAGGCTGAGGGGAGACCTTATCGCTCTCTGCAACTCCCTGAAAGGAGGCTGTAGAGAGGTGGGGGTCAGTCTCTTCTCCCAGGTAACAAGTGATAGGACAAGAGGAAATGGCCTCAAGTTGCACCAGGGGAGGTTTAGACTGGGTATTAGGAAATTTTACTTCGCTGAAAGGGTCATCAAGCATTGGAACAGGCTGCCCACTCAGTGAAGTGGTTGAGTCACCAACCCTGCAAGTATTTAAAAGACGTTTGGATGAGGTGCTTAGGGACATGGTGTAGTGGTGGACTTGGCAGTGCTAGGTTTACAGTTGGACTCGATGATCTTAAAGGTCTTTTCCAACCTATACGATTCTGTGATTCAGTTCCCTAAGAATATCTCCATCTTTGCATTTCTGTAATATAATATTTGCCATTTCTGGAAGATGAGCAAAGAATGTTTGCTATGTCAGAAATTAAACTGGAAGTTCAGGCAGATTTATCCCCTGTTCCCCTGTATGTAGATCCAGATTTAATGTTCTGAACTGTGGTAATCAGCTCTTCCCATACGATATCCAAATAAAAGCACATTTAATTTGGGTTCATTAATTTCAAAAATAGTTGCAACTGTTTTCCTCCTTGTAAACAGAGTTTATCCGACCTAGAGGCACTACCCTTAAAGTATATTGGAAAGATTTTCAAAGTAGATTAAGCTACTTTTTCTAAAACCCTAAAAGAAAAAGGGAAAGAGGTAACTTAGGCCTTGGTTACACAGATGGAGTCTTAAGGATTACAAAGAGTCTTAACTAGACTGACAGCAGAACATGTCCCACCATGTGGTGAGTGTGTGTTAACAGCCCACGTTAGATATGGCACCAACCACTTTCAGTGCATTTGGTGATCTCTGGAGTCAGGATAGCCATTCTGTATAGGCACATCGGTAATAAAGAAATTATACCAAGGCATGTTAATCACATAAACCACTTGTCCACCAATTTCATTGCACACATTAGTGCAGCTGATTGAAACACAGGCAGGTAGTTTGTTGGCTTGTATGTACATCCATGCATATTTTATATTGCTGCATTATTTTTAAGCTATTCATAAGGAGTGAGATAAGGAAAAAGAAGTCAATACATATGCAGTATTATTTTTACTAACTTGTCTCTTCCCTCCCTCTTTAACAGAGTGGCCAGGTGTATTTCATTAATGATGGCGAAAAATTCAACCTTTTTGAATGGTTAACTCCACTTGTATGTACAATATATACTTTATCTCCAAATACATTAATTTCTTTGACTGTATACAATTCCAGCTTTAGTGTGCATGTTAACGTTTGGTATATTTGCTTTGGGTGTAAGACTTCCGTTCTGAATGTGAGTTTAATTCCTGCTTGAAGTTCAGTGTGATTAGCGCTGTACAAAGCCTGCCTAAAATATTACCTTAAAGCAACTGTCTTCACTGAGACCAAAGGACCATCTAAACCAGTATCCTCTTTTGAGTTGCCATTATCTTCATTTCTTGGGCATGCATCTGTTAACACTGGCTATTTTGGGTGGACAAAAAATATAAATCCTAATTATTAATCTGTAATATACATTATTTTCAAAATATCATTTTATTGTTAACAATGGGCTCAAAAACATAAATATGTCATAATTATATGTCATAATTAGGTATCAGCACACCATGACATTTCGATCGATGATTATAAACTTTTTTTTTCCTTTTTTTAAGACTGCCACTTGAAAATTCATAGTGCCTGCATGTGACATTTAACTGGAATCCCCTGAAAAATTAAAACTCAAAGAGTAACAGCAACGATGAATTTTTCTGTTTTATCAGTAAATATTTCCACAAATATCTTCTGTATTGAAACTTTCAAAATTGTTTGAGGTTTCTATTTTTTTCACTGTATTTTTAATCTATTTCAGTTTGAAAGATTAGGTTGCAGTAAACCACGGATACGTATTCCTACTTCCTTAGTTTATGCATCAGGTAAAAATATTTTATCAACATTTCTCTTTCCTGTCCACCCTACCCTCATTCCTAATTGTAATATAATGTTTTGGGTTTTTTTAATTTGCCCACAATTTTCAGTTTCATGTATAAAAATAACATACTGTGGGCTCACCTAGTGTGCAGCAGTTAAGCGTGAAGTTCAGCTCTATGCAGTGCATTGAAACCAGAATGATCTGTTATTCAAGTCCCACAAAAACAGGTTTTATTTAGGACTTAACAGATGTATAACTTTGTAGAGTTAATGGTATAAATACAAGAAGTTAAATGTAAAAATCCATGACTTCATGAAATATGCTGAAGAGTATCTGCTTTGCTGCATGGGTAAATTTCTTGTTCTCCTGTATCCCATGCTCTCTCCAGAATCAACCCCCATGTGCAGCCAGGACAGAATCCCTCCTTGAGTATTTTGTTGTTCCCACATTTTTTATGAAGTCTCATGATCTTTTCACTAGACCTGTCACCAATCCTCCAAATCCTTTTCACCCAAGCACCCTAATTCAGGCTGACTGAAGTATTAAGATTAAATGCAAACCCTTGTGAGCAAGCGGTCCTGTTGATGTTAGCAATGGTGCCCTGAGCTCTTAGGCACATGATTGTCCGTCACTATCATATACAGCGTGAGATATGCCAAAATCATAATGGCATAGCAATTTACTATTCTTACCTCAAGTAGAAATCTTTTGTTATGCAGCCATGATAATGGAATACCTTCATCTGCTGCTGAAGCCATTTGTTGAACTGTCCCCACTGCTGACCAGAAACGAGGTAAAGTCTGTCTGTAAACTCCCCTTAATTCTCACAGGATGGTTACATACATGGTAATACTGAGGTACAATTTAAGATTAAGTCAGTAGAAAGTAAAATACACCTAGTACTACTTCAGCCTCCAGTTTCCAGGGCAAATGTATGCGTCGTACATTTTAGGCAATATATTATGCTCGTTATAATCTTTGAAAAGGTAAGAGCTTATGTTTGCAGTCTGGGAGAGGCTGCCTCAGCTCCTTCCTTTCAAGGCCCAGTATCCTGTATGTCTTTGGCTGGTCAGTTGGGCCCTAATTTCTGAAGGTATTTGGGCACCTAAGAGATGGCTTTTATCTGCCTCCTTAGGTACATAAGCAAGACCGCAGAACATTTTTAATGGATGTTTTCAAGACTAGAAGAACCTGCTTTGCAGCTTTTACTGCTTCTTTGGGCTTTCAAGATTCTCCTTTGGCGTGAACAACTTTTAAAATAATGTGACATATGTCAACAGGACATTGATATAATGTTGTGGGTTTTTTTTTTATTTTGCATTTCCTTTAACTGTGTCTTTGCTACCATTTGCAGACTTTGTTCCAATTTCCTGTATTCATATATTTGTATGTTGACTCTTTTGCCCTATAGGTACAGAACATTTCTATAACTCATACATTTCGAATAGATAAGGCACGGAGTCAGCTGGGGTACAGCCCAGAGAAGTTTGCATTTGCTGATTCTGTGGACCACTACATTAAAACCAGACCCGAAGCCCAGAATCATCACATCTTCCTCAAAGTTTTGCTTTCTTTAATTGTTAGTTTAAGTTTGATCTTTCTTTCTTTAAGATTTGATGGCCTTTCAGTTTTGCATTTTTTTAAAGAAACATAACACTGACTTGCATAAACTGCACATACTCAGTCACAGTGCTGCTACCTGGATCATTCTAATCTCCACAAGAGTTACTGGCCCCAATGCAATACACAGGCAGTTATTTTTAGATTTTAAAACAAAATTGTAACATATCAGTAGCTGTACTTGAGAAATTAAAATACAGGAAACAATTACAGCCAAATCACTGAAACACACTGGAGTCAAGAGTGTTGCCTTTGTTTATTTCACACCAAAAAAACAACTTTCCAAATCGATTGCTGAAGTAAATGAGAACCTGCAGAAAGAACAAGAGCTACAGACAGCCTGTGGTGCTTCACCAGTGAAGAAAAATGGCTGAAATAAGGAGAAAGATTGACCACAGCTGCTGCCATGGCTCACTACCTTGGAGAACTGCAGAACCAGCAAAAGGACAGACAGAACAGATTACTGTAAATAACACATACCAGCCGTACAGAGAGAGTTCACACTGTGTGAATTTCTTTTGTGAATTAGCTGTATCACTGCACATGAGGGAAAATAAAAGTGTACTTGAAACTTTGCTGAAGTCAGTCCTTGCCTCTGTGCACACTGTTGCAGAACCACTCCCCGCCCTACCCCTGGGGTGCAGAGCCATCTGTGACAGCACCTAGAATTGGAAGAGCAAAAGTAAGAAAACTCGTGGGTTCAGATAAAGACAGTTTGATAGGTAAAGCAAAAGCCGCGCATGCAAGCAAAGCAAAGCAAGGAATTAATTCACTACTTCCCATGGGCAGGCAGGTGTTCAGCCACCTCCAGGAAAGCAGGGCTCCATCATGCGTAATGGTTACTTGAGAAGACAAACGCCATCACTCCAAATGTCCTCCCCTTCCTTCTTCTTCCCCAGCTTTATATACTGAGCATGACGTCATGTGGTATGGAATAGCCCTTTGGGCAGTTTGGACCAACCATCCTGGCTGTGTCCCCTCCCAGCTTCTTGTGCACCTGGCAGAGCATGGGAAGCTGAAAAGTCCTTGACTAGTGCAGCAACAACTAAAACATCTCTGTATTATCAACACTGTTTTCAGCACAAATCCAAAACATAGCCCCGTACCAGCCACTATAAAGAAAATTAACTCTATCTCAGCTGAAACCAGGACATTTAGATAAATTGGAAGTTATTAGCTAAGTTCCATTAGTTAAGTGCATTTATGTCACAGTAGAGGAATGTGCCACTGCAGGTTGCGCTGATCTTTGGACCACTTTCTTTACCTCCTGTAGTTATTGAGGACAACAACTAACAAAGTTTAATTGCTTGTCAGCTGAACTTTAGGTACAACTGTGGTTTTGCACCTAATTTCTAAAGTATAGCAGTTGTACTGAGCAAATCCCTGCAGTAGCTAAAGCAAACAATGTGCATTTTGAATTACTGTTCGGCTAAAATGGGCCTAAACAATGGGGGGGTCTGGAGGGCCCCGCTCCCTCCCATCTGCCACTTATGTGGGCGATTTATCACAGAAATCTGTACTTGCACCTTTTCCATCTGCACCTTTTCCAGCCTGTAAAATGGGAAAGGAACCCATCCTTCCATCCAAGGAACCCTCCTGTTACCCATCAGGAGCACAGTGCGAGCAGTAAGAGTGAGCTTGGGAGACAGTACCACGAATGAGACAGGAGATCGAGAGGAATCAAGGTCGTGGGGCAGGAGGAATCATAGGTGGATTTGAGAATTCTGGAGAAGGTGAGAGCGCTTAGGCCTCACCTCAGTTGCCTCAGTGCAGGGCAGGCAGCAAAGGCCTGGTGCAGGGCCTGCGGGTTGAGGGTGCAGTAACTCGAACACAGCACGGGAACGCAGAACCGCCGAAATTAGTATTTCTGCTTGTATTTTTAAACCAAGAGACACGCAAGTGAGGAGAAGCCACTTTCCCCAGAACATACCACAACTTTCCATAATTAGATCTTAACCAGCGTGACCGGCAACCCCCAACACCCACGCACCCCGAGCGGCCGCGGGGCGCCGTGCCCGCCCCGTGAAGGCCGCACCGTCTGGGGGCCGCCCCCGCTCGCCGCCAACGCGGCCTCGCTGGCCGGGCGGCGAAAAGGAGCCGCCGCCACGGCGGGGACAAAACAGCTTGGCAGCGGTGGGATTCGAACCCACGCCATCGAAATGACTGGAGCCTAAATCCAGCGCCTTAGACCACTCGGCCACGCTACCGCCTGCCTCCTCAGCCGCCCGCCAGGCCTCTTTCAGGGGGGCGGCGCCGCCGCTCGCCCCACCCACGCCCACAGGTTGCCCACCTGCGTCTGCGCTACCCCAGCGCCCGCCGGCGCGCTCCCTGCCTGGGAAATGCTACTGCTGCAGTGGGCGTGGCCTCCTCGCTCTCCGGCGGAGGGCTCCGCGGCCGGGGCCGCCGGGGGCTCCGCCGGGGCCCGTCCCCCGCCGCCCGTCCCCCGCCTCAGGCCCTGCGGGCTCCCCGCCGCCGGCGCGCGCCCGACAGGTGGCGCCGCTGCCGCGCGCCCGGCGCCGGCTGCACACGTGGCCTGGGCGCCGCCCGCGCTGACCCCGGACCCGCGGCCGCCGGCCGGGGAGGCCGAGGCGCGGCCCCCTCTCCCCTCCCGCCCCGGCGCCCGGCCGCCCCCCGGGCCTCACCCCCCAACGCCTCACCCCCCCACCTCCTCCTCCGTGGCCCCGGCTGTCGGGCTGCGCCTCGGGGCACTTTGTCCGGCAGGCACAGGCCGGCACCTAGGCAAGGCGCTGCCCGGGGGCCTGTTCCCCACAGCAGCTGCAGCGGTGGAGGGACAGCTTGTCCTCAGGAAGGCTTTCCCCAGCGGCACGGATCCGCCACCCCAGGGATGTCCTTGCCGTGGCCACGCAGGGACGACAGCAGCCCTTCACTAGTGCCTTTGCAGCTGCAAGAGCAGGTCTGCACAACCTCCCTGCCAGGAAGAGGGTCCGGTGTGCCCCTGCCCCACCAGCAGGAACCCCCTGCCTTCTCTCCCAGCTTCTCTCGGGGAGACAGCAGCCTGCCAGCCCGCCGCAGCACAAGTGCTGCCCGCAGAGCTGCACACCCCTGAGCTGCCAGCACGCTGGGCGGCTAGTGACCTTCTCAGCCAGCTGCTGACTTGGCATCGCAGTGTGTCTTCAGCTGAACCATTCCCACCTGCAATGGGAGGCCCCTGGCTGCCTGTGTCTCTGTGCTGCTCAACAGGGAGCTGTGGAGGCTGGTACAAAGTGCAGCTGGTGGCCAGGGCTGTCCATACGCAGCTTGTCATCCTGCTGCATTGGTGCCTCGCTTACCTGCTTCTGCGGAGCTCAAGCATGGTGTAAGCAGGTGCTTTCCCTGTCCACGTCAATGAGGGAGCTGGGTTTGGCAACCAGAGCCAGACTCAAGCTGTTGCTGGTGAGTAGAAAGACGAATTCTCTTACTCCGGGAGGCCTGCAGGAGGAATTTGTATAATTATTTTGTGGACAGAGCTAAAAACATCAGGACTAAATGCTGTGCAATTAATACAGAGAAATTATGTCTACCACTGCTCTTCTTCCTGTAGGAAGTCATGCACTGGTGCTCCAGGAAACTATGCATGTATGTTATATGCACCTACCATATGGCTGAAGTGAGGTTTAAGACCAACTGGATTTACCTTATAAGAAGGGACTGTCATAGGAGTATGTAGGCACAAATTGTTGAGAGAATTAATTTATTTACAGGCAACTTTTCATCTGGATTTTCAAATGAATGCAGAACAAAATTGGTCTGAAAGTTAGTATTATCTGGAGTGTGCTTTCCTTTTTCCTTTCAAAAACCACAGTTCCTCAGAACAGCAATTTCTAAACACAACCTCATTTAACACGAGCATATTAGAACTTTACAAGCTTTAGTGCTCTTGGAAAATATATATGTGCATTGCTGAGCATACTAAATGAAAGAATAACATACTAGACTTGCAGGTCACTAATTTTCTAGGTTGCCATTTTAAATTAAATTTTTAATATTTTCAAACAAAAAATGAATGTGACTCAAACTCCTTAAGTGTTAGGATATAATATATAACATCTAAATAGAAAACTAAAACTAGAAGATGCAGCATGTCTGGGCTAATATCTAATATCAATATACATCAGTATTTCACCAAATGCTTTTTCATCATCACTGATTGTTCTTTTAAGAAAATGTTATAGAGAAGAGAAGCCCCAGGCTTAAACGTGAAAATAAATACAGCCTTGCATCAGGGTACCAGAGCTGGCTTATTTAAAAGCACGAGAAATGTGTAGCTGGAGATGGTATAACCTAACTAAGTTCCTAATATAACAGAACGCTCTCCATAAGGATATATAGCATGTATGCTATATGGCATATATGGCATACAGCTGTATGCCACTGGGTCCCTTTCAGTCCAAAACAATGCTGCGTATTTACATGAGTTTAATGGCAGTTACTCTTGTGACTTGTTCCGTTGTGCTCATATATCACACCAGTAACGGTATTCCACCATTATCAGTACCCTGCGATAGCAGATAGTGATTTTTCTAACCACTATCAACACGTTTTCATGCAGTGGGAACCGGGCATCTGGCTTCCACCAGGCCTTCAGAATTAATTTGACGAGTCTGCTCTCTTCCCAGGCCCTGCTGTGAGGCATCCCTACGGCTGCCCAGCTGCGTGCTGCTCTACCCAGGGTGCTCAGCTGGGCTGCCCGCAGAATGAGAAATGGGGAGACGCACATTCTGGCACTGACAGGGCAAAAGCACTTGGTTTTCAATAGTTGTTAATATTTACAACAGTGATTTGCAGGTGAGAGATTAATAGGACCTCGGTGGTTTTCTGCACAATCGACAAACGTTGTAAATGTGTTTAATTTGAGCTTAAACTCTGCAGGAATTTGAGGCTACCCAGAAATGTGCCTGTAGGAAGCAGCATTAAACGGGGGCTTAGTCAAGTCTCTGCTTTACATTCTTAGACGAGGGCTGCACCCTCAGCATAGTGCTGGAAATTGCTGCCAGAATTACAGGTCAATCACAGGCAGCATTCCTGCATGCACTTGCTGCTCCCCCCAGTCCCCAAGCTAAGATACAGTTCAATTTATGTAAGTAATGGTGGTGGCAGGCAGGTGTTCCTGGCAGAGAGTCAGAGCATCTGCTCTGTGTGTTTTTAATTAGACATTAGTAATCTTCCTCCTGAAGATTCTCTCAGCACTAGCATTGCAGCAGTGTTTCTCTCTGTGTTGCCTCCCTCTTTGGAGAGCATGGGGATGGTGCATTCTTCTGTCTGTGATGCTGCAAGAGACCGTCGGTCACAAAGGATGTACTCACATCTTCCAGTCTTCGTTTTGTAACCCCTACTCATGGTAAAAAGCACTAGTGAGGATTATTTACATGAATAAGAGATTAAACAACAGTAAAAGTGGCAGATGCTTTGCAGGCTGCCAAGTAATAAAATTAAGCCAGAACCTATTTACATTAATTTCCATGTAACCCATGAAAGGATAAGGAGTTTTGTTTAAATTTTCCACAAATTCTAGCTTGAGGAAAAGCTTAACATGGGCGTTTTCAACCCAAAAAGCCAATGTTTTGAGAAGAAAGCAAATGTGGGTGATTTGAGGAAGTCTTAAGTCTTTGGAACTTGAAATCTGGTGCATACTTCTGCCATTTCTCATGGGGAAATGAAGCACTGTGCAATTTAATGTAGCCGAAAAGGGCAACCTGAAGTGCACAGAGCCCCCATAGGCCCCACGGTCGCTGTCTATGTCTGCTCCCTGCCTTCCCCCAGGGCTGGGGTCCTCGGGGGACTGCCGTGCGGTGGGCCTTTCCTGTGGGAGCGCCTGCACCGGGAAACCCACCTTTCGGCTCCAAACCCAAAGGAAGCAGAAAGGAAAGGAAACTCGGATGCTGCTCGGATGAGTTGTGCTGGCTTCACGTAGGTTTCCAGCACAGCCGCTTTCCTTCCTGCTCTCTCTCGCCTGGGATTCCCCCATCTCTAACACCTAACAGTGCTGATGGGGGATTTTCTCCCCGAATTTTCAACGTTTTTCTCACAAGCAGCGTCTAGGAGGCTCCCCGCCTCAGCTAGGTGTGCGCCTACGACCGGGTCGCGGAGCGGCTGCTGAGGCGAGCGTGAGGCGCCACCTGCTCGCGCGGTGGGCGGGAAGGCGGCGGCAGCGGGGGAGGTGAGGGGCGGCCCCGCTGCCCGCCTCCCCTCAGCAGAGCGGCTGCGCGCCCGCCTGCTGTGGGCTGGGCGGCGGCGGCGCGGTGGCAGCGGGATCGCTTTGCACCGGCCGGGGCGGCGGGTCCGGGCTGCACGAACCCGGTAGGTGCCTTCGCGGCGCGGGGGCCGACACCGGCGGGGGGTCGGGCCCGTGAAAGCTGCCGCCAGGCTGCTCGCGGGCTGAAGTGCGGAGGGCGGAACGGGCGGTTTTTATTACAGAAAATGGTGAACAACTTGGCGGTTAGAGCCTATAAAAGGCCGGCGGCCAAGCCGTGAGCTTCTGCGGTGACCTAAAAATAACCTGATATTTTTGTATTGGGCGACACTCCTGCACTTATGCCTGGAGATAATAGTTTCATCCATATATGTTTCCAGGACTGTGCAATTAATTTTAGGGCATGCCCAGTTTAAGAGTCCCGAAATCCTGTTTGTAACTGTAGAACAGCCCAAGAGAACGGTGCTGGTGTGTGTGGAGCGGACGGCGGGTAGAAGCTGCCAGCCTGTTGCCTGCAGGCGGGTGGAGGGCTAGCTGAGTACACGGTGACAGCCTGTAATGGCCTCTAGGACTGTAAACATCTGGGTAATTTTTCCAATGCCTCAATATGCATAAAGCATGGGGTTGATTAACAACGTGGAGTACCGAGGAAATGCTTGCAAAGTCAGTGATAGTTAATTGTTCTGTGTATTTAAAGCCAGTTGAAATAACAGAGCTATTAGTGGCAATGGAAGGGCATTTTAAAGTTATCCTGAAAGTTCCTTTTCTGTCCTTTTATATCCTTTTATATCCTTGTGTTTTGGCTACTGCTAACATAGTATTCGTTTGTGTGTTTGGCAGAAGGGTGGACTTGACTTGGAAGGGTCGTTTCTGTGCTTTACCGCTTGCAACCCTAAAAGTCATTTGTGTGTTTGAAGCCACAATGTATTTCCTTGCACAGGGGTCTGAGTCTCAAATGCTTCGTACTCTGAACTGGCACAGACGAACTCTCCCATTAACTTCATGAATTTTGCATCATTGCTCTCTAACACTCGCTGGTTAATGCAATGCATTATCCCAGCTGTGCTTGCAAACTGGATGTGATTTGTGCCACGGTGTTTGCAGTAGTGACACACTGGAAGGGACCTGAAGTAAAGGCTTCTCATTAGAAGATCTGTACTTGGTAAGAACAGGTTTGTCAAAGGTAGCCAGTGAGTTGAGACATTTCTGCGTTTTAAACTTTTTTTATCAGAGCTGTTACCTTGACTCACTAAACCTGTTTTCTTGCCAGTGTGCGGTGCAGGTGAGAACAGACATTTGTTTCACAAGGGTTGGTTGGGTGTTTGGAAAGCACAATAGTTCTGTAATGTGCTACAGGATGTTAACGTAGCAGTGGGGTTGTTCTGGACCATGTTATGCAGCTTTGTGTCTGTACATAAAGATGATAACAATACGTTGTAAGGTGCACAGCCTGTATAGTTGCTTAGGCTAAATTTCAAATCTGTATTTTAAAAGAATGCTAAACTGAAAAAAAGCGATTTTTGTCTTAAAAGAAAAAACTGCTTGTTACTCTTACAGGTATCCTGCTAGATGGCTTTAGCTGATGTGGTATTAAACCAAAAGGGATTTAGTATTATACCAGGGAGATGGGCGTCACTCTTTCTTTAATTCTTCTCTACAAGAGGAGGTGGGACTTCCTTGGTTCTAGGGCAGTTCCTGTTCCCCTGTCCTGTGCTATCGTGGTGCAGAGGGCTGTGTCTGATCTGAAACAGCCACTAAGAAGTAGCTGGAGATGCTCCAGTTGTCCCTTCTTTTACTGACGAGAATAGAGCATTCCTATCACTCAGCTCTTTGGGATGAATTAAGGCAGGTTTCAATGGTGAGGCAGCTGTGGGGTCTTGGTCAAGGGTCCTGCCAAACCAGGAGTGTTTTGTAACAACAGACTCTCTGCAAGAAAGAAGTCATGTTTTACCAGCACTGTGATGTGAATTTTCCCCTCTCTTTATCTGTGTTTGCATATGCACTGTGCTCTGCAACACAGTCGATTGTCCTTGCAACTCACCTGCCTCTCCTGGTGATATGGCTATTGCATATAAAGGCAAGAGAAAGAAAAATACTTCATCCAGGCACCGGAAAAGCCCAAAAAATAATAGAGACTTGAGCAGCTTTAATAACTGACTATATTTTAGATTATCTTCATTTTGAATCGCATAGTACAAGGTTGATTAAAAAAATGGAATACATTTTCAAAGTAGATTGGAGTGGGTAGTTTAAATTACAGGTTGTGTGTGATAATGCAGGCTTGCAGGCTAGGTGCAGTCTGACTGTCTTTGCTGCTTAGCCCTAGGAAAGCTTCTGTAATGGATATTAAAGACTAAATGATGAAAACGTAGCAGCAATAGAAGCAGGGGTTCCTAGATAGTACAGCTTTATGCCATGATGCAACAGCACAGAATATAAGCCTTGGGATGAAGCTCAGGCTTTTTTAATAGGGCTTTTGGTCAAATAAACTGTGAGGTTTAGAGCAGTGTTTGTGGAGTTTAAAGTTTGGTTCTTGAATTCTGTTTTAAAGAGTATGTTATGTGAGGACGGTTTTTAGTAAATACACTTCCAAAGTAAACACAAGTCCTTTACAAGAAGTATGCTTCCAAGAAAAACTGGCGGAGTTTTATAAACACCATTAGCTTTAAATACAAACTGATTTGTGTGATGATGTTCCCTTTACACAGCAAGTCACAGAAATCATGAATGTTTGCAATCGCTGCATAAACCTGCATTCCTGTTGCTGCTGCTTCTCGGACCGTCTCAGACCTGATGGATCTGCTTGTGTGTATTTGACTGCAGTGGTAGAAATGAGTGCAGGACAGCAGCTGTGGGTAATGAGGCTAGTTCAGTATATCCTGGAGTTAGTCCTGTACTTGAAGTATCATTTTACATCTGCTGTTTGCATGTGCTGACAAGCAGTAGAGGTTAACATTCTCAAATACTTGTTAGACTCTAGTAAGGTGATCGCAGTAAAAATGGTAGTGGCAACTGAGGGTACCTTCCCCTTCCAGTTATGCGCAACTGCCTCTTTCCAGAGATGACTGCTCTTGCGTGGTCTTTGTTAGAGAGTAGATTATATGAATGCTCCAAAGCTGCTTCAGTGCAAAGTCAGATGAGTTGGCTCAGACCTCCTTCAGCAGTGGTTTACTGTAGCTGATGCTGCCCATTGCAGGTGGAGTTCTGGTGTTACCTGTGTTGCTAGCTGATCTGTGGGAATACTACCTCTGTCAGAAAGGCAGTAACGAACAACATAATGTTGCTGGTGAAAGCTGCCATATGTTAAGGCACTGTTTCTGTGGTGACCATAGAATCATAGAATAGTTTGGGTTGGAAGGGACCTTTAAAGGTCATCTAGTGCAACCCCCCTGCAGTGAGCAGGGACATCTTCAACTAGATCGTGTTGCTCAGAGCCCCATCCAGCCTGACCTTGAATGTTTCCAGGGATGGGGCATCTACCACCTCTCTGGGCAACCTATTCCAGTGTTTCACCACCCTCATTGTAAACAATGTCTTCCTTATATCTAGTCTAAATCTACCCTTTTTCAGTTTAAAACCATTACCCCTTGTCCTTTTGCTACAGGCCCTGCGAAAAAGTTTGTCCCCATCTTTCTTGTAAGCCCCCTTTAAGTATTGAAAGGCTGCAGTAAGGTCTCCCCAGAGCCTTCTCTTCTCCAGGCTGAACAACCCCAACTCTCTCAGCCTGTTCTCATAGGAGAGGTGTTCCATCCCACTGATCATTTTTGTGGCCCTCCTCTGGACCCACTCCAACAGATCCATGTCCTTCTTGTGCTGAGGGCTCCAGAGCTGGATGCAGTACTCCAGGTGGGGTCTCACCAGAGCAGAGTAGAGGGGCAGAATCTCCTCCCTCGACCTGCTGGCCACACTTCTTTTCATGCAGCCAGGATACGGTTGGCCTTCTGGGCTGTGAGCGCACATTGTCAGCTCATGTCCAGCTTTTCATCCACCCATAGCCCAAAGTCCCCCTCCATAGGGCTGCTCCCAATCCCTTCACACCCCAGCTGGTATTGATACTGGGGGTTGCCCTGACCCAGGTGCAGGACCCTGCACTTAGCCTTGTTGAACCTCATGAGGGTCACGTGGGCCCACTTATTGAGCTTGTCCAGATCCCTCTGGATGGCATCTTCTCAGTACTTGTGGTGTAAGGTCTGCAGCTATGAATACTGTTGTAGGAGTGTATTTATCTGGTACTATTTCATGGAGAAAGAAGGTTGAATATGCACAGAGCTGAAGAATAACAGTGAAGCAAAGCTGAAAACGTTGTTTTATAGTTGTCTTTTTAGGCTAGCTGTGTGAAAATCCCTGATTTAGCTGGTTGGGTGAGGTTGCTCTAGAACTAAGCAATTGATGGAACAGTTAGAAGTGTCTGCCTTAAGTTGCATGCCGTTGCACAGCCAGTGTCAGGGCCAAATTTTGAAAATTCTAACTAATCC
This sequence comes from Ciconia boyciana, assembly GCF_034638445.1. Taxonomy (NCBI): domain Eukaryota; kingdom Metazoa; phylum Chordata; class Aves; order Ciconiiformes; family Ciconiidae; genus Ciconia; species Ciconia boyciana. The sequence continues at coordinate 9,010,966 of NC_132946.1, read as the reverse complement.
TCTATTTTATAGGTGCAGGTATTTTCGAAGTATCTATGTAGACTTCCACCTCTTCCAAGGGCTTTGGTCATTCCTAAATCTCATTTTTCTAGCTTGTAAAACAGATGATACTTCCATTCGATGGATGTCGGAAGGAAGGGGGATAGTTATAAAATATTGAGAACAAATTCAGTGCAATATTCTGTAAGCTCAAATCGTTGTTTTCAGGGCTCCAGGACCAAAAAGATTTTAAGCTATATTTTGTGTGAAACAAATCAAGATATGCTGCTTTGTGTAGTCTACTTCTGCTCTCTAATCAAGCACAAAACAGGCAGACCTGACTGTAATCTGAAGAGCCAGCAAAATTCACTGCAGCAGACTTGCCAGCAAATATTTGTTTAAACTCAGCTAAATCTGTGTGAAGATTTGGATTATTATTTTGCATTCATCTAACCCCTTCCTGTTTTTCATGCAGCAGAGCAATGTGAATAATCAAAGCTTAAATGAGGATAAAATATTCCCATTAATTTGAGTGGGCCTGGAAGTTTGTGCTTGTGCTACTGTTTTCTGACTGCTTCAGAGAAAATACCCTTAAGTGCTGATAGTGATTTAAGAGTCATGGTGTGGTTTGTAAACCTGCTTTATTATTTTTAAGGAAAAAAACTTACAGTAAAATCAAGGAGTAGCCCAGTCCCTTGTGTGTCTGTCCCTTTCCAGCCTCCCCCTGGGTGAGCCTACACTGGCTTTTTATTCTGATCAGAAAAGCGCTTCTGAAGCGACTACCAATCATCTCAGCTCACTGCACTTTGATTCATGTTGAAAAGCAGTCTCAGAGCTTGCAAACTAAACTCCTTGTGCATGAAACTTAACTGGAGAACATAGCACAGCCACTGGTGGTATCCACTCCCTGAGACCAGACTAGAGTTAGTCTGAAGTAAATCCCCAAGGGGCAGATGGTGAGGATGTCAGACCCTCAACACAACCGTGCTGCTCTACAGACCTGCTCCCAGTTCACCGCAGTACTTGTGGTGTGGAAGAAGCTGTGCTGCGTTGATGCCCACTCGGTTCTTGCCTGGGCATTAGATTCTCCTGCTGAGTTTTAAAGGGTCAGGCTGTTCTTTGCTGTCAGCTTGGTTGTGATCAGATTTGCTGATTGACCTCAGCATTGAATAAAAATGCAACAGGAAACAGTGGAGTGACCTGGAAGGCTCCAAGCAGGATACAGTCACAGGGGAATCAGTTGTATGTTGTACTGTCAATAGAAGATACAATTAACAGAAGTGTGAGGCAGAAAGGTCATTTCACTTCAGTCCGTGTGTTCTCTTTAGTGTGATCTGAGCTTTTGATGCGATTGGGTATTAAAGTCATTACAGAAAGTAATTAAATTGGCAAAGACAGGTGTTAGAGACTTCAGGAAATGACTCTGAAACCTAGAGTTAGTGCAGTTAATGAGAACGGTTTCAGAAAATGTGAACTATCAGCAATTAGAAAAACATGTGAACAGGGATGCATTATTGTTCTGTGAAGGTTTCTTTGCTCTTTGAAGCAGCTGGTATTAGATGAATCATGGACCTGTTCCACTCTGGCTGTTCATGCCTTCCTTGATAGCTAGAAACCTCCATAGATGTGTACTTGATCATGTGAGTGGACTCAGCAGGAAAAGGACAAGAGTTCAGAGGAAAAAAAGAGCTTTTAGTGCAAGAGTACCCGGGAAATAGCCTGACAGTGTAGAAAGGGAGCCTGAGCTGTAGAGAACCACTGTGAAGCAAAGGAACCACACTGAACAGGGGGCAGGGGATGCCGGCAGTAACACCAGTTTCCTACTCAGGCATATATCCCTAGCCTTCTGCTTGGCAGCGTATGTTACATACGATGGACTAAAATGAGCCCTTGCACCGAAGGTGCAATGTTACTCTACTCCAAGGCTGTCATGGCCACCTGCCCCCTTGTGTTTGAGGCCTCCTTGCTGAAGGTGGAAGGAGGAGAGTTTATAGGTCTCAAAACTGGCAAACTCTCCTTTCTGAAAGTCATTTTTGGTGTCCTGCCACCAGTGGCTCTGGACTGTGAAATGGGGAAGAATGGAAACTGTTTGCATCTGTATGGCTGGTAATGTGTGGAAGACAGAATACTCGCCTTCTGTAGCTTGGAACTGTGGGAGTTTATTTGTGTTTGAGTTCTGCTGAATCATCACAAACTGTTTCCTGGTTGGAGGCTTCTGGTCATGTTCCTGTTGTAAGATCTCCAGGGGTGGAACCAGAGCTCCAGGAAAAATACTTCCATGATTCACCTATCTTTTTTTATAACACATCTATTGCAGCAGTCAGGCTGTGCAGTGTCTGTGCTCTGCCTCCCTGAAGCTGGTGTCACTAATCTGGAAAAGTTACAGAAAGATGGGAGACTTTGCAGAGCTGCAGTTTTGATACCCATATGGAACTCCCCATATTGTTTACTCTAACATTGTTTAATGTGTCAGAATGTTTCAGTGAAATATTTACCTAGAATGTCACCTTCTGGGCTTGGAAATAGTTGATCAGATATTAATAAAAACCCATGACCTGTCTGCCTCACACTGTTGCTGTTACTTTCAATTTGCTTAGTTTACTTTGGAGCTAGGACCCAGGAGAAGCTAAACCCTACCTATTCTGTTCTCTTAGGATCCAGGAAGCTACTAAAAAGTTGCAATAACCAGTGACAAAATCAAGCTTTCTAACCTCTTTGAAAAAGAACTATTAACCAGGGAGAATATTTTTTCCTTTAAGCTCTATGCTTAAAGCAAACACAGCTCAGAGACTTAATGCTGTTGAGCAAACTGCCATATCTGCTGTCTTTGGAGTTGGAAGAGGATTGTTTAGATCACACAAGACTGGTCCAAAGTGAAATCCCTTCACAGATTGTAAAAGACAGAAGGGTACCCCTTACACATAACTCCTCTTGTCTCTCTAGTCTACTAGTGAGTGCACTTGGGCAGCAGTAGTAGAATGGCAGGCCTCCTTTTGTGGCCTCTTTTGTACTTTGTCCTTCCGAGGACGTCCTGGGTAGCTTGGCAATGTGCTTTGCGCTTTCAGCAGCGTGTTTTGCACTGTGAGCTGTTGGCTGTATGTGAGCTAAAAGCCAACTTAAATCTTGGCAGCGGTGGGACAATTTTCTATGCTGTTCCAATAATATTCTCGAACTTCTTTGGCTATTAATTTTGTATGCAATATCCTTGAGAAGACTTGTCCTGAAAAAATTCGAAAACCTGACTGTGGTGTTTGAGGTGAAACTTCCTCGAGTTTCTAAGACCAGTGTTGTGAAACTCAGCATTTCAGATGAGGAAGAATAAAAACATTCACAGGAGGAGAAAGGAGCATTAACAAATGTCAACCATAGGCAGCAGGTGGTGTTTGCAGTCCCTCTGATTTTATAGTAGTATTCTATACTTGGTTATCTTATTTTCTCAATCTTGTAGCAATTTAAAAACTGAGTGCCTTCCGGAAACCCAGATCTAGCACTGAGGTGTTCAAAACCACATGTAGGTACTTGGGGATCATTTTTATAGTATATGCAAATGATTTTTTTTTTTTCAGCCAGTGTGCTGACATCAGTTTCATGCATCATTTGTTCTTCTAATAACAACCCTTTTTTTTTTTTCTCTCCCACCCAGCTTCTTCCCTCCATTTACATGTGCGTTGGAATAGTGGCCATTTTAATAATTGCAGGAATTAAACCAACCTTCCACAGACATGGCAGACGAGGACCTTATTTTTCGTATGGAAGGGATTGATAATGCTAGATCGACTACAGCAAACTCTGGAAATTATCTTGATGCTGATAGTGATGATGAAGACAATTATTTTATCTGTCCAATAACGGATGATCCAGTTTCTAACAAGTCTGCTAGTATCAAAGTTGACAATTATTATAGCAACTTAGCAAAAACTGAACAGTACAGTTCAAGCTCTTCCCCTAGAAACTCTTTTAGCTTTAAGGTAAGTATTGGTTCCAGCCTTCAATAAGGTTTTGGTTTTACATAGTTGGCATGAGAGATTCGCTAACTGCTTCATCTCTTGTAACTAACGCTTTTCAATTAAAAAATACATCTGTTTTTTCCAGACTGTAGTTAATTCCATTAAGCCAATAGTCTGACACTGCCATTGAATTGCTTTCTGTCCCTTTTAGTTCAATGGGAGATCCTCACCTACAAAGGGCAGCAGATTCCAGGCAAAGGATTCACTGCCATTATTATCAAACCATTAAAAAGGCAATATGTTGCTTGAGGGATTTAAAAGATGATACTTGTTGTAAGCTAAATTGGGGCCTGGCAGAAGATATTTTATTATGGATTTTGCAGAGTTAACAGCAGAGTTAACAATCCAAAATACTTTTATTTGAACAAATAAAATTGTAAATTATAAACTTGTAATGATAGGTTTTCAGGTTATAGTTCCTTCTTAGGGAGCTTTTAACAAGTTGACTCTCATGCTTGGCCATGAAGTGGCACACTGGCAGTAGTTCCTGATGGTGTACTCGAGCAGTATCTGACCTTTTTAAAATGAACAGCAGTCACAGCATTGCAGAGAGGTCAAAGGGGCCATAGTTGGTGCTTCCTTGGCAGTGTGTCCTGTTCCACTCCACTCCCCTTGCACAGATCAGGCCAGGCAAAGGGAGATGAGCCCACAGGCAATGGAGCCTCAAGAACACAAATAACACTTACTCTATAGGTTAGGTATTCCAAATATGCACCATTTGTGGTAAACTAGCATGTCTCTTAGATTTTTTTCTAGACTAGGATTTTATGTGTTTTATTAACATTTATTTAATAGATACTCTAAAATTTTGGTTATGCCTAACGCATGCTTTATTCCTGGAGAGATACTACATGGTTTATTTCAGTCAGCTAACATATTAAGTAACACATCAAAAGTGAAACTCTCTTGTCTGCAGTAAGATTTTTACCAAGGCTGGTTAACAGAAACATTAAAAGCTACATACTCCTAAGGAAGGTGAAGAGTAAAAGTTTAGTATAGGCAAGGGGACAGATTTTAGTGTATGCTATGCTAAGCAAGTTAAGACGTGATAGGGAGCTTAGTCTTCATTTGTGTGTACATTTTAGCACGTACTAAACACTTGCCTCTGGGTTTGCAGTGTGAGTTCCGAGTCATGTGGCCTGAGATAAAACTGATAAGGACTTAAGAAATTGCAATTATTTCCTCCTTCCTAAGGTATCATATTGCTTCTGCAGAATATATGTGCCCATGCTTTGGGCTCCACAATGTCTGGTTTGGCATTTTAGGTTTCATCACAGATAAAATGCATTGGGTTGAGATGTAGAGCAAGCAAGTCTCCATCTGCTGCTTAAGCTGCAGAAATGGTGACTTCCAACACAGAGAGAAGCAGACAGCCAGGGCTGATAACATCTTAAACCACCACAGCCTGGTCTGATCAGAGTCTGCTGTCTGGACCCCAAAGCTAATGGCAGTGTGGGCCATTGATAATGAAATGCAGAGACAGATAGAAGTGGTACTATTAACTCTCTGCCTCTAAACAAGACTCAGCAATGTTTAATTAGCTAGGCAATAGGCAAGACCCTTTTAACACGTGTTTTCCAATAAAAAAAAATTGCCAACTTACCTCTGTAGGTTTGTTCACAGATGTTCTAAGAATGAACTTAAATTAGGAATATAAATTGAAGAGTGTCTTTTAAGTGGAAAAATATTTTTTTTTTTAATTAACAAAGAGAACAGAGACTCTTTGTCAATCATTTGTCTTACCAAGTGTATTTTCCTACTTTTATGTTTCTCATGCATCCTTTAGAATGACACACAGCATCGTTCTAAGCACGGCTCTGTGGTTGACCATAGTCGGGTAGGTTAAAAAGAAAATGTGAACACCATATCTAATAGATGCATTAAGATGTTTTTTGTTTTGTTTTGTTTTTTTCTTTTATGGCCTTTTTTTGTTCATTATTTTATCGTCTGGGAGAACTGCTTGCCTCAGCCCATAAAAGTAATCAAGTCAAAACTAAAAAAGATATCTGTTAAATGAAATAATACCCATCTTTTGTTCTCTACCCTGAAATACTACTACTTTTAAAGCGCATATCTGTAGTTGTTTCTTCACAGTATTTCCTACTGTGAACAAGAACAGAATGGATGCAAGACATCTACTTAGTCTGTATGGCAGCCGTATGCCTACAGCAGGAGAAAAATTGCACTGTTAGCACCATTTCTGTGAAGTCCAGCTTCTGTTTGTTTGAAGATTAGAATACAGCTTTTGTACAAAGCACCTCACAAGATCCAGCACAAGTAATTAATTTATTTAAACCATTACCTAGCATGGACACAGATCACCTTCGGAGAGGTTCCCTACTCAAGAATGATTTGACATAGATAATGGACCAAACAATTCTACTTGTTTCTTTCTCTCCCTATTTCTTTCATATACATTCAAGTATGGAAGTTCCCAGGTCCATATGAAATGTGTATCATTGCATGATCTGAGGCAACTTAATTTTCTTATGAAACATGTAGGAAGTCTTTCTCAGCCTGTCTTTTAAACTTGCTTTATTTATTGTAGTATTGTGTTCATTTTGTGGTTTTATTGTCAGGGGATCATTTAAATTGTTTGCAAGGTATGCAGATTTACAGCTGAAATAAAAATATGAACAATTTAAAAGCTCAGCTGCTTCAAAAACTTCTTTGATGTCATTGCTGGTACCAATTTATACTGTATTTTTTTTAAAGTTTTGACTGAAATCTAAATTCCAAAGGAAAAAAAAACCCCAATATTCCAATATTTTAAAAGTTACTGTTTCTGCGTACTTGAAATTCAGTCAGAGAGGCAGTAACAAAATCTCAGAGCTCAGTATTTCTTTACTGGCGGGGGTGCAGGGTGGCCTTTTCTCCTGCTCACCTTGCAGAAGGCCTTTGGCACATCACAGGATCATATCTCCAGTTCTCTTGGAACAGTACAATGTAAAAAGAGGGAGATCAAAATGTTAAGAGAAAAGCATCCAAATTGGCTGGTAGAGAAAGACCATTTATGTTCCAGAAAACCCCTTTGATTTTTATTGTTGACTTGGTGGAGATTGAAGTAGCTACTTGTCTGGAATTGTTATAATAATCCATTTTTACAACATTCTAATTTCTTCTCTCTTATGCTGAGCACAATTTGGGGGCCTTGGGGTTTACAGAACTTTTTTTTCTTCATCCATATTGCTCTGTTGCTAATGAAGTTTTTTATGCTTACACTGCCAGCATATGCTGTTAGTTACAAAAAGTTAAAAATCAAAACAGTAAAAGTGAATTAATATCATCTAGGTGGGACTTATCACTATTTGCAGCATATGTTAGAGATATTTGCAAATTATATTTGGTATATACGAGACCAGATTCTGTTCTCAGTAACTTTATGGTGGTGCAAATTGAACTGAAACCTGATACTTTATATTTCTGAACTGTGTTTCATTATACTTGAAGCTATAAAATGTCGGAGTGGTCTTCTGTACTGCTTGGTCCCTGCTCTGAATAGTGCTTTGGGGGGTTGTGTAGTTGCATGTCTTCGTAGCATTGGGATCCTGATGTACTCCAGAAAATGCCATTGTTGTGAGTTGCTGCTGATTATAAATAACCTGCCAGTTTGTAACTTCTTCAGGAAACCTGGAAGCATGCTATTCAGAAAGCTAAGCACATGCCTGATCCGTGGGCAGAATTTCATCTTGAGGACATTGAGACGGAACAAGCCACTCGTTACAGGTCTGTGGGTCTTTCTGCTTTTAATGCTGATGTTAAACAGAATGTGCTGGTTTATGCAAGGGCTGTGTTGGTGTCGTGCAGAATATGTGTAATTACATGGCTGAAGAACTTTCAGTAATGCCCAAAGTGAGTGTGTCTTAACTGAATCTCCCAGGAATATGTAAATACTGCACATCATAAAAAAATAAACCTTTTGGCAAACTGGCGTCACACTCTTTCTCTCTCTCCCACCTAAGTAGTATCTATGAGTTTCACCATGTAGGCAGGAAACAAGGCTGAAAAATATTTTCTAGTTGATTTATTCATGCTGTAAACTTAATTTAATAAGGAAATGAATCCCAATAAAGAGGCAGCATACTTAGTTTAAATAGTTTGGGGAAAAAAAGCAACATAACACCGTGCCTTTCCCAAAATAGCAGTTTCACTGTTGTCTGTCCATGCAGTATTGCTGCGTGTGGCTGGAATTTAAATCCTTATAAAGCCCAGAATAGCTCAGCATGGTGTACGTGCTGAAACTGAGTTTGGCCCTTAAACTATTCTCAGTGCTTTAGCACAATCTTTGCCAAAACATTTACCCTACTGACACAGGTTTCTGGGTGGAAGGGGTAGGAGTTAGAGGCCAGTTAATTACCACTTAGCATCAGTGTTTGGGGAGGCCTCCCTTCCAATCACATAACACTGTCACGCAGTGCTGCTCTTCCCCATAGACTGCATCTGTCCCTGGTCAGCCACACAGTCCTGAAATAGTTTGCATATTTTAAAATACAAATAAGTTATAATATTGGTTTACGGCTACTCGAATACCCTATTAAAAAGAGATGGCTCTGATATTCCTATTTCCACCTCTTTTGTCTGCTGTAAACTGGGGTGATTCAGAATATATAACGGGGTATATGGGGTGCCTGCATGCATGAAGTACTCAGTGCAGGTCAGGGGAATCAGGCTGGAAACAGTCATGTGTTGGTGACTCAACTGCTGTGGTTCTCAATTTGGCTTTTACTGTGTTGGGAGTTAAGGGGGTGGGGAGAAACCACAGTCGTACTCTTTGTATTATCATAGGGTTGTGCAGAGACTTGCTCCTCCCTTGGTGCAGTGTCGGGCAGTTCTTGGCCCCGCTGCTTTTCACAGCCACAGCTAGTGCTGCGTTCTGCTCATGTCCTCCACAGCCCTGCGGCAGATCCCCATCCAGAACCAGGTTTATGCAAGCTCAGGTTTGGGGGAGATGACCTGTCCAGTGTGTAGGGCTTGGTAAGGCTCTTTCTGCCCCCAGTGTACTGCCTAGGCATCACAGAGGAGATTTAATGTCAAAGCAGATAAAGCCTAATTTGTAGTGTTGCAGAAGTTTAGCTTCTGTAGCAGAATCTGTTCATTGTTAATAGGATTCAGGGCTCTTCAAAGAGTTATACGTATTTCTTCTTTCCCGCCCGAAGTAAGGAGGTCTAGGAAGACTAGAAATTTTTGCATTGGAGTGGCAGCAGCACATTTTAGCAGTCAGCTAGAGATAAGGAAGGATAGGCACTGGGGATGGGAGGATTTGGGTTCCCTCTGCATTTTTCTAAGAGGCACATCTCCTGATTTTGCAGGTACAATGCAGTTACTGGGGAATGGGTTGAAGATGAAGTCCTCATCAAGATGGCTTCACAAGTAAGATCACACTGTCCTTATGTTTATTAGCAGCCAAATTTGTAATTTCCTTCCTGTTACTGAATAGTGGCAGCAAGATGTTTTCTTCATATAGAAGTTTTGAAGTCTCAATGTTTTCTCATTCTTTTCTCCTACCTCTCTTTTTCCTTGGCTCACCCGTTATGTTTTGGTGTCCCAGCAGCCTTTTCTCCCCAGAGTAGAGTAGAACATGGAGTCAGCCCTTCCTCATCAGCAATAAGAGGCATTTGTTCCTTTCCCTATGATCTCCCTCCCATTTCAGCCCTCCATTTCCTGCTGGCCTCATCTCCCTGCCTGGCAATAGTCCTACTATTTTGTGTGCTTCCAAATAATTTCTGCTCTTAGGATGAAAACAGACTGAATTTTTGGTACATGAGGGTAGAAGCTACTGTTGATTCCCAGTGAAATCATGGGGCTGGTGGTGTGTTGGAATTACCTTGCTCTGTGCTACTGACATAGTATCTGGCATCTGGGGAGGTGATGCTCTGTTTGGCACATCCTGTATGGAAGCCTAAATGCGGAGAGCGTGAGGTCTGCGAAGCCAGCTTCTCTAGGCAGTCACAACAGAGCTGACTCCAAACTGAAAAGAGAATTTAAATAGCTTCTTTAAAAGACGTATCATGTCTGCTCCATGTGATATGGGGGGGGGGGGGGGGGGGGCTTATTCCCAATGTCTTTTCCCCAGATTCCTACTTACACTGCCAGTGGGTTTTCACTTTTCTTTGAGGAGACAGATATTATATAGAGCCTCTTTGAGAACTGCTTTCTGCTGGATATAAAGGGGGAAGACATGGTTGTGTCTCTTACTGGTTAGAAACTAACTTTGTGGAAATGGCAATGCTGGGTTTTTGTGTTTTCTTTTCCCTAGCCTTTTGGCCGTGGAGCAATGCGAGAGTGTTTCAGAACGTAAGTATCTGCTGGCTTTATCTTTGTTGGCCTCCATGCAGTGTTTTCTTCTGTGGTGACTGGAATTTCACTTAGGTGTGGTGGAAATTGTGTGAAGTGCGGCTCCCCATTAGTTTCCTGCTGTGCCTTTAGCTGAGGGGTTTATTCCTGTTTGTATGACTCCAGCCGCAGCACGGGGAGCGGGGTTCAGAAGGCAGAACATTCTCTTAAGGGAAGCACAAGCAAGCGTGGTGCAGGCATCCAGTCAGCTTGCTTTGGAAAGTCAAGCCATTGCCTGTACTGGAACTGCAGTGGGATGGATAACGTGCAATTGTGTCCAGTTCCAGCAAGTATAATCAGCCTATCAATTAGCAATTCATAAATTTATGCTATTCCTACCATCTCTTGGAGGTAAAATACTCATAAAAGTACAGAAGCAGCTGCTTTGTTTCTGTGTTCCTAGTGTGCTAACACATCTTTGAATTTGATATGAGGCTGTAGGTGTGTGCAGCCTGAAGGCCAACTTGAAGCCTATAGTTAGGCAGAGAAAAGGGGAAAGAACAGTTTGATGGTGCAATATCAACTCAGAAAGCCTCCCTCGGTAAAGAAGGTTATCCTTCCAGAGTTTACTTCAGATCATGTGTACCAGAATAATCCTGTTCTGAGTAAGGCAGAGCTTGAATATTAACAGTTACTCTTTCCAGAAGGGTAAAGTGTGGTAGAAGACAGAGGAGGAACTTTTCTTTCCCCAGAGAGTGTTAGCAGATATGGTTGCGGGCATCAGCATCTAGCTATAAATCAGTTCGTGCTAGAAGAGTACCCCACCCTTTCCAGACTCTGGAAATGAATGTTTCCTGGAAAATTTACATGTGCATGTTTAAGGCCCCTCCCCCCCCTTTCCAACTGCAGAATCCAGAGAAATTGCATTTCACATCTGGTTTCACTTCTGGAAAGAGAGAAACTCCTGAATGACAAGACGTGATATTTTTAACTTGAGGGAAAAGTAACCCCTCAGTCCTCCAGTTTGGCATCTTTTCAGTATCGGTTTGTGCTGGTGGCTCTGTTCTTGCGAAGCCAGATAGAGATAGCAGTGAATGAAGCCTAGGAAGTAACAAATCTTAGCATGCTGACATTGCTCTGCTGACATTGCTTTTAGCTCTTGTTTCTGAATGACCAAATTCCCCTTTACAGAATATCTTGAGTAGTGCCATAAACAGAAATTTATCTTTGCAGCTTTGCCTTAATGTCTTGTACAAAGAAAATATAACTCGTATGTCAGCTTCCTACTCCTGGATTTTCCATAACTCTCAGTGGTGCAGTGATATTTCCCATCTGGAGCTCTCTCTTCTAGATTTTTGCAACTCTGCAAGTCTTTATTCATTACAGTGACAGCATTAGCTGCACTTGGCTCAATGAACTTCAGAGAGCGTTGGCTTTGGAAGAGCACATGAGCTGCCTTGTTTTCTGCAGAGAAGTTTGTTTGTTCAGAGAACTGGAAAGGTTTCAAATCCTGGCCGAAATTCTTATCTCACTTGCTTGTTCTTTCTTTCCAAGGCCTATGTTATAGCGACTGTCTGCCTATCCCTGCAGGAGGACAGACAATCTGGAGTTGCTTTGCCTTTAGAGCATCCCTGTAGTACCTCTGCACCAAGGTCTTGGGAGGGAGAGAGGAAAGGGAGAAGGGGGAGTGCTGAGACTTTGAGTGCTGCCATTTGGTTCTCAAAAGGTACAATTTGCCATGGCACCAAGAAGGGGTCAGAGAACCATTGTTACTGAGCAGTATGAGAACTGCTCGGTAGCCAGCTGTGCCTTACTCTAGATACTCCTCTTCATACTCCTCTTCTCCCTTCAGACTGGCTTGGCATTGCTGGGATCTCCACTGCTGCCACAGTAGAGGGTATAAATGGAAGAGGTTGCTCTAGGAAAGAAGACTGTCTGCTTTGGAATTATTGACAACAGTGTTGTGGGGTTTTTTTTCCCCATTTGGCTTGAATGTTGGCATCTTCTGCAGCCACTGGGTACCTGCTTAATACATTTGTTGACAGCCAGCAGATTCTCTGTTGTCGAAGTCCTAAAGTCCTCCCCACCTCCACTCTTGAGAGATTTGCAGATTAAAGATTTGCACGTCAACAAAAGTTAAAAGCTACATAATAAGAACAACTGTCGTGCAGTTTTCCTTCTGGGGTCATGGGGGATACTAAGTAGTCACCCCGTGTGTTGAGAAGGCAGCAGTTTGCTCTTATCATAGGATAGTGTTTTCTCCCCTCAGTTCATGTTTGAAAGGCCATTCCCTGTTAATTTCTGCAGAAAATAATTGTTGACATTAGAATAGGGTGTTGAGCTGGCACCAACCCTTCATACTCTGGGTTTGAGGGGAGTGGGGAGGGAAAGGAAATGAGAGGGAGAAAGTTCAGAGTAGAATTACCTGCGGTCAAACCAAACAGGCACTTTGGCACGTCCCAGCCATTCACATGGGATGTTGCTTTTTCCCTTGCCCCCTACCTGTGCTTCACTTTTCAGCTAGAATATCTGGTAAATGACTGAGGGTAATGCTGATCTCAGGGCCTGGCTCTGTCCGTGTAGTCAAATAAATGGGGAAGATTCAATTAAAATTCTTGGCTTTTCCTTCATCAATGATTGATTTGTCTTTCAGGAAAAAGCTGTCCAACTTCTTACACACGCAGAACTGGAAAGGTGCCTATAACTATGTTGCCAAGCAATACATAGAGAGTGTGGGCAGGGATGTGTATTTTGAGGATGTCCGACTTCAGATGGAAGCAAAACTCTGGGGAGAAGAGTACAACCGGCACAAGCCACCAAAACAGGTACATTCAAAGATCTTGCTAAGCAAAAATGCAGTCTTGCTCTCCTATTAGATTAGTTTTCAAATTAATTTAGAGGGAATTACTTGTTCATATTCCATTAAATTTAATTGCTTAGATAGATTCTTCTGCCCTACTATGTTTTCCATTAAATGGTAGCTGATTTTTAATGAAGTAAATGCAGAAATTGCTTTATATTCCCAGAATTAGGGGCTGTGTGTTTGTGAATGTCTGACTGTTCTCAGCTGTTGACTGAAGACCAAAATAAAATGGTGTTTGTATTGCTCTTTTTGATATTTGCCCAGCTGCTTTTGAGATAACCAAAGATGTCACAGAATTTATTGCCAGCAGCAGTCTCAGCAAGCACTTAACTGTTAGTGCTCCAGGAAGGTAGATGCTTAAATCTTGTAAACCTATCTAAACACCTAACTAGCACTGATTTTTAAGAAGAGCTGGAAACCTGAATAACTTTATTAAGGTATTCAAATACAGATTTCTCAGGAGTGGTCAAGAATTTTCCAAAAAAGGAAGATACTGTGGCTTTGTTTCCTTTAGGTGTCTCAGTGACAATACTAGCACATTGTGTTAAGTGCAAAGCGTATTTTTCAGCATGTGACTCTTCCCCCACCCCCTTGTTAAACAGACAGATCTTTACAATTGTTCAGCTTCTTTCATTGGGAAAATTTTCACAGCTGGAGGATTCGCACACACTTTGATCTGACAACAGTATTCTGTTAGTCATTGTTTATTTTCTTTCCCTCCCCAGGTGGATATAGTACAGACCTGTATTATCGAAATGAAGAACAGACCTGGAAAGCCTCTCTTTCATCTGGAACATTACATTGAGGGCAAATACATCAAATACAACTCAAATTCTGGATTTGTGCGAGACGACAACATTCGTCTTACTCCGCAAGTGAGGCTTTGTTTAATGCTTTCCATAGAGGGTGCTGCAGGGAATTTCTTGGCTCTATCCAGAGGTCTTGCATCACTGCCAAGAAAGGAAACTGCAGGCTTTCCAGTACAATGCCAAATTAATTTCTCCTTTTGCGGTATGTCTGCCCCTTATTTGGGGCCTGCTCTTTCAAGCGCTGAAAGTTCTTTATTGCATTTCAGTGTCTGTTGATTTTAGTAGAGTAGAACATGGTTAATACTCTTTGAAACCTTAAGCCTTTTGACTGTAATTATAATTGCAGGCATCGACATATTTCAAACTCTCTTCAAATTAAGGTGGGGAGAGAGACCTCTCATGTACATGTACTAAATAGTCTTCTGGTGCCTCATGTGATACACAAAAGCAGGTGGCAGATACCCAACTCATGTAACTAAATATCTAGTCCATTTGCATATAAGAATCTGGGTTTTTTAGCTACAACCTCTGAATAGGTGAATCTGAGATTGTGTATAGAAATACAAGTACAGATTTCAAGTGATTCTTGGATCTTGTAAAAGAACTTTAAAATACTGGCGAAAAATGCAAAGTGGTCAGCGTAGCAAAGGAGTGTTTTACTGGGGCTTGAGGGTTTTCTTCTTTTCATTTTTTCTCATTTTTAATGTATTTGTCATGATGCTTAATGTGCTTATGCAGAGGGTTTATGTTCTGGGCTGTCTTTTGTACACTGAATCAGTGCTATGCTTTCACAGGTCGGGAACAAAATGTTCCGTGAGATTTGCTGCAGTTAAAATGTTTGTCTATCACCACCAGTCACCTCCCCCAGGCCTGGCAGTGCTTTTTTGGAGGCCTTCCCAGAAGATTCCTAATGTCTCAGCTTAATGCCAAAGAGAAGGGCTTTTTAGACCTGGTTCTTGAAACACTGCATTTAAAGAGTACAAATGTACGTTTCATTATCTGATACACAAATGTAGAGCCAGATCAGGGGGACCTCCCAGAGGGCATAGTAGGGGAAGGAGAATTTGTGGGGTTGTGGGGATGGTCTTTTTTTTTTTTTTCCTCCTTTTTTTTCCCAAACGTGGCAGAGCTTTGCCTGTTGGCAGTAGGAAGCAGTGTCCCAGGGCTGCAGAGCTTGGAGATCCACAGGCACGGCCAGGATGTTTATGCAGAAGTTATTCTTCACTGGCTTCAGAGCCCACTGTTGTTCCCTCTGCCAGGCAGCTCCCCACTTCTTAAGGTGAAGACTGTAGTGGAAAACAGAATCTCCAGTACAGGAATGCGGAATAAAGCAATCTCCTCTCTCCTGCATGTTCCCGCTGTTGCTTTTCACCCTGCCTCTTTTAGCCCATCTCTGAGTGGGGGCAGGTTGGAGAAGTGATCTGCTCCGTGCTTTTAGTCTCTTATTGCTTTCATCATGATTTTTTTACCAGTTATATTTCACCAATAGGGTTATCAGACTTCTTTGCCTGTTTATAAGAGGTGAATATGCGTTGCTGTTTTCAGTAGATCAAGGGAGAGTTTTCTCAGACATCTTCTATGGTTCTTCCCAGGCCTTTAGTCACTTCACCTTTGAGCGCTCAGGACACCAGCTCATTATTGTTGATATCCAGGGAGTTGGAGATCTTTACACGGACCCTCAGATCCATACAGAGAACGGTACAGATTTTGGAGATGGCAACCTAGGTAAAATCAATGATCCTGTTTCACGTACTAATGGGTGCTTATTTTGTCTTTCCAGCTGTCTGCTGAGTAGCTGCTGCTCGGCTGAGTGAGCAGGCACATTTCTGAGCATCTTGCAAACAGCTGGGGAAGTTCTATTGTAAGGGGTCTGTGAACAGGGCAGCTGTTGTGCATGGGCGGATTTAAAATGAGAGCTTATCTTGGCTCATGTCTCCTGGCCTGCACTTAAACCAAACAAGTAATGAAATTAAGTAGCTTCCTACAATGTGAGACTGATAATCATGGACTTTAATTTCCTTGCCACATTGCAGGAATGGATACAGCTGAATGTGGAGGGATAAGCCTTGCATATTTTTAAAGCTCCAAGTGTCCATACATGAAGTTGTTCATAGGACGCAGCAAGTTTTGTAAAGAGGATCAAATTTAGGCATGTTTCTCAATGATGCAGCCATATTAATTTATTATTATATCCTGTGCATACATAGCTTTTGAAGATTTTGCAGACTTCCTTTCACTCTCTCTTGCAGAGAGAGTGAAAATCCCTTACAGGTGTTAAAATAAAATGGAAGTGGGTTGAACTGTGTGTGCTACAAAGCATTTTTCTCTTTCTTTCTGACTTTTTTAGAAAATGCTTGAGACTTCTAGCTTTTAATAAGTAAACTGTCATATAAACTTCAAGTAAACCTCCTTTTTTTTTTTTGAATGCTTTAGGTGTTCGAGGTATGGCCTTGTTCTTTCATTCTCATTTCTGCAACAACATTTGCAAAAGCATGGGGCTTGCACCATTTGATCTTTCATCCAAAGAGAAAGATGCCTTGGATTGTAATAAAAAATTGCTTGTAAGTGCTTGATGAAAAAAGTGTAACTAAGCAATATAGCTGGTTTATTCTAAATTTAAAAGCTCTGTAAATAAAACTGAAATATGCTATTTACATGGCAAATAAAACCACCTTAATCACTAATGTTGCAGTTTAAAATACAGCAGTTTAAAGCTGACTTATCCGTACTTGTCTCTGAATTAATGCTGTAGCTTTAATAGGGAACCTTGTAACACATGTCTATTTAGGAACAAGTATATCTTTGCTGAAATCATTAGTAAGCTTTGTATCTCACAAACCTAATTTGGGGAGAAAAAAAAGAATAGAACTGCTCATCTTGCAACTGATCTCAGTTTCAACTGGTATTAGTGGGAATGGGACTTGATGAAATGCTTTGAATAAAATTCAGTCCTAAACAGAAAACTCTCTGGTTGTAACAATGCCAGGACTTGATATTTTGTTGGGGTGTAGAACTTTTCAAAGCAAACAGGTAGGTATACATGTGCATATTTATATAGCCCCTTTTGTAGAGGAGTCCTAATAAACATTCATGTTGGTTTATGTAGCCTGCTTAGAATACAGAGAAGCATTATTCATGGGACTTTCTTGTTGATTTGCCAAGGAATCTGCTCAAACAATTCTCCGTGGCACAGAGGAAAAATGTGGCAGCAGCCGGGTGAGAACAATCTCTGGTAGTCGGCCTCCTCTGCTCTTCCGCCTGTCTGAAAACTCTGGAGATGAAAGCATGAGCGATGTAGCATTTGACTCTCTACCCTGCTCTCCTTCCTCAGCAACCCCTCACAGCCAAAAGATGGACATGCTTAGTGAGTGAGCCTTATACATAAATTTCGTGGGGGTTCCTGAACATTTGACAGTGACTTGTTTTATTTTGTTGGTTTTAAACAAAGCAGCATGTTGTATTTAGTCCAGAATACTTGTCTCTAGCATTCCTCTTTGAGCAGAAATAAAAGTACTTCTGTGTAGATAATTAATGCACAGATGCTTCTGTGAAAAAAATGCGGTAAAATGATGGTATCTCGAGCTTTCTCATCAAGCATGTTATCCTTACAATAAGAAGGAAATATTTTTCTTCCTAGATTGGCCTGTGTTCAATGAAGTAGATAACTTGGTTCACAAAGACTATGATCAGCTTGATAACCAAAGGGTGAGTGTCTTCCCAACAGAAAATGAGATTGCAGTTCCTTAATGAATGTGTCTTTAAAGGACTGCCTGAAGGCTTTGTTCAGTAAAAGCACATAAAGGTGCCTTGCCTGCTTTCATTGCTGCAGGTCATGTTACCTGCATGCATTTGCTGTTTCTAATAAAGGAATAATATTTTCCTTTAAAATAGTATTCATTATTTTTTCCCCTCCAGAAATTTATTTGTATCCGCTGTATTTTAACAGATAATTAAAGTGTGTGTCTGTTCCCCTGCATGCATGTTGTGTCTTTGGCACTTGTGCCAACTGCTGTGGTATGGAAGCCAAACAGAATCCCCATTGATTAGGTCTCTGCAAATACTGTAGGATGTTGGAGAACCTCACCTGAGGAGACTGCAATAAGTTTGCAATGGGAATTTTCCAACACTAGGGCCTTAGTACCAGGGGCTGTCAGTTACTGTTTTATCTTTTAACTGGCTACCGCTGAAGACTGGACTGAAAACTATATTAAGTGGACTATTGGTTTGATAAAGTATATGGGTCCTTGATTTTTTTTTTTTAATGTGTCTAAGAGAGAACACAAGCTTGGACAGTACCTTCTGGGTCATTAAGTCCTGTTCTGTCTGTCAGAGGTAGCACAACATACAGTCATTTTCATCCAGTATATCCATCCAGCATATCTCACTGAACCAACAGAAAGTTTTCTCTGTGGAAGATGTCAAGCTGAGATCCTTACAAAAGGTAGTGCTAATGTTGTGATGGTTTTTTTAATCTTCTGTAGGATTTTGAAAATGGTGGAGACAGTGGATATCCCAGTGAAAAGAGAAGTGAGCTAGAAGATCTGGATCATAGAGAGAGGGTAAGAACCTGACTCTGGGTTTAGCAGAGCTGGGCCTGTTCATACTTGAACTGTTTCTATAAAAGAATCTTATTTTTACCCCTCTTGATCTAGACTTTTTAAACAGAGGAAACGGTTGGAAAGAAATTCCCACATGTGGCAAAATTACTTATTCATCCTGGGAATATTAATGACACTTTTACAGGAAAAAGACTATTTATAACAAGGAGCTTAATTTCAAACATTACATTTGATTGCATATTGTTGTGGGGGTTTAAGTATTCTGTATTGCATTTGAGAAGTGTAGCCAGCTTCTTGTCATACAGAATCCATGAATATGATCTACTTTCAGACTCTTTTACCCTCTCTGCTTTCTATGACTTTATATGGCTTGAGATATCACAGAACTTAATGTTGTTATCAGTTAATAATATGCAACTTTAGAATTCCTGTGGGTTAGTTGGTTAATCCTTTAAAATACAAACTTTTAAATAAATGCTTTCTGACCTGAAGATCTTAACTAGATATGTAATTAGAAGATAGAAAAGAGAATACTGCTTCCAAAGATACCAGTCCTTTTGTCACCTTTGAAATGGCAAGGTATTTGTCATGGGATATCCAATTTACAGGATTAAAGCCTGGGTATGCCATATTCTTGACAGTTTCAGTATGTTTCTTTTTATATTGCGATACCACTGAGAGAAAAGGATCCAGTGGAAACTATTTTGGTCATTGTCACTATTAATTTTGCTGGATAGGAATAGTCTAGAGGGATGACTGGCACACATCAGTTGCTGCAAATTAAATGATGCAAATCTTTACATTAACATAGGGCCATTCAAACAACAACCGAAGACATGAATCTGATGAAGACAGTTTGGGAAGCTCTGCAAGGGTAAAAAAAGCGGAAATGTTCACAGATGATGAGTTTGCCACTCTGCTTGTCCTTTGTTCCACTCATCTGCCATCTAACTTCACATCACTAAATCAGATGCCAGTTTTCCTTCCTTTTCAGCTACAGAATATGGTTATTAATATTAACTTACCACCCTGTCTTGTTCCCTTTTTTGTTTTGTCTTTATTTTCCAGTTAAAGAAGTACTGTTAAAAACAAACTGTCACCTCTGTAACTGATCCCTGACATAAATTAGTGATTATGCATGGTTTCTCACTTTAAAAAAAAAAATTAAAAAATTATAGTTCTCTGGATTTTTTTTTTCTGCCTAACTAGATTATATTTCCTTTCTTCACTTTATTTTTGGAATTGTGTCCCATACATGGTTGGATGATTTTTTTAAAACATGCAGTGTTTGAAATACATGACAGTAGCTCTCTCCACTGTGTATCTAACTGAGCTAGGGAAGACCAGACCTTCTTCTATGTTATTTTTTACAAAATATAGTTTCTGTGATAATTAGTTTCTGTGGCTATAAACGTAAACAAATAACTGTATTCTGCAAGGAAAGAAAAAACAGAGCTTTGACAACAATGAGTAGTTTAATTACATATACTTCTCAGAACTTCCTTGTAGTGATTATATTTTGCTGTTTCAGGAAATCGAAACAGCTTTGACAGACTTAAGTTCTGTGCCAGTAACCTTCCCTGTTATGTTTCCCCTGTGTACCTCCAAAGGCTTTCATTTTGATAGGATTGTTTTCAGCCACTGTTTCCCATCCACCCGTTATGTTGAAAAATTTGTTCTCGTTTGTGGTGGATATCCTGAGAAACACCAATGCATGTATCTGCCTATCATCTTCTGCACTGTTACTTTTCATTTTTCTAGAGTTGTAGAATGCAAGCAGCATTTAAAATGTTTTGAACTTAAATTCTGACCAGAAAAGTATGAGTTTAATCTTTTTGTGCATGGATAACCTCAGTGCTTGCAGTGTGACTATTCAGGTGCTTCTTTTTGTAAGTACCTTTTTTCTGATTCAGAACTTAAAGATAAAGCTTTGCTTCTCTGCTGTCATTTATGGAAGATATTTGATGTTTGGATTTGAAATAGAGGGCTTTACTGTGTTTCTTTAATGAAGAATAATAACCATTTATTCAGCTACTAACATGACTTTTGAAAGTCATGTCTTAAATTACAGTCTTTACTAATATGTAATAATATTAATGGAGGCTTTGATTTCTGGATTGTAATCCATATGAATAGTATGGAAATTTTAATTTTGGATAGAAATAATAGTATATTCCCTATTTCAGATCAGTGTGGAGAAATGGAATCTCTACAACTCTTCCAGAGTCCACATCCACAGACCGTCCTGTGTTGCCCAAGAAATTCAGAGGCTCAATGCACTAGAACTTGAAAAGAAAATTGGGAAGTCGGTCCTTGGGAAGGTAGGATGTGTCTAGTAATCCTGTTATTTCCAACTGGAAAGAAACATCTTGTATTTATTACTTACATAGAGGTGTTGCCCTGCATGAGTTATTTGTGCAGGTGAAAATAAATAACATATCTATAGCTTTCTGTCTCCTAACCATATTTTATAAGGGACACCTAAGCTCAGGAACCCATGAATTCCATCTGCCTTTGGACTTGCAACATCTGGACTCCATTGGGAAGGACCCTGCTGTGGGTTCATCTGCCTTTCCAGAGGCATCACGCAGAGAAGAAACAGTGGGATAGATACAGTGTGCCTGACCCACATACCTTGCAAATAGGCAAAGTTGGGCTCTTGAAAAATGGTAGCATGGACCAACTCTTTTTACTCCAGACTATCCCAGACAATGCAAATGTGAATTAAGTTTGGGTTTATGTATGGGCTTAAACCCACACTCAAAGCACACAGTCTAGATCTTCCTGAACATCCCAAGAGCCTCAGATGTTCTCACACCTTTCAGTTTGAGAAGAAACCTGCCTTTCCCTTGGGGAGGAGAGGAAAAAAAAAACCTTCAAAACCCCATTACATGTTTGGAATGAAATCCTGCCCCCACTGACAATAAAGGCATCAGTGGTATGAGGATTTTACCCTGGATAACCTTCTTGATTTTTCAGGTTAATTCGTTTCCTGTGAGGGCCCTTGCTGTACATAGAAGTCTGTGACCCATGGTCACTGCTGTTTGCGCTGCTGGCTGGCATGTTAGGCAGTTGCAGGCTGGGTGCCTTTAACTACAACTCCCTCCTAAAGGTCCCCAAGGCCCTAGCAGATATGCTGGGACGTGCCCCTAAGACCTGGTGCTCTGGTGTGGCAACCTGCTGGGATACTGCTTAAGGCACACTGATGTGGGAAGATGTTGCAGCAGCTACTGTCTTGCAGAATTAGGTCTTTTATCTCTAGTAGTCAAGTTTATAAAGCTGTATGTGTCTAAGCTTACAGAACTGGAAAGGCAGCTGCACTGCATCTAATCATTGTTTTTTGCCTGTTTAATCTGTTCAGGCCCAAGTCAGGCTATTATCAAACTAGTCCTCTGCTCAGTCACAGACGTACACAATTAGCTTTAATTAAGTAGTCACCTCAGAGAGGTATTTTTGTGTGCAAGTAAAGTATGGGCACAGGGCTTTTGAAGGATCAGATCTATACTTAATACTTGTGTCTCTTTCCTGTACAATTGTGTTCTAGGTTCATTTGGCTATGGTTCGCTATCATGAAGCTGGGCGTTTCTGTGAGAAAGACAGGGAATGGGATCGGGAGTCAGCCCTGTTTCACCTGGAGCATGCTGCAGACTGTGGGGAGCTGGAAGCCATCGTTGGGTTAGGACTCATGTACTCTCAGTTGCCACATCACATTCTTTCTGAGGTCACTCTGGAGGTAAAGAGAAAGATCAAAGAAACTGCCAAAATGCAGAATTGTGGTCCATTGTAAAAATAACATAAGAATAGCAGGAAATGGAGACCAAACAATAACCATAGTTAGGTGTTCTGTAGCCTCTTCAGAGAAAATAGATGTCTTTGTAATTAAGGACTTGGACAAAGCAGCAAAAAATGCTCCCTGTTCCTGGTTTTGCCAGCAAATTACTGCATACGTTTTGGAAGTTTTTGAAGTGATCTTTACTATTCAGCTTCTTAGTTTCTTGTGGTGGGGCCTGTTTCTCAGACATACTAAACACTTGCAGCCATTACTGACTTGGAGAAACTGCATTTAGTGTTAGAGGAAGGAAGGGATAGTTTTATTTAGAAACATGCATTTTAAAGGTTTTGTTTGTTTTGCTAGGACACAAAGGAGAACAGAAATAAAGGATTTGATTACTTGCTGAGAGCAGCAGAAGCTGGAGACCGGCCTTCCATGATTCTGGTAGCAAGAGCATATGATACAGGTGTAAATCTTGGTTCAGACAGGTACTGTGCGTGACTGAGTAATTTCACTTGGTGGTATACCACTGGGCGGGGTGGATGGGGGGAGAAGCACCTGCTGCATGTCTTTCATTCACATAAAGAGCTGTTATGTCATAAGTAATGCTATGAACTAGTGTTTTGGAATTACTTCAAACTTACCCAGGTGTGAGTAACAGCAGGGTTTAGGCCATGATATATCAACACGGAAAGAAAATCAGAGATCACTTCTACTGTTGGACACCTGCATGTGTGTTGGATCCACCTGCATGTTTGAATTTAGCCCTCATACCAAGGTTGCCCTATGGTAGCCAAGTTTTTTTTGCTCTGAAGTTGGTGATAAAACTCCCCTTGACTTCACTGGGAGTTGCATACTTGAAAATCCTGGGATCAGTGGGAAAAAATGAACACGAGTTCTTTTGGAGATGTAGTACCCTAAAAATAAGTGAAAGTATTTACAACTGCCATGTCTCCTCCTTAGTGATTTTTTGAAAGCACAGGGTTGTTTTTTTTTTAAAGTGGGGTGGTTTTTCTAATAAAGCTGTGAAGGAAACTGTAGAACAGGAGAAACAGGTGAAGTTGTAAAGTGACTGTAGACGAGATGCAGTCAGATGAACGAGGTATTTGTCACAGTTGTAGTCTTTCACTGCTCCTCATAATAAAAGTAGGAATGGAAATTTCACAGGAACGTAGTTTTAATGCTGAGGATGTTACTTTTAATTAAGGATGATTTTAAGTTTTAAGAAGTTTAAAAATGCTTTTACCTCAGTAAGTCTCTCTTAATTTGGCCAGCACTCGTATCTTGATAGGAGGGATAGGAGCAGCATTGTGACTAAGAAGTAGATTGTGATTTGCCAAAAGACGACACAGTATATTGGTTTGATTTTTTTCTTCATATTTTAGATGTGCTTTTAAAAGTGGACAAATATTAATTTCCTTAAGTACCAAATATAACAGGCAATGATGGTGATTTTTTTCTGCTTTTGTATTGTAGCACGTCTTTGTTATTTACATGAGTTTTCTGTTTTGCACACCAGTGAAACTCTTGGCACTGGTGAAATTTAAAATAACATTAAACTTCTCATTGAAGTGCACTGAGCATTCTCAATATGAAAATAGCTGGGTTTAAAGTATTTGTGAAACAAGACTCTCTGCAACTTCAGATTGTTTCCAAATCAGTTATCTTCAGAAATATAAATGCCACACCAAAACCATACAAATAGTAACGAAGCTCAAACTCTGGAGTTCAGCAAGACACTTCACTCTGATACTTTCTCCTCTGTAATTACTGCATAAAGTGACCCCAGTCTCATTTTGATATAGTGACCTGATGCTGCAGTGCAGAGTTAGTGAGCCTGCATGAGAACATTTGCTTTCTTGGAGAGCATCAAGGCTCTGAGAAGCTAGTGCAAAATTGAATTCTGAATCTCCAATGCAAAGTACCTTTATTTCCTAAGGTAACCCTCTTCAAAAATTATTTTTAACTTCAGAGTACAGGATTGGAAGGAAGCTCTGTACTGGTACAATGCTGCACTGAACATGACCGACTATGATGAGGGAGGTGAATATGATGGCACTCAGGATGAGCCCCGGTATCTGCTCCTGGCCAGGGAAGCAGAGATGTTAATGATGGGAGGGTTCCACCTGAATAAGGATCCACAGAGATCAGGTGAGGCCTCATTTTGTTTCTGTAATCAGTAATCCTGCTTTTCATTCCCTTTTCCCCCAGCATGTACCCCAAAAATACATTTCCTGCTTCAGCTGTTATACAGAGGGTCAGTACCCTCAGAGTTGTGGATGAAGCTGTAATGATGCTCAGTGATACAAGGCTGGAAACAGTGAAATAAGAGATCTTGCCCATGGCAGGGGTAGTGGGCAATGCCAGGTCCTATCCTGTGACGCACTGAGTCACTAGCAAGCAACCCTCACTCCCCGTGAGGCCACTGAACTGCAGGTTGCTGCTTGTATTTTGAGTTACACCCATGACTCCCAGGTCCTACACAACATTGTCGTAGTTGTGTAATCTCCATGTCAGGTGTCTAAGTCTTAGAGTCATCTTGGGGGATCCTACAGGCTGGTCATATTTCCAGTCCTTCCAAATACATTGAAGAGCCATCAGCAGCCAGTCGTATAACTTTCAACTTGAAGAGCAAAAGCCAGATTCCCAGCTGATGCAACTCTGCTGACACTATTAAAATACACCCATACATCTGGCCCTGTAGTTTGACCTCAATTTCTCTTTTTGTCCTTTAATTGCTTCAGGATAAAGAGATGTTTTTTCTTTACCCTGTCAACATAACTGATACTATTTCCTCCTCTAGGTGAGCTGTACACAGAAGCAGCAGAAGCAGCAATGGAAGCCATGAAAGGCAGACTAGCAAATCAGTACTACCAAAAAGCAGAAGAGGCTTGGGCGATGATGGAAGAATGACACCACAATTAAGCAGTTCTTGTATATAAATTTTTTGTATAGACTTGCTGCATTTGCAGCTAAAAAATATATTTTTATGTGGTGTTACCAGTTTCTTTTTTTGTATTTTAGTTTTCTAATTTTTTTTGAGGGGCGAAATCCAAATGTAAGTGGTATGTAGGGTGCCATAGCATACTTTTAGTATTTTAAAGCTGTAATACAGACACACCTGACCTTTTGTATTTTTTTTAACTGTTAGAACTGAGTGGCCTAGTTTTTTTGAGGCAAAGTGAAGCTGATGTTTGTTTAGGTTTCACATGTCCTGTTTTTTACGCAGCAAATGATCAGTGTGTTTACATTTTTATTCTCCTCCCCACATACAGAAAAACATTTTCCTAAATTCTCAGCATTTCTTCATCACTTTTGGTGTATCTCGCCAAATTTGCATGTGAATGTAAATTTTCAATTTAAGCATGCAGCTACTCATTTTAATAAGTAGTCCCATTCTGTTACACTGGTGTTGTTCGGCACTTCTGTTATTCTTCTTAAATGAATTCCAGATGGAATCCTTACAGTTCGGGAGGGGTGGGGAAGATGCTTCAGATTGGCAGTGAGGATATTCAGGGTGGAATATGTTTTATTCATTACCAACATTGCATATTTTACTATCAGAAAATCACTGATGTTCCTGATGAGGTGAGGTGCCCAGCTACCTCTCTCATTTTCACATTTTGCACCATAAAATAACCTAGTGTATAATATTCTACTGATCTTTTATGATATTTGTCCAATGATGTACTGTAGCAAGATCTGTAATATATGGGTAATTTGAAGTTATTTTTACAGTGACATCTCAATTCTCAGTGAAGCTAGATCATCTCACTTAAAATGAGAATACACTTTCCACCATTTCCAGAGGGATGTTTGAAACCGTTAGAGGATGTTGATTCATCTATTTCTATGTATAGAAAATAATTTATCTGGTTTAAATAGCCTTTAAAATAGTGTTTTATCTGTGAATGGTTTCAAACACCAGTTAGAGAAAATTGCTGGTTAAAAAGAGAAAACGATATTATTCCTAAACACTTGAATTTGTGTCCTGTTTGCATAATCCTAACCAGTAATGGGAGGACAAATACATGGCGGTGGCTGAATTACCATTGCATAGAGATAAGTTTCTTCCAAATCCAGTATTTTATTCCGAAGCTGCTGTGCCATCTATACGGATAGTACAGAAGCTGTTCCTATTTCTTGGTCGTGGTTAACAGTCATTTTGCAGGAGATTAAGATGGAAGCTTTTACCTTCTTGGCCTTCTCTTGAGGGTATAAGTTGATATGAATAAGGGGCAGCCCCTGTGAAGTGCTGAATTACCTATAATGCTCACCACCCTCACTTTACCCAAGCTTTTAAAAGCATGCTTAAAAGTAAGCAGGCTGGTAGATGATGCAGTTGATTTCATTGGGACTTCTTGCATGCATAGCTAAGTAATATTAATTTCTTGTAAAATGTAGAAATCGTTCAAGGAACAGAAATCAGTTCTTCCTTTCCTGTGCGAGTGCCCGTCACTGGGCTTCAAAGTTGTGCTGCCCATTTACTCTCTCTCTGGCAAGTGGATCTTGAATTATTGTTTAAATAGTATCTGAGCATGATGTTAGTAACAACTGCCGCTGTCTGAAAGAGGTGATATCCTGGTAGTTAAGGAAGTGAGATGGGAAGATTTGAATCCTTTCTAGGATAGAAGGAAAAGTTATCCCTGGATGTTGTACTTCTGGGTGGGTGCTGTAACCACCAGTTGTAGCCCTGAGTAGCCTTGCAACACATGGCCGTATCTTCTTGCTGTATAATGCAGGGGGCATGGGAAAGTACTGCTCATGGCCTTTTTATTTTGTGTTTTGTTTTGAGAGTGAAGGTGAAGCTCTTCACCCATTAATGGGGGAATGTCTAATTTATAGATCTCAGTTGGGCTTAGGTAGATATTAAGCTAGGTACTAAAATAACCAAATTTTTGGACCTAATGTGCTGAATAGAACCAGAGTTTGTAGGATCGCAGGTCAGATAGATGTTTTAAGTGCCTATCCAAAGTTCTGCTTTAGGTGCCTAAAGCCTCTTTTGGATGTGGCCTTTTTGCTCTTTCAGTTCATAGCGTTAAAATATCAGCTCTCAATGAAAGGCGAATGTGCTACTCGCCTCTGAAGACAGCTGAATAGTCAGAGTGTTTTGTGCAGAACCGATACAGGGTAGGCATTATAACAAATTCAGACAAAAGGATTTTATTTCCTCTTAAGGTGTCGATGCCAAGTCTTTGAGATTTTCCGTGAGAAGGAAGCATGTATAACAACACCACCAACCATATAGGGAGGAGAGGAGATTGAATGTGCTCGTCCAAAATGTGTACGTAAAGGATGTAGAGTGTAATTATTGACACTTTTTGATTTAGTTCAATTTGCTAAATTCAGTAGTTGCTAAAGTTGCTGACAGTTCTCTGTAGATCTGGTATGTAAATGTGCACACAGCTCAGTGAAAAAATTATTATGATTATTCTTTGTTTGCAAATACTACTTTTTTAGTGATACAGACTACCTTCTGTCCTAAGATGGTATCATACTATTTAGCTATACAATAAATAGGAATGTCAATAATTTGAAAATGGAAATTGTTTACAGAAATATGCACAACTTATTCTATGACATTCTTTTGAAGAGAAAAACTATATATTTGACAGACTTTTGGAATGATACTGCTATATGCTGTATTTTTAATCTATTCACAATGAATAAATAAAAATCTGTATTTTTAAAAAATGTGAAAATAAATCTGAGGCTCAGCCTGCCAGAACTTACCCGGGTTCAGTGTTTCTGGATGTCAGTGGGGAATATTGTTTGGGTAAGGACAGTGAGGTGGAAGCCTTTGTTTGTATGTCAGACATGCAAATACTGATTGTCTGCATCACTTAGTCCTCTCATTCACTTTGTCTGGTTTCATTCTGGCTGGTCAATAAAGTTGTTCTTTTTGTCACTTTTCTCAGTAGAGTTTTAGTCATTGCAGGTGGGGGTTTGCTTTTGGTTTTTTCTTTATAATGTGCCAAAGTTCAATCCTACAATAGTTTCCAGAAATCCTCTGTGTTGTTTTTCTTATTCCATCCCTGTTTTCGTTTCAACAGTCAGAAGTAACTAACTGGGAGGAAATAACTAGATGTGTACCAACAAAATCTGTTTTCCTCAAGAAAACTAAATGGTTCACGTGCTGTTTTATTTGCATTCAATTACACACGTGATGTCTGTCACTAATATGGGATAAGATGTAAGGACTAAGTGCTCATTTGCAGGATGGCTATAGAAACATCCTTATGCCTTCAGTCTTTGCTTAGTCCTGAGAAAAGAACAGAAATACTTGGCCTCTATGATTTGAGGTGGGAGAGTTTTTTGTAATGGCTACACTATCTAATGATACACTGTCACATTCAGTATGATTTATTCCCCTTTCTGTTCAAGAATAAACTGTCTGATATTAGCCCTTTTAAACTGTTAAAAATGGAGCTCTTACTGTTGCTTTTTTATTGCTTTATTTAGACAGGTATAATTTATTATACCTGTATAGTTTAAATGATATGAAATTCTTCTCTAGCAAAGGCACTTTGAAATAGCAGAATCTCAAAAAAGCCCCAGCAGGTCCTCCTCACGCCACCGTAGTGTCACTAAGATGAAAAATGGTGAAATTTGGCACTGCAAGTACTGTCTTTAGCTGCTGTCACTGAGAGCTGGAGTGTTTGGCAAGTATAACGAAGTGGGGATAGCATCCATCAGAAAGCATGGAGATGGCCAACACTTACGAAGTGTGAATAAGAATATTGCCTTTTTCTTAATTATTGGTCTGTGGGACTGATTTGAATCTCACTCTCTTCCTCACAGGTATAATTTCACTTCTGAGAGTAGAATGACTGCTGACAGACACAGGTGTAGTTTAGGTGGGCCAAATCAGAACTTTTCATCTGAATTTGAAAAGGAAGGATTTTGCTTGAACCTCAGTTTGGATTCAGGGCCGGTGCTTCTGGTGATGAGTCAGGCTGTTTTCAGGTTTAAGTTAGGGACATCTCTCATGTGCCTCCCACTGCTGGGGACCTGAACGCTTCATGGGGACAGCTCACAGGTTTGTAACCATCAGGCCCCATCCTTTGGACATGATCAATACAAGCGTAGGGTCCTTGCTCTTCTCTGGCTAACTCCTGTGCCAGGAAAGCAATATGATGAGGCTGGTAGCTTGGTTATATTTTGAGTTTTCCTGTAAGTTCATTCTTTTAATTTGGAAAAAGTCCTGTAATCATCATCTTACCTCACACTGGTAAAATGAGAAACCTGGTGACCAGTCCTGAGGGGTGGCCTGTGCTCTTGCCCCTGGAAGTGTCACACGTGGCTTACGTTGAATAATCTTGGGTACATGGGCTTCCTTCAATGTTCAGGAGAAGTGCGTCTGCGGCCAGGAACACAAACACTTCAGGGACAGAGGCTGAGCTCACCCATAGCAGGGCAGAAAAGCACTCCTCTGGGAGGGTGCTGGTACCTCTCACTGCCTGGGGAAAAGGGCCTGTGGTGTCGAGCAGCCCTTCCAATGAGAAACCCCTTGTAAGATGTGCTCCATGCAGCCTCTCACACACTGCATCTTCCCACACACACACCCCCCGAATGTGCAGTGCTGTGGGCGGTACCCTGTGTCCACTGCTGCAGGGACAAGGGCTTGGAGACTGCTAAATCAGACTCTTTCCCTAAACTTTTCTGCCTGAACAGATTACAGGTGATTTACTGTGTGAAGCCAATTCAGGTCTGCCTACCTTATCTCCTCCCTGAACCTCCTGCCTTTCTGCAAAGCCAGAGCCGTGTTGTCAAAAAAACCTGCATCCTTCTGAACAGCCACTGAACTGAGGGTGTGAAACTGCAGCAGTGATGAAGGAGAATGATCGCATTTGTGCTTACACGTGTGTGTTGTTATTCCTCAGTACTTGCAGGCAGTGAATGAAATTTTAAGCAAGACTGTGCAAAGCTGCAGCCTCTTGGCAGGATCACGGCCAGCAGCTCCCCGGGAAGAGAGCTGGCAGGGCAGGGTGCTGCAGGACGTGCCGGGGAGGTGGGTGAACTGAGGCAGGCTCCGTCAGCAGGGCTCCGGCAGGTTTATTTTCTCTATTCTGTTTAAATGGACTGCCACAACTACAGAATTAAATCAAGCTGCATTAAGACTTTGTGGCTTTACCGTAGAGAAGCTGGAATTTTTCTCAAATGCAACCATTCAGCTCTAATTAAGGGGTGAGAATAACACTAGTTCCCCAAGAAAACTTACCAGAATTTCAGGCAAAATGTGGACAGAGACTCCCAAGGGCACCTTCATGGGGCACCGGGCAGCTAAGGTGTGCTACTACCCCTTTTCACAAGAGTTGTACCAGTTACTGCTGCTGCTACAGACTGCCATGCTGGCCCCTGTGCTGCAAGGAAAAAAACAACCCCCCAACCATAAAGTCTGCTGGCTTTTCACTTCGCAAATTCAGTGACTTGTAGCTTTGCGGCAGAAAATTAAAATGCGTAGTTTTTAGATTCTTTTTAGGCTTTCAGAGGGGGTGCACAGGCGATGCCCCCACGTACCGCAAAGGCGACTGTGCTCCGCCGTGCCATCCACGTGGCAGCGGGGCGGCGCAGAGGCCTCGGCCACAGCCCCAGCCCTGCCCTCCGCCGCGCTGTACCCCCCGGGTCCCCCGCGGCGTGGGGACACGCAAGGGGCTGCTCCCTCCCTCTCCGTTCCTGACCGCATTGCACCGCTGCAATTGCACCTGCTTGGAGACAGGGATTAAAAAAACCCGCAGTATTTTATTTTTAAGGTGGAAGGGGTGTGTAGTGAGAACGGTTGCTGGGACCGGGGCTTGGAGATGGGGGGGGTGCTGCTGAAAGAAAAAGAAGGAAGAGTGTGGGGGAAAGGCTGGTCTGGAGTAAAACTGGCGGCGAAGAAAAAGTTATCACGGCGGTAGCGTGGCCGAGCGGTCTAAGGCGCTGGATTAAGGCTCCAGTCTCTTCGGGGGCGTGGGTTCGAATCCCACCGCTGCCAGTAGATTTTTTTCCTGCCGCAGGACGCCGCCGCTGCAGCGCCCCCTGGCGGCCGCGCCCCAACCGCCTGGGAGAGCATTGTGGGTAGGAGGAGGGCCGCGTCCCCACGTGCCGGCCGGAGTGACACCAACATGGCCGCTGCCTGAGCGCCGCCCGCCGCTCCGCGCACCGCCACCGGGGAGCCGGCGGCCCCGCTGCCCGCGCCGGCCCTCGGCCAGGTAGGGGGTTGGGGCGCCGGTTTTGCTTCTCCCAGGGCCGCGTGGGCGGCGGGGACTCTGCGGGCAGTGGAGGGGGAGGAGCGCGGCCTGGGCTGAGGTGGGCTTTGCCTGTCCGGGGAGGGCGGTGGAGACGAGACTCTCTGAGGACTTCGCACCGCGGCGAGTACCGGGGGCGCGGGGCCGCAGCCATCCGGGCGGGACCCTGACAGGAACCGGCGCGAGCCGGGGCCGCCGTGGCGGGGCCCTTGAGGGGAGCGGGCGGGGGTGCGGTCACAGGCCGCGGCCCCTCGGCTCCCCTCACCGGCGGGCCGGAGGGTGCCGGCCGGTCCTCCCGGGGCGGTAAAGCGGTGGCACCGGCCCGGCCGGGGCCTTTCCTCGCAGGGCTGGCAGCTCTGCGCCTCCCGCCCTGGAAGAGCGCAGCTCACATGCCAAAAAATGCAGCCGGCTGCCCCTGCCTGAGCATCGGCTCTGAGGGGACTGTAGCAGAGCCCTGCCGCGCCGGGGGACGAGGCGCCCGGTCCCTCCTGCTCCGGGGTGGGTGTGCTTCATCCCCGCGTTACGTGAGGGTTTGGGCGGTTGGCCGTGGCCTCCCTCCTCAGGTCCCCCTTCCCTGCGCTCCCCCTCTGCTGCCAGGCCGCTGTGTCAGGAGAAGGTAGGCTCACAAGTTGCCAGAAATGAAGAAGCCGTTGTCAGTGGGGAGCGTTAGGGTGCGCAGGGCCCGCGGCTGAGCCTCTGCGAGGTGGAGCTCTGCCTGCGTGGAAGATTGGGCTTGGCACCACGACCTGCCACGGTCCGGGCTGCCTTTGTGAGAGTTATCACACAGGAGCGAGCAGCTCAGTCCCTGCACCTGGCAGAACAGGCCTAGCACTTTGCTACATAAATGTTGAGGTGTAAAAGAAAGGTTCACGCTTGATGCATAATCTCTTAAATCCTGAAGATGTGCTTCAGTGACATCACCTCCAAAGAGAGGTCCTGGTGCAGAGGAGCCCTCTTTGGGTTCACTAGCAGAAGATGACTGTGCAAAGCTGCTTGCAGATGAGCAAAGCAAAGAGAAAATTAAGCAAGTAATTGGGTCAAAATTGTAATTATCATAAATGTTTGGAAGGTGCTTCAGGTTTTTTTTGCAGCTTCCATTTTACTGTATGCCATGGGCCACCGTGAGCTAAGGATCGCTGCTAGGGCTGGACTGAGAGACCCCCTGCAGAAGAAAGTCCAGGTGCCAGGGAAAATTATGGTAGTGATTC
Source organism: Ciconia boyciana (assembly GCF_034638445.1). Taxonomy (NCBI): domain Eukaryota; kingdom Metazoa; phylum Chordata; class Aves; order Ciconiiformes; family Ciconiidae; genus Ciconia; species Ciconia boyciana. Next base: position 8,978,266 of record NC_132946.1, on the reverse strand, counting down.
AGGAGATGGCACTTTTCCCGCTTCACTGGTTCATTATCTGTACTTTAAGGCACTGATGCGGTAGGAGTTCCTGGTCTTTCCTACACTGCATAATTATATATGAAGAATATTTCAAGTTTCAGTGTTGGAATTTTGGGGGTCCGTTATTACTGACAAATTTAGGTATCTATGAAGTGCTGGAGCATTTCTTGCAAGCCTGGCTAAACGTCTGTGTGTGTCAGATGACATGCAGATTTGCAATTCTTCTTACAAGTATATTAAAGCCTTTGGTAATAAAAAAAGATAGCTTAAATGCCCTTCTAAGCTCAAACTTAGAGGTAGGATTCAGTTGTTTCATCACTTATTTTTACAGTTCTTTAACCACAATCTTTTTCTTCATTTGTTCGAAATTGGTGATGTTACAGGCAGCTAATGAGCAGTTTCATTGGTCCTAACGTTGGTCATGTTGCAGGAGAAATGAGAAGATTTCTAGCTCTTGTCCTCCTGCAAGCTGTTCTAAAGTTTAATGATTCATATCGATAATTTGTATTAATATTGATTTGCACCTTAAAGGAAAGTCTCTTTTAAAAGAAAACAATTCGGACAAAACGAAATTTGAAGCTGCTGACCATGTTTGCTATCTCCTAGTGTTTAATTCCATTCTGTTGTGTCATATATATATATGTATATGACAAATGTAGAAATGAACACCACCATATATATATATATATGTATACTGTAGATGTAGAATTGCATCTGCATGCCTTCAGTGAAAGCTTCATTCTGATTCAGAAGATTTGTTCAAGTTGCATGAGTATTATAAATTGTGCTGGGGACACACTGCTTCCTATTTATAGACCTGTCATTCTGATACTCCAACAAAAGGAACTGTAGTCATTCTTTTTATCCTTAAATGAATAAGAAAAAATGTAATCTCTGTAATACAGCATTTTCCTTGAGTACTGACAGCTGGATTCACAAAGAGATTTCATGTATGATTGTGTAAGCAGTGTTAGATGAGGGACCAGAGACCAGGTCCTTCAGGCTGTTTCTCTTTCTCTCCTTTGCCTAGGGAAATTTCTCTTCTGGAAGGTGGAATAACTTTCTCAGGAGAGAGAACAAGCTAGCACACACTTGGCACTCAGGGTGTCAAGAAGGGAAGGGTGGTTCCCAGTCCTCTCAGGGGGGCAAGGGAAGAGGGTTTGGATCCAAGTCTCCCACCTCCTGGGTGCTATCACATGTTCTCATACATCTTGGGCATCCTCCCGTCATCAGCTCTGTTCTGAATGAAAACTGCAGTTGTTCCATTTCGTGCAGAGCTATCAGGCTGGCTTTACGTGAGCCTACTGTATCAGGCCACCCAGGGGACATGAGCGGGGAAAGCAAAATTGGAACTGACAAATCTAATTTCTTTAAAACAACATATTCATGCATGTATTTCTGGGAAGAACTGTGTGCCTGATCACAGAAAACACTTTGATATCAAAATCAGATATCACATACTCACGGTTGTACAGTAATAGCCCCAGCCTCTAGTTAAGGTACTGGCTTTTTGCTGTGAAGATTTTGCATTTCTACAGATTTATTTCAAATATGAATCTGAAATATTATTAAGTGGTAAATTTTCAAATACAGGTGTATGGTCGGAAGAGCCAGGGATATGCTGCTGCATAAAGAAATGGAAAATTCCAGTTCAGTACTGGGAAGGGCACTTTTTTGGTAGTGGAGAACCTGTAAGTGAAAAATAGTGGAGAACCTGTAATTGAAAAATATGGAATCATATTTCTAGGTAGAATGGCAGAAACAGTGTAAATAAACCAGAGGTGTTGCCTGAATGGAAATTTGCCCCTGTAGTGATGTTAATAACACTCATATCCGTAATGCCTCTCTTAAAGGTTTCTTAGATAACTGCATGTATATTAATGTGATGTTCTGAGAAGCCTGCACGTCTGTTGAAATATACTGAGCTGCTTAAATTGTGTGGTGGCTTGTGTATTTGAAAAAAAAAAAAAAAGCCACCATCTTGGATGTAACATGGATGCTGGCTTCCTTCTCTGGCAGTCTCTCTATTGCCAGCTGATCCTGGATGCTGCCTCTTTCTCTTTCTCTTCCTCCATAGGAGGTCCAGCAAAGAAGCAAGTTGGTGTCAAGGAGTAGAAGACAGTGAGGGAGAATTCCTGAGCATAGATCTTATTTCTTTGCCTGATCATCTTTGTTGTTAAAACTTCCCTTGGTCAGTTTGTGAGAGGTCTTATATTTTTATGCCTATCTTGACCAATACTGGTTGATTGATGGTGTCTTAAATGATCTGGACTAATTAACATTGTTGCAATGGCATCAAATAATTTGTAAATCCTTTTGTTTGATTTCTGCAGGGAAAAACTATTGTTGCTTTAGCTGAGGGATCATTTTTTGTTCAAAGGTCTGAACCAGGCATGACACTGACTCCAGCACTGGATTTAACATGGTGACTCTTTGTTCTAGAGCACCCAGTCGCAAGTTAATATCAGAGTCTTATTTTCTTTGGAGTTGGTGTAGTTATGAAGTAAAATCTGTTGTTCTGATGATTTCAAAGGACTCCAGGAGAGGCCAAGGAGTATATTTTGGAGCTCTCATTTAGCAATAGTCTCAAGAGTGGTAGGTCAGGAGACAAGGCTGCAACATGCCAGGTAGATGAAATCAAGGTCAGCACATTCACAGATGGGAATATTGTCTGGTCCCAAGCGCAGGGTTTACACAGGCTTTTTTCTTCTCCCAGCTCTTTAGCTGGGAGCTTTCTCCATTATCTGCTTTCAAGGAATTTTTCTGAGGAGGGAAGGTAGTGAACCATATGGCACTGTCCTTAGTGACAGTGACGACTGCAGTGGCAGTTTCAGAGCTCACACATGCTGACTGACCAGCCAGCACACTGTAGATGTGCTGGCTGGAAAACCAGCTGCTACCTGTGTGTTATAGTTACACAGTATATAAAAGATATACTTTATGCAAGTACAAAAGGCCTGTCTTTCCCTCCATAGAGTACTGATTTAGTGCTCTCTTTCTTACATAACTACTGACTTTCAGAAAAGTTACAAGAACTTACCTATTTTTGAGACATTTGTTTGTCTCTTAAATTTGGTGGCAGTCGGTCAAGATTGTAGAATATTAGGGACCTGATTGTGCAAACACATACATTCCTTCAAAAAACAGACTAAACACTACCACTGAAAGGAACCAAGTTAACTTGAGCAAATACTCTAGGCTACATGTGGTACATGGCACAGATGTAATGACTCATATGACATTTCTGTTTTCTTTCAGGTTGTGCCAAGGAATAAGCCAAGAAAAAGGTTTTTGTATCTTAGCATGGCAAATGAAGAAGATGATCCAATTATACAAGAGGTAAAAGGGCATTGCGGCAGCAGTGATTGTACATGAGGCTGTTTTTTTAATTATTCTAGTTCCCAGTGTCCTTACATTGCTGAAAGAATGTGTCATCAACATCAGTGGTTGTCTTATAACCAATGGCTTGCTCTGTGCAAGGAAATATGTTGTGTGGGCTAAGTATATGGCTCATGGTATCTGTTTTGCCAAAACAGTGGTGTTCATGTTGGCAGATTCACCTCAGGTTTTTCACCCTTTGTAATCTTTCCATGTCGGAAGAGGAACACAGGTGGGGAACTTGCTTCTACCACTGTGTGTTTCCAATGACTCTGTTGCATTTCTCTGAGAGCTGTAAAAAATTGGAATGACTTTGATGAGTTAATATTTGTTAAAAATGAAGCTAAAATGTTTCATGCCTTCTGCTAAAACAAGCAGTTGTGTTCTGATTCTGGACTTCTTTAAAGGACTGCTGTGTCCCAAAGAGTAGCCACAGTGTCCTGTTCACTTTACGTCTGAATTTACACACCAGAAGTACAAGGAAGGGCAAGCTCATAAGAAGGAGAAAAGCCATGAGAAAAGGCATGGGAATTGTCAGGAGTATATATAAAGGTATCTAAAATGGCAGCTTCCTTATGTGATATTCATGAAACATCTGTGGATTTTCGGTGCTGGTGGTGCTGCTAATATTGAATCAGATTTTGGATGTGGGTGTCTCTTGTCTAATTTAGAAAGGTTTTGTGACAAAATACTAGTAATGAAGTTACCTTTCAGTCATACTGCCAAAGAGAGAACTTCCTTCTCTTTCTATAATTGTAAAAACAGATTCACTTCAGCCCTTCAAAAAAAGTTTTCCTCTTTCATTTCAGATTTGTTTGCCAAGTTTCCTTAGAGAGAAAAAACACAGCTAGGGCTACTGTCTGCTGCATCATCATAGTGGGATTTTTTTGTTTGTTTTTTAAAAAGGCCAACCGCAGAATTTCATGTCAAAATCAGCAGAGAGGAGACCTTTGACAAGAGAAGCATGAATGTGTTTTATGCTACAGTTTGTAATGAAAAGCTAAAATTGTCAGTATTTGAGCTCTAGTGATTGTGCTTTTATCTGAGGCTCCATCAATTACAGCTGGCATCTGATGAAAGTTACTTGTTTTGCTTTTTAGATTGACGTGTTCCTGGCCAGAAGTCTACTGGAGAAGCTATATCTGTTTCAGGTATTTCAGTTTATGCAGTGATAGTTCGTTTAAAATACATTCAAAGAGCAGTAACTTTTCTTACTGCTTCGGCCTGCCAAGATCTTGGATATAGGAAAGCCTGTTTGGGTCTCAGTCAGTTGAAATATTTAGTATTAAAGCATTGCCACGAGAGGAGTGGTCATTTATGGCACAGACCTGTCATTAAATCACTCCCTTTAAACCACCCTAAGGGAGTGCTCTTAGTAGATGATGTCTTTTTATCATGATTTGGATAAATCTGCAGTCTCTTAGCCATCTTCTGTCATCACTGATTTCTGCCATATTTACTAAACAAACATTTCTTTAGGACTGGCCCTATTTAAAACGTCATCAGCGTTCATAAATTAGTGTGAGTCATCAGAAGAGCCCCCTTACATTGTGGAGATAAAACTAACTAGTGATTGAAAGTGGAAATATGTTAGGAAGGTAGAGGTCTGTTTTCCATTCTGCCACTGAATTTCTCTAATCATTTTATCCTTGTGATTTACTTTTCCCATCTGCAAAATGGGAAGTCTTTTGAGGCTGTTGGATGAAATGGTCATTATAAACCAGTGATGCCCACTGGCAAGCCCACTGCCTCCTGTACAGATTCTCTGCATGGCACGCGCCAGCAGAGCACAGCTGGAGACAGCCAGACATGCTGGACCAGGCCATGCAGCCTTGCCTCTGGGATACCCACAGTTGCTCCATGTCAGGAGTGAGCATTGGTTAGTGATGGGGCCTATGGGTGTTCTGGAGAAATGGCAGCTCTGAGCAGGATGCTGCTATGGCTGGAAGATTTCATTTGGATACCACGCTGTCCTCTTAGCATTCCCAGATGGTTCAAGAGAGACACCCATGTGGCTAAACCTGGGTCTGGTGTCCTGACTAGCTACATGTGGCCCGTGTTCTGTAAGCTAACACTGCTTGTGTTAGCCCACAAATGTTTTACTTTCAGGAAATAATCTTCTAGGGAGTTAATGCTGAGGGATGGGGTTTTAATTGTTCTAACACTTCCTTTTTCTGCTGGACTAATGTGTGGTACCATTTTCTTGTGTTATAGTTTATTGTATCATGTGAGGGGCAGGAAGGGTGTTGTGTAGTGATGAAAGCAGAGGACCAGGGAGAAAGCAACAGGGTTTCTAGGTCATACTTCCAAATCCCCTGATGACTCACAAAGCAGTCAAGTAATTCCTTTTCTTGATGTCTTGTATCCATCTGGCAAGTGGATCTACATGTGAGGGGACAGGGAACGTTGAGTTAATTTCTGTGAATTTCTTTGATCTTTAAAAGAAGAGAGTTTTATGAAATGGTTTTGTTTTCCAGTATCCTATTCGTCCAGCTTCCATGACGTATGATGATGTTACACATTTATCAGCGAAGATAAAACCAAAGCAGCAAAAGGTTGGTCATCATTTGAGTCCAGTCTGTAAAAGTTGTTTTATGTTGTGCAGAATGTACTTAAGAAAAGCACATTGTGCTGTTAAGTTGTTATAACTGTGTAACTACTTGCAGGACCGGATCTCTGTGCTTGGAGGTATGGGGGAGTCTTTCATTGTGTCTGTACAGTAGAGTTTAGAATAAGAGTAGTTTATAAAGAGAGGAATTAAAATCATGATGGAAAAGCCACTCTTTTAATATAAAATAGAGTCACTCAGGGAAACGTAGTTACAAATGTAATTCAGTCTGTAGGTGCTTGTGCTAATACAGCTTGATTTAAAAGGTCTTTACAATATTCAGGAAAGGGTTGAGCTTTTGAGGCATGTTCTGTCTTTCATTGTCAGTGTGGGTCTTGATTTCCTCTCTTGCCTGGCTGTGAATCAGCAGTCCTTTTGAAATCAGTGGGGTTGTGTAGGTAGTGAAAGTATAGCCAAGGCCAGAATGATTGCATTTTCTTGCAAATGTATCCCAAAACTGTGGCTATGATTTAAAAATACCTTATGTAAAAAACCGCAGAAATAGATGTCTGTAATACTAGGATTTTGTTCTGGGAAATGGTTAAGGAGAGTGCCCGTGTGAACTTTGGAGTCAGGATGCATGTTGTGTTGAGGAAGTCTTCTATGAAAATTAGCAAACATTTGCATTGTAAGACCTGTGCAGACTTGCAAATCTGCCTTCTCATCCAGGGACTTGTAACCAGTTTAGTTTACGAGTAACGGTAAAGGGAAAGAAAAAAATGAGGCAATAGCTGTGGTACACAAATTTATAAGGGCTTTGGCACACACTGAGGAAGAATATATACTGTATTGTTACAGTATATAAAGATAAATGCTATGCAGGAAAATGCTTATTTTTGAACATTTGTCTGAATTTTAAAGTTTGAGGCGGGGGGAATAGTTCTCCTTGTAACTAAAAGCTTGGAACTTGTTTTTGTACTTTGGCCAGTGTAAATCAGGAGTAATTATGAAGTGAGTGTTAAGTGCTGTAGTCTCAAAGTTACCAGCATAGAGGCCTTTGCCTCTGAAGAGGACATAGTTACTTTATACTGCTTGGTACCCAAACTAGAAGGAAACATACCTCAAGTTTGTGAGATTCTGAATGAATCCTCAGTGGTAGGGAGGGAGGCTTGAAGGATATTGCTTGTGCACTTGATCTGTACTGATAAGTAAACCAGACTGATAATGTAGTGGAAGGTATCCAACAAAGTGAAGGTGTTTTTCAGAGCTGCCTAAAGAACTCTCATTTCTCTGCTCCCATTCATTTACATAGAAGTTTATATATCTGTAGCCTATTGTTAAAATGTCCCCATCCTACAAAACCCCATATATATGCTCAACTTTTTGCATGAGATTTGCCCCATGGATTTGACTGATGCTGCTTATGTATTTAAATTTGCTGTAAACCTATGGAAATGTTAGCAAGTGTGGGATTGAATTTCAATTGATAAGTTTGGGGTTCTGCCATGGTAATTAGCTGTCTTTCCTTTCATATTGTTTAGGTTGAACTTGAAATGGCCATTGATACTTTGAATCCTAACTACTGTCGCAGCAAAGGAGAACAGATTGCTCTCAATGTAGATGGCACATGTACAGATGAAACAAGCACCTATTCCTCGTAGGTGTCCTCTTTGCCTTCATTTCTTTTTTGTGGTGAGCATAGATATATGTATGTCCACCAGGGCTTCAGGGAAGGGTGAGAACAAGTGGCTTTACAGTCCTGGGGGGGTGCTTTGTGCACTGTTATATAGCAAGAATTCTTGGAAGTAACCTACGTTTTTTGGTGTCCTTAACGAATTCTGAATTGCAAACAGAAAGATGAGTATATATATTTGCTGCAGTTGTTGATATTCCATTTTGAGAATTGGTGATTTCAGACCTTTAACATCTGTATGCCACATTGCCTGTAGAACACAATCTCACAGCATTCATCTGTCTGCAGGAAGCTGATGGACAAGCAAACTTTCTGCTCTTCACAAGCTGCGAGTAACGTTTCCCGCTATGCAGCTGCTGTTTATAAAAAAGGTAAGTTTCTTTTGCTCACCCCTCATACCAGTGAAACATGCTTGTTTCAGGGTTAAAATAAGACCTGTTTGTTCTTTTTTTTTTTCAACCTAGGTTTTAATTGACTGATGCATCTTTAAAGAAAGGAAAAATTTTCCTTATCAATGCCCACAGAGTCCTTGAGAAGGTCTAGCAAAATTGTAAATATTATATTGGAACACTGTGGGTTTGTAGATACCTCCAGGATCTTAACAGTGCATGATGGCCTGAAATAATACACATTTGTAGCTTAATTTTATCATTGTTCTTTATATTACTATCTCAATCTAATTGTGTCTGTCTCATTTTCCTTTTCAACAATTTTGCCCCTCTCTTGTCTCCTAATGTTATCACAGAACTTTGATCTGAGGATCATTTGAAATGAAAATATGTAGATTGTCTTCAGTGATGACTATTTTACTACGAGTCTCCTGAACTACAGGTCAGATCTGAGCCAGAATGTGGCTCTCTACAAGATCTGGTTTCAACACAAAAAGGAAAGTGACAGAAATAGGTCTTGGTCTTTCATACTCCTTTGAAATCCTGAGCACTGGATGAATTTTTCACTTCAATCCCTTTTTACGTTTTACTGTATTAAATATTTATGTTAAATTGAAGCTGTGCCTCTACAGAGATAGGGAGATAATGAAAAGTGCTGTCCCTGTGCAGTGGAAAAAAGCCAATTTTAACCAATGTTAATTCTCTTTTTCAGGTGAACTCCACCTGACTCCACTACATGGAATTCTTCAGCTGAGGCCAAGCTTCACCTACCTGGACAAGGCTGATGCAAAACACCGAGAAAGAGAAGCTGCTAATGAAGGTAAACGCTCCATGAGTTGTGTTTTCTTTTGGGAGGTGAGATACAAGTTCTTTCTATAATTTTACTGATAAGAGTCATTATATTCTGAAGGTGTTTATTATAACAACATACTGATTATAAGGACATTTTTCAGATTGTTTTGCTGATCTTATTTTCAGTGTAGCTGCATAAATGCTTTTGTGGGCACAGTGTGGGGGATTGGCAGAGGGATGGGAGTTGGTGGGTAGTGTCAAAGGGCATCAGTAAGGAGTGTGTCACCACTGCCACTGAAAAGTTGCACTGCAAAGCTCATGGGAGCAGTATCTCCTACCATAGGAGCAGTGTGGTGCTGTCATACATTGCACAGTTTGGCAAGCTGGGATTGAACCCCTGGTTATGTAGTTCCTAGTACCGCTTTCTTCCTGCATGGGCCCCCAAACAGTTACAGATTGGCTTTGGCTCTTTTACTGCAGTGGTGTGTTTATTCTGTTGTGGTTTTTGGCAGGTGGTGATTCATCCCAGGATGAAGCTGAAGATGATGTTAAGCAAATTACTGTATGTCCAAATTTCCTTTTTATGATAGTTCAGGCAACAGTTCACAAGAAAGCATGACAATTCACACCCAAATAAAAGGACAGGAAACCTCAGCTAGTCCTGGTGACCCTGAGCTTGGGAGGGGGGAAGCAAGATGGACTTGCCCTTGTTGCACAAGCATAAAGATGGCACTGACAGCAAGGGGTGATTCCTTTGAGCTGGGGCCCCTAGCTTCTGTTACTTATGTACCAAATAAATAATGCAGGTGTTTTGTTTCAAGAATTTTGGGGCTGTATTTAATGACGCCCAAATCTTCTAGGTACGATTCTCCCGCCCAGAGACCGAACAAGCTCGTCAACGACGTGTTCAGTCCTATGAGTTCCTGCAGAAGAGACAAGCAGAAGAGCACTGGGTTCATCTACATTATTATGGCTTGAAGGTAGGTGGGTGCTGGCTGCTGAGGAGGCCGCCTGGGCCTGAAGGCTCAGCCAAGTCTAGAACTGTTTTTAAATCTGGGCCTATGGGAATCGGGGACTCATCAAAAGATAATGAAGAAAAGTAGGTCTGTAGGCTTGAACAGACCCTGCAGTGCTCTGTACCTCCTCTGCTGGATAATGCTTTGGGGTCTCCACGCTGGAAGAGGTTTAAAACTGAGAGTTGGACAAACATAAAGGGGGGTCTGAGTACAAGAATCACTCAGGTCTTGGATTATGAACTGGACTTTGTGAAAGACTTGGGGAACCCCATCAATTTGAGTTTCAGAAATCCTGTTTGTCTGACCCACGTGCATGTCTGTCAGGAGATTTCAATGTCATAGCAGCAGAAATGTTTCCACATCACGTGAACATCGTTCAAGAGAGTGAAAGCAGAACATCAGTTAGTGAGGTGGAATGCTTGAATGGTGCAGTAATGACAGGGTGGTCACAGTTTGGAATGAGGAATCCAGCTCTGGCATTTTGTATGTTTTTAGTATGTGGTAGTGACTCTTTTTCTCCATATCTCCAGGATAGCCGTTCTGAACACGAGCGCCAATATTTATTTAGTCAAGGTCATGGCCTTGCTGAAAACACAGAATTAATTAAATCGCCCAGGTAATGGTTTGATGGTTTCCTACAGAAATTGCAGTAATTTGTTGGGATTGTTTTCAGAGTAATAAGCAGGTATATTCTTTAAAAGTCTGATCTTTGATAATTCTATCCATGATAAAAGTGGAATTGTTTAAAAAATACAGAAACAAACTAGCCTTCAACTTATTCAGGTTGCTTTCTTTGTTTCCTTGTACTGTGAGATTAAAACTAGTTGTTTTCAGTTGGGATTGTAGCCTCTTGTATGTTATCACAACTCTGCATTATTGGGACTGCGAATACTGTAAAGGAAAAGTAAAACAAAAGCTCCTTCTGGTTCAAATAAATTAAAACTCTGAAGCCAATAACTTCTGTTGTTAGCAAACCTTATAAAACTTTGTTTTGTGATTTGTGAGAGATACCTGAAACTACTTGAAACTTACTTGGTTTCGTTTCTTGGTGACTGCAGCTATACAGGAATCTTCCCATGATGCAGTCAATACTAATGGTTCGCTGTAATCTGGTACAACCATGGCCCAAGTAATAGGAAAGTGGCTGACTCTCTCTCTGTTTAATGGTGTGGGTGTGTTTTTCTTGACATTTAACATCTCAGTGGAACAGTGCTAGGTGTTCTGAGAAGCCTTTTGGATCTGATTCTTTCCTCACAGACACTGGTAATTACATGGGTGGAAAAGACTTTTTGCTTGTTGCTGGCCTGATTCTCTCTGTCTACAGGACTTCACATGATCCATCTTACTGCTGTGTCAGAGCACCTGTGTTTAATGTATTTACTCTTGCAGTTCCTCTGTTTGGACACCTCTTCTGTACAGAAGAGCTGGGATTCTGACTCCCATTTATTTCATACCTTCTCTTCGATATTTTACTAGTACTGAACTTACAGAGGAAGATGGGAGAGGAAAGAGGAGAGCTCTCTTTTCAGGCTAATGTTTGTTTTGTAGATTCACACAAGTAGGATTGCTCTAAGCAAGAAATAACTGTACTTAAACCTGGGAAGTCCCAAGACAAGCATTTTAAGGATGTGTTTTCTTTTCTTCTAGTGAATATTTAATGATGCTGATGCCTCCAAGCGTAGAGGAAGAGAAGTAAGTGTTTGTACAGAATGTTCAAAGTCCATATTGGCTGGATGCTCTTTTTCATGGGCTGCAAATCTGCTTGTTTATCTGCAGTGACAAACCAATGGCTCCAAGCAATGTGCTTTCTATGGCCCAGCTGAGAACTTTACCCCTTGCTGATCAGATTAAGATCCTGATGAAGAATGGTTTGTAGCTTTTGTAATACATTTGCACTTTACTTTGTGACTTCTAATTGCCTCAGATAAGGTAGCTTTCTTAGTAGTACCAGTTCTGTCACCCCACCAGACCAGAGTCTGTCTGGCTGTCTGATTCTGTGAAGAATCCAAATCCCAAGCCTTTCCTGAAGACAACCTGCTGTGCAGAGAAGAACAGTAACAGCAGATCTGACTGCTGATCTGTATGTTTGCAGTCAACTTACTCTTAGAATAATTTATAATCTGACGATAGCTTTCTGGATACATCTATTTCAGCAGGTATCTCCTGGAATGTGGGGTCTGAGCATGAATCATAAGTTGAAGGTTAATGCAACAAGCTGCACTTTGGCATTTTCTGGGAAGTTTTCAGTGATACGCACTTCACGAGTGTCATCTAGGAATTTTGTTTTGTCTCTTCAGAGTTACTATCTGATGAGAGCAAATCCTGAGGACTTTGCCTCAGGAGCTTCCTGTCTTGTCAGGTATCTGTTTCCAAATATTGCCAAAGGCATAGATTTTTAAAATTTTTTTTATTAATGCGTTAATTTGGGACTGGTTAAGCTAATCAATTTAGATGCAACACTAGCACATATTTTTAGAACAGATGATGACTGTAGTGCAGGGGGGGACTTAGTAGAACTTAGGTTTTGGGTTTTTTCTAAGATACAGCTTTAACCATGGACTTCAACATAAATCATAGTATCCTATATTTATAAATCCCTGTCTGTATCATGTGCACTGAAGAAACCCTTAATCTGGTGTGTATTTTGTCTTTCAGTGAAGGTCATGCCATTTGCAAATCTGATGAGTTTGCTAGGCTCTGGGACTGACTCTACGGCAGTTCTCCGCTGTATACAGCAGGTGGCAATGCTGGTCCAGGGAAACTGGGTGGTGAAGAGGTATGGCTTGTCTTTGTTACTGGGACATGGTTTTCTGCTTTAAGGAGAGGATCAGAACAATGGATTTTATATACTCATCTTCCTTGTGTCCCAAAGTAGCCATGTTCTTAACTCACAGTACTGTAAAATCTGGATTTAATGTTTGGTCCTTTTTAGTGCAGTCAGTTATTCAAAATTCAAAGGGTTGATGTTAAAGGATAATACCTTAGTACCTACCCCAGCTAAAATTATGGCTGAGCAGTGATGTAATCTGTATTTGCATTTGAGTTATGTCCAATTTTTGATATTACCTTCGCTCATGTTCTTTGAGTTGACTGTCCTGAATTCTTCCAGAGATTAGTGTCAAATATAAACACAGAAAATGAAACCAATGTCAGCTATAGTATTTCTTAGCTAAATTCGGTCAAAGAAAGGTCTTTGTGCTTGCTGAACCTTGCTGTTCATCAGTGGATGCTGCTCTTGTCAGCTGAAAGCTACCCTCTAGAAGGCATTACCTGCTTAATAAATCAAGCATGGGGTACTGAGTGTACCCCATGAAATGGATTCTGTATCATCCTCCCATTTATTAGGATAAAGCATCCCACTGGGAATTGAAGTCTAAAGTGCAGTATGATTTTTTTTTTTTTTTTTTTTTTTTAACCTGGGTGGAGCACTGCATGTGGAGAATTACAGTCTCTGGAATAGCTCTCTGTGTTAAGATGAGTGGCACCAGCTACCAGTCCAAATCTGCAGGGTGTGTTTCAGCTGTTGGGATACAGGCCTGTATTAGCAATGTGAACAGTTTTTACAGCAACCCTTGCTGTCCCTCCAGCCATTCCAGAAGGAAGCTGGAAGCAAGTTAAAGACAGTATATTAGCATTCAGATTGTTTTTATGTTTTAGCTGATTCTTTGCTACTAGTCCAAGGAGGATGCATATATCTCTAGTAGATGTGGCCTGTTTGGGACAGTTGGGCACAGAGCAGCACATGCACACATCAGAGTTTTAAATGGAGGAGGGAACCCATTTCTCTGGTCTGGATAGGATCGAGATCATGAACTGGGTTGCCTTGAGGCTCTGGAGACCATGCTGACAAATGTCATCCAGTTGATCTTGCAAGCAGACAAGGACACAGGGTGGTATTGGTCTCAGGGCTGTTTGGTTCGAGCATGACATTTTGTAGCATTGTTCTCTTGTTCTCTTAAGCCCTTGATTGCTGGGAGGGAAATAAAAAACCATTATGCCCATACATCAGCATTTTGGCTAAATGCTGCCTTCAAGGCTGCGTACCAGGTTAGCCTAAGCATTTCTTAGGATCATTCTGGTCTTGTTTACACTGATCCAAGGGAGGATAGCTTTTGCAAGAACAAAGCAGAGCTTGTACCTGTGTTGCACACATCTGCTAGCCACAAGCCTATGCTTTGCTGGTGTAAGCCTTTTTGCACTAGTGTAATTGCAGTGGTGTAATTACACCAATATTAATTCTTTTAATGAAAACCATGCTTTGGATAAAGGTATAATTTAACTGCAGAACAGGGAGGACGTTTGTTATGTTAATCTTCACCAATGCCATTTTTCTGGAGTACCTAGTAACTAATCCATCTTCCTTTTTAATTAACAGTGATGTCCTCTACCCAAAAGATACTTCTAGTCCACATAGTGGAGTCCCTGCGGAAGTGCTCTGTAGAGGGAGAGACTTTGTTGTAAGTATAAAAGTGTTTGTTGTTTTTAAAGGAAAACGCAGGTGAAGTTTGCCTGAGAGGCCACAGTATTGCAAAACTGTGCTGCTCTAAGGTGCTTCCTTCAAAGAGGTGCACCAAATAAGGTGCTTCCTCCAAAGAAATTACTTGTACTCTAATCCTGAAGGTGTTGTTACAAGTCTGTCATGGGAGTGTTGGTGTAGACTGTGGCTGGCTGGCAGGTTCAAATCATCTGTCATTAACGGTATTCATCACTTTCTAATACATGCTGTAGAGCCACTATCACATAGCCCCCACAATGCAGGGCTTACAGAAAAGCCAGGACTGGATAATAAAGTGCTTGTTTCTCCAAATGTATTTTTGTGGGCTCTGGACCGTGAGGTCTCAGGAGGGCAGTGTGGGTAAACCTTGTGCTCCCTAAGCATGCACTGTTGATCTTTGAAAAGGACTTTACTCTCCAGAGCCGCTAATCAGTGAAAGGACTTTGTTCCCAGGCTCCTTTTGTGAGCAGTAGCTGCACATGGAAGTTGAAATGAATACAGGTCTTGTAAACACACACATAACCACAGCAAAAAGGAACAACCTCTGCATTGTGTTTATTTTTGCTAACCATGGAAAGAATTAAGTTCCTAAGTGGTTCCTAAGTTCATATGCAGTTTATGGCTTCCACCCCATCAAAGAGAAGCTGACGAGGGCATTGCTCTCATTTTTTGCAGTTAGACCTGAATGTTCCCCTTGTTTGCAAAGTTAGTTTATGAGATTTAGCTCTGAATAGGAGCATGCTGTGCAAGAGACTTTAAGGATATTACAGTACTAGTGTAAGATAAAACTGATGGTGATTGAAACTGACTTTTTATTGTGTCTTGATGTCTGCCCAAGACACTGCCATATGGAGACCTGGATTCAGGTGTGACCCAGTGACATAAGTCTTTAGGACACAGCAGATTAGGTGACACGTCATGTGTAAAATTCTAGGGACCAGAAACTATTATGCTCAGTTAAGTAAGCAGTAGTGTTTTAGCAATTAAGATGTAAAGATAAATTATTTTCATTTGAATTATGTGAAATATACCTTGCATGAGAAATGGATCTATGTTGATCTTAAAGGCAAGTAATTTGCTGGTTAGCTCTACAGCAGGGAAAAAGTTAAAATGTTAGCAAATAGAAAACATCGATATTTCTGCCTTTCAGAAAAAGTGAAATGCCTGGTCATAAGGCTCAGAAATAGTACGTAATATTGTATGGCATCTGTGGAGAAAATGTGTTCTGGCTTAAAAAGTGAGCTTTATTTCCCTGTATACATGTATATAAAGTAATTAATAAGATTAAAAATATTTATGGCCAGTAGCGACTTTTAGTGTCCACCTGTTCCATGGTGTACTTTGAGGAGGAGGAGAAGTAATTTGTGTCTTTTCTGAAAGCTTCTGTTTTTTTCCCCAGATTCTCACATAATAAATTCAGAGGACATGAGTACCATTGGCTCTAGTTGAGGGTAAAGTGCCTAATGAGAAATGGCTGCCTCAGAGCTGCGTGCAGGGAGAGCTGATAGATCTTCTTCCTTTGGACAGCAGCTTCTTGTGCTTTAAAACAGAAATGCCTTGTGCCCTAAAGTGAGCGTGGTGGTTTTGTGTGGTTGTGGGCAGAGAGAAGCTGAATGAGAGAGAAGGATGCATAGATGACGTCGTAGGGCAGGAAGAAATTGGCAGTAATGAGATTTTGAATTCTTCACAACATTATTAATACACACAGACTGAAAGAGGTTGTAATCTGTTTAAACAGAGACAGGAAGAAATTAAAGGTCATGTTCAGACAGTGTTCTGCCCGAGTCCCCATGTATCCTCTTAGCCTGCTCTCAGCCGCTGCCTCTCAGGATGTTAGACCTTAGGAGCTGCTCTGCAGAGCACCTAGCTTTTCCATTAACTGGAGACAAGTATGTGAATGACAGGCCATCTCAGCATAACTGGAAGTGACTGTGATGTGCACTGAAGAAGGGAATGGGCACTTTCCACTTTCTAGGAGGCTGTGTGCTGCAGAAAGACAACAGTCATCAGCCTCTACAGGCCCCTACATTAACAGAAGTGGATGAAGAGTTTCTTTAGGTTGATGATTAGGTATATGAGAAGCTGAGCCTCAGGTGTGACTTCTGGAGTCCCAGCATCGCTGCAGTGGATCTTTTTTTTTTTTTTTTGGAAGCTAAATGAAGTTTCAGTTCGAGATTCTTTATAGCTTTTGTAGTCACAGGTTCACCAAGGCAAACCATGGACTCTTGAAGCTTTTGATACTGTGTTCATGGCCATTTGAGGCCAGAAGAGGCCAGAAAGTGTTTTCCCACTATCTGGCTGAGAATCACCTACTTCTACATTCTTGAAAGGAATGCAGTTTCCATTTTTCTGGTAACATCATTGAACAGGGTCATTACTACAACTTCAGTAAAGCAACTGCTAAATACAGTTACTAGGTTTTTCTCCTTTGTTCCCTTTGTAGATGTGGAAATTCACACAGGACCGCTGGGTTGTGAGAAAGGAAGTGGCAGCTGTTACAAAAGTGAGTGATTTTTTTTCTTCCTAAATCAGAAGTTGGTGATATGTGTTGGGCATTGTCTGCAGGTTTGGTAGTGGGTGCTACTGCAAGCCTTTTCTCAGGTTCACAGCATCTGCATTACTGCTGACTTGCAGTGTTGCTCACCCAGCATGCCTTCACTTTGGAACAGGTATAGATACGTACTCTTTTTAGAAACGTTTCGAGCAGCTCCCACAGTTACCACGACTCCACAGGATATGACTGTCCTTGTAGCTGAGCCACTGGAATGCATCTTGTCCTCTCATCTGTTTCAGTGGAAAGCTGGACATAGTTTGAATTAAGCTGACTGATAGTGCACCAAAGCAGATGAGTGCTTGTGTAGTCTATGCTAGCTATTCTGCTTTGGTGTGTTACAAAAGAGCAACTCTTCTGTGGGCATTTGCCAGTTGTCAATATTGAGTAAAAGCTTTAAAACAACTCAGGCACCTGAATATTCTGTTAAAACTGGCAAATGAATGAGAAACATTAAGTAAACAGGACAAAAAATCATTTCCTTAAAATACAGTAAAATGATAAAACATGAGTCAATTTATGCACAGACCATCTATTTTTGGAACGTAAGATCCAGTGCTGCTTAAAAGCTGTGCGTGTGTAGGTGCAGCATGTCTGACCTGCAGCTCTAAAATAAGATTAACACTGTAGAATATGCTTCTCTTCACAATAGAGTCTTTTCATCTCTGTTTGGAAACTCCCTTTTCTTCACAAAACATGCCATGAGCTATTTGACTCTCAGATGATTAATCACCACTGCTCTCTAAAGTCCTGTGCTTTTAACATTATGTGAAAGTTATGCTGCAGAGAAGGATGAGTATCTCTGACTTAGCTGGGTGTGTATTCATGGTGGTGCCCCGTATATATAGCAAATCAGCCCAACTCTTCCTGTCTTATGGAACAATGCCCATGGCTGCATATGTCCTATGTAAATTGACTTCCATATTACTTATGCTTTTTCTTTTTCTTTTAGCTTTGCCCAGAAGATGTGAAAGACTTCCTAGAGCACATGTCTGTGGCAAGAATAAACAAAGGCTGGGAATTCATGCTCCCTTATGATGAAGACTTTGTTAAGAAGCATCCAGATATAGTTCAGAGGCAACATATGCTGTGGATGGGCATTCAGGCCAAGTAAATTACTTGTTTTATTTTGGGGAATAAGCTGAAAACAGAGAACTATCTAGTACAAAGTTTCTGTAGACTTTGATAGATAATTTGATCTGTATTGCCTTGAAGATTCCCCTTCACAGTCACCAGGCAGTGCTGTGGTGGGGGGTGTCACTGCATCATTCAAGTGATTCCGGTTCCTTGGCTCCCTGGAGAAATTGAGTGTTCTAGCTAACGGCTAAAGCTGGCATGGCTGCATGCAGGCATAAAACTGAAACTGTCCTGGTATCTTTTATCTTTGTCTTTCAGGTTAGAAAAGGTCTATAATCTCTTAAAGGAGCACTTGACACCAAAGAAACAAGAGGCACAATCAGGTAAATGGAATTGTGCTTTGAGCATCTTGAAGCAGATGCACCCCTCCATATTCCTGGGTGATGTTTTGGAGTTCCTCTATGGTTTTGAACGTGGTGGGGACTGGTCTTGTTTTGTTTGATATTTTTCCTTTCTTGTGATTTCCTCTGGATTATTTGAGACAGATCTTGGTCTTTACAAACATCACTGATGTTGGGGTGACACAAGCTTACTGTAGCATCCTTGTAGCAGAGCAGGGAGGATTCCTTGGCACTGGGGACTCGCTATATGATAACGTAAAATCAGCTGGTTCTGTTGTCCACTTCTTCATGTAAGGCAGCTTGTGTGGTGTAAGGGTGTCAGCAGCTTCTGAAGAGAGGACAGGGGCCAGTGCATAAGTAATTCTCACCTCTCAGTTTGCAAGCTAATGTGCATGAGGTGATTTTTTTTTTATTTCCCCTGATTTGCACTGGGCTCTCTGTGGTGTGGTTGAGGGCTGAGCAATTAATGAAGAATGTGTTTGGCAGGGGGCTGTAAGGAGGTGTGAAGCTGTCTCTTTTTGACATCCTTCTCCACCATGGATGCCAGTGAGAATATTAAAGTAGCTGCTCCATAATCCTAAAAGATTGTGAAAACTTGAGATTCCAGAGAGTTTTAACTAGGCATTTGGCTTGTTGCCAGACACTGAAGCTGATGAAGAGTATAAGGAGAACTGACAAACGAGCATATGAATCCATTTCAATACCCTGTGTCTGATCTGCTTGGAAGGATTAGGTGTTGGGTTATTTGGAGAGGATTAGCGAGCCTAACAGCAGAGAAGATAACAGCATGTGTGCTGTGCATGCTTTTGCCTTAAACATAGCACTCCTTCCTTTGGCATTGAGACTGGATTCCTCTGCTGCCAACACGCCCCTTCCTTTCACCTTTGGATAGCTGGGTATGGAGAGGACACGGGAAGAGGCGCAGGATTGCATGGGAAAGGACTCCCTTCTGTCCCTTTCTCCCCATCACTGGGTAATAATACTAAGAAGAGGGTCTCAGACTCGCATACTGTGCACCTCATGCTAAAAGGGTGTTCAGATTCACTGTTAACCCCTTCAGTCTCCTCACTGTACCTATAGGACGTTCTTGTGCTGGCTCTGGCAGTTGCCGCAGCAGGCCCCACCAGCCACTAAAACAAACAAAAAAGAGTTGTTGGGCAAAGAAGCATTTGGGTCACAAGTAGAGATGTGTAAGGAGTCTGGGTCCTGGTTTCCTGATTTGCAGAAAAGGCCCTAGTGATTGAACAAGCGCACTTTGTCTTTGCTTCAGGTTCCTTGACTGGAACCCAAGCATCTGGCTTACAACTGTCAACATGTTTATCTTTAAAAAAAACCAACACACACACCCCCCCGCCCCCAACCACAAAAAAACCCCAAAACTAAAGTAAAATCTAATCAACAAACTGTGTTTATGCCTCAGATTTCAGAAGCAGATGATGTTTCCTGGTTTTATTTCACTATGAGGCCTTCAGGAAACATTCTGCAAGACTAGAGCCCTGGTTATGATGAGATTTATGGTATCTTTTGTTTCTTGCTAGCTCATCCGTTGCTGGTTTCTGGGGAGCAAAGGGTCAACATGGCTAAAGCAAAAGTCAAGCAGAACTATGGGCAGCTGGAGAAGGAGTTCCAGAAGCAAAAGGCAGAGATGAAATCAAATGACACCTCAGCCAAGATGGATGTTTCCAATATCCGCATTAAAGAGGAGCCTGTGAGTGATGAGGAGCCAATGGATACCTCAGCTTATGAGGGCATGAACAACGGCATTGTCAATGGCCTCCATGCAGAGGAGGACTCCACGGACTCTTTAAATGGCCACTTGCCTGGAGGCTGTGTTGACCGGGTAGCCCAAGAACTGAAGGCATTTGTGTCGTCAACATTTAAGAAACAATTTGTACTCACCCTGAGTGAGCTTAAACGGTTATTTAACCTTCACTTAGCCAGTCTGCCTCCAGGACATACGTTGTTCAGTGGCATTTCGGACAAAATGTTACAGGACATGGTGTTGGACACTGGCTGCAAACAGATTTTGGTGCCTGTAAGTATGTTTTTCCCTTGCTGTACTTTGTGGAGGAGGGATTGGGAGGGGGCAGTTAAATGTATGAGTTGTGAAATGTTTGTGTCCTGTGCTGGTGGACCGGAAGAAGAGATGTGCTCCGAGTAACTGTCCAATATTGGATATGTTGAAGCTGCTGGAGGTTTGTCTGGCATCCTACTTCTGGCGGGCCCTGCATTCTGCTTTCTTTGCTCAGTGGTATGCTGCATAGCTTAGTTGTCTTTGGGGCTGTTTCCACATCCAAGCTGTTGGGCTGCAGTGACTCACTGTCCCACCTTGCTCCTGTTAACATGATCTAAGGCAGTCCCAGATTCCCATCAGCTCTCCTGGAGTTGCACAAGTTCCTTCTCTCAGGGACAGGGACACAGTTGGGGGAGGAAAGGTGGCATTGGCTGCCTGGGAGCAGTAAGGCACACCCAGCAGAGCCCTCTGGGAAGTGACAAACCGTATCTACAGCAGGTTTCTTTGGCCACTCTTTTCCTCCTAGACTGTGCAGAGGTGTCTTTGTTTCTTTGTCTTTATGGAAATGACATGTGTGATTGCATGAGACAGAGCCAGGTTTGTGTGACAGTAGATTGCTTAGGAAAGGAAAAAGAATTTGGCATCATGGGAAAGAGCCTAAAAGGAAATTAATTTTACAAGACATCTGGCAGTGCTGATTGGGTTGCAACCAGAAAGAACTTGGGAGTCAACTGCCTTTGGGGAGAGAGGAAGAGAGACGTGTGAACTGCTCGAAAGAGCACGCAAGGCGGAAAGAGAAGGAAGCAGGCAGGCTGATGAGAGAGAGCCTGGAGCATGGGAGTTGAAACCCAGCTAAGGAATAAGGGTTGCTAGAGGGGGGGGGCAGAAATAACATGTTCAGTCGTGTGCAAAATACGTGTTGTGGCACCTGGGAATCGAGTAACAGACTTGAAATGCCACTAGGGAGACCACCAATTTTGGTACTTTCTGCTTTCTCTTGAGAGCTTCCAAGTCCTGGGGTAATGTTTGCCTGGAACTGCCTCTTAGCGCTGGCTAGGCTCTCCTTTGTACGCAGTGTAAGGTATGCATTTGCCATGCTGATGGTAAATAGCTGAGCTCATTGCTGTGCTGTTACTTGGGACTGGGACTTATTTGCTTTGGAAATTTGGGGATTTTGGAAATTATTCCATCCACTCTTTGCTTAAAGGCTGTGAGGAGTGAAAGTGGAATAGTTTATTTTTTCAAAAAACAACCAAAATAAAATCCTCCTGAAGAGAGGTGGTTGGGAACTTCCTTCTGTCTGGAAAACCCTGTCACAGGAGACCTTCAGAGGTGTGGAAGTGGTCACCAGGACGTCTCTTGCTGGAGGTCTGCTTTAAGTTTTAGTTCTGCTGACCCAGAATTTATTGCAAAACTTGAGATCTTGTACAGGAGCCTGTATAAGCCTGTACTGTTATCAGCAATGTAAATCGTTACCCCCAAGCCTCCCCCTGATGCTCTGTGCAGATGGCAAAGGTGCTGGGGCTGGTTTTACTCTTTGCATGGGCACATACACTTTGGTATTTCTTGATTGTTCCCCTGGACAATTTTGTCAGAAGCCGACGAGGGTGCCTGAGCTCAGGGAAAGCCTGGAGGGTTGTTTAGTGTGGGATTTCATAGTTGTTCATTAGTTTTCTGTAATTGAAAGTACTTTGGTGATAAAAATCAATGATCTGAGGTAATTAAAATGGTGTTCTGTGGGGGGTGAAGACACTCTTAGCTTGCATGCTGCCCTATTAGAGAAAACATGTTGCTGGAAACGGCAATTGAAACCTCACCAGGGGAATGCAGGATTTATTATAAAGCTGACTGACTGCACCCAGAGTATGTAATAAATAGTATTTGTGGGGAGCCAGAAGAGATGCCACTCCAGCTGCAAATGAGGCCGTGGGGATGCCTGCAGGGTGCCGTGCTTGCCTGTGCTTTGTAGTGTCCTCAAGTGGGAGGGAAAAGCACATGCAAAGAAATAGCAAATCCTGGGCAGATGCACCCAAGTGCAGTGGGCTGCCGCTGCCATCGGAGAGAGGGCGAGTAGAGGCATCCTCGGCAGACACTGGTGCTGTGTGTGTGTCCGGAGCTTGTGCAGGCTGAGCCTGTGTCTAGCCCCACGGGAAACTGGCTCCTGAGTATCTGCACCCATTTCCTGCAGACTGGTGAGGGTGCATGGGGGTGGCTGGCTCCTGCCGGCTCCCTTCCTGTGGTCCGTGGAGTGGCAAGGTTCTGCCCCAATCTTGAGGATATTTTTTGAGGCATCAGGAAATGATGTAACCGTTGCTGGCGTCCTGCCTGGCTAGGGTAACAGGAGAGGAACACGGCCCTGTGCTTACAGTGAGCCTTTTGGGGTAGCGCCAATGCCAGGCTCCTGGAGAGGTAAGCTCAACAGTTTACCTCTAGGGTTATTCCAACTGGTAAGTTTTTTCTGGCAGACTCAGCCCCTTTCAGTCTGGTTTAGCTATAATGCGAGGCTGCCTGGCAGTGGCTATTTTTAGGGCGTGCTCAGGGCTTGAGTGAGACACATCCCAAAGCCAAGGGCTCCTCCCTGGGAGCTTCCGTTTTAACGTGGCAGCCCTGGGGACCCGGGCAGCACTTCATCTCCTACAAGCCCTGCACTAGCTCTGGGGGCTTAGAGCAGGAAGGAGCACAGAGCAAATATTTTAACGAAGGATTTTAAGGTAGTGGAGAGCTGTTTCAAGGTGAGGCTGGAGAGATTAAGATAACAAACATAAAATGGCGAAGGGACAGTGGATGGCAAGACAGTAAAGCTGTTTGGACAGAGCAGCATGTCTCTCTTCAGAGTCGCTGATGGCATTTCCCACTCCCGTGGACAGGCTGTATGACAGCAGCAAGCGAGCAGGGTGCTGTTGGCAGTGGTGTTTGCAACAGTTTGCAGAGTAAGGCTGGACGAGAGGAGATTCTGTGGGTTTTTCTTCCCAAATAAGTATTTTGTTAGTTTGGAAGCCATTTCCTCACAGAATGGCCAGATAAACACAGCTGCATTTCAGATGTGTGGCTGAGGCGAGAGGAGTTTTCACTCCGGGTCTCTGTTGAGTGACTTTCTCAGAGTGAGGCAGCTTGTGGCTGGGTGTTCCCCGTGCCCTGCGTTTTGCCTTTCCTGCTGCAGCTTTTTTCTGGAGGGAAGCTGAAGTATTTGATTTTATCTGTGCTGAAAGCATACAAGAGATATTATTCCTCAAAAGCAAGTGTCCTTACAAGAAGAGAACTATGTCAGGTGTTGCAAGCCTAATAAACCTGAATCCTGGCTCTAAACCAAGTGTAAAACCTTGTTATATTCCAGACGTTTGGACCAACGTGAGAGCCAAAGCTGCTAATCCCACCAGGCAGCTCCTGCTGGACAAAACTCTTCCCCTTTGCAATAAGATCAGAGGCAAACTGTGAAAGGAAAGTCTGATCTTTCACTCTGGGATGCACAAGTCTTTTGGCGTGGTGTGAGGGAGGCTGGGAAGAAAGGTTTTGTTTGTACCAGCAGCTGGGATTGAGGGATACTGCAACAATCAGGACTGGCTTGTTAGCTTTTCATAGATGATTGATTTAGGTCGTCTGGGTGGTTAGCAAGGAATAAATTGTTAGTGACAGACAGGAAGAGACTTGTCAGGAGTGAAGGCATATTCCAGCATTGCTCATTAGTCACTGCTCCAAGGGGTAATGTTAAGGCAAATGGATGGTTTGCCTTTTTTTTTTTTTAGGAGTTTGGGATATGGAGGGGAGGCAGTTGTGTTCCTTCCTGTGTGCAGGGGTGTGAGGCCTCTGCCTCAGAAAAAACAAATGTATTTCTCTAGCTTGGCACATGGAAAAAACAAACAAACAAAACCACATAATTTTTGGAGCCTGAAATGAGCATGTGTATGGTTCACTGTCCACCAGCGTTCAGTCTTCTGGAGTCCTGTAGTCTGCCCCAAAACAGAGATGGCAAATACAGCAGAAGCACAGTGCTTGTCAGTAACGCTGACTTGGGATTAGTGAAGCTAATCAGGATAGAGTCTGAACCTCTAAAACCTGCCACTGTAATGTAAAAACCTCCAGAAAGACCCTGTAGTGCACTTGGTGCTCAGTTGAATACTGCTCTGGATGGTCTGGAAGCAAATGCTGCTGACAGGAAAAATCTAGACAGGTTGCCATGAAATACCAGCTAAGGTCCAAGCCCTGGAATTGTTCTGGTATATGGCGGTTGACCCTCCACGAGTGGGAAACTGTCCCCATGGAAAATTCATGGGATTCCAATATGCCCAGCAGTTCCCTTTTAAAGCCCTGAAATGGTTGCTGGTGTACCAGACAGGGCCCGTGGCACTGGTGTGGATTACCCCACCATGACCAGAAGCATCAGTCAAACATGGCTTGGGCCTATCAAGGCACACATTGGGGCGCCATGGTGCTTGTCACATTCCCTGGGCCATAGTTAGCCCCTCGTTAATTTGAGGTCTGTGTGCTGCAGGATCACCCAGTAGGACAGGTTTGGTACAGGTCGTGTTTCTGTTGAAGTCATCGGGGCCTGTGAGAAGGTGCCTGCCCACGGCTGCAGGATGGGCCGTGCCTGAGCAGGCACAGGGGCTGCCAGAGCAAAGTTACCCCTTCGAGTGTGGAATGGGAGAGGCGCTTATGTTGTTTCAGCAGTTCTCATTATGTGGCAGTGACGTTTTTGATTTAGTAATAGGTGTCCAGGGATACTGTATTGTAGAATCATTAAGCAGAACTCATTAAATAAATGGTTATTTTTAACAGCCTCTTGTTCTCAGTTTCCTCCACAGACTGCTGCTTCACCAGATGAACTAAAGGTCTATGCACTTTGGGAAGCCGGTGACACTTATGATCAGGTAGAGATAAAAATAAGTGACATTCCCAAATATATGGTTATTGAACATTTGGCATTGTTTGTGCTTCTGGAAGTGGTACAGCAGGTAGTTTTCCTCTTTCCCTATTGAAGTGTCCAGTTTTCAATACCAACCTATTCCAGCTGAGGGGAAGCTCTTAGCTTGCAGGGTGATCATTGCTGTGTCACGACAAGGTGGTATGGACAGAAACAACATAACTTGTTGGTAATACATGTCAGTAACTAGCTCAGTGGAGTACAAGTAATTTTGATCCTGTGAGGAGAAAGGATTCTCTGATGCAGGCCTCACACCAACATCCAGTCCAATTTTTTTTTCTTTTGATGGTAATGCAACATTAACTAGAAATGAAATGATGTTGTTACCCTATGTATCTGTTTATACTTAGAACAGGAAATGATTACAGCATATATGAGCATCTCCTGAGTTTTAATTGCTAGCAGAGCAAATGAAGTGAAAGGGAAGGCACCTAACAAAACGTGGATAGACAATGTAACTCCTGTGTCAATGATCTAAATAAATTTTCATAGGAAAGAGTCAAGCAGTATCCAGCCTCCTGGCTGGAGTGAACCATGTGAACTCCTGTGAGAGGACTCCCATTTCAGAGGAGTATGTTGCAGCCCCCTCTTCAGCATGTTCTTGTACCTTTTGGAGGTGCCCCAGGTCACAGGAGAGGTGCAGGTCTAGCCGTGGGGTATGGTGAGATCCCTGTAGAGCCCTCAGAAGCTAGGGTGCTGCTGGAGAGATGTATGGGGGATGGTCTCAGGATTACGAAGCAAGAATCCTCTAATGTAGTTCAGTGAATGTTTTGTACAGACTAAGGCACATGCAGTTTTGATATATAGAAAGATAGGAATAATTGTTCTTCTCTTTGTATTTATGATACATTTTCTTTTAAAGCATCGCCAAGTTTTGCTTGAAATCTTTTCGAAAAACTATCGAGTGCGCAGGAACGTCATCCAGAATCAGTTGAGTCAAGAATGTGGAGAAGATCTAAACAAGCAGGAGGTGGATAGAGTGTTAAAGGTAAGTTTCTATTCCATTGTGGGTTTGATCCACTTAATATATGCATTTTTAATGCTTGGTTTGAGCAAAGGATCATATTTTACCTTGAATTGACAAATGATAAGGATGCTAGAACAATTGTTGGAATGTGGACAAAGCCTGTTTTTCAGCTGGTTTTCTTAAAAATACACTTGTCTCATTCTACTTTCTTTCTCTTCAAGGAGCAGTGATTTTGACTCACGCGTTATTTTGTATTATTGCAACAAATCTTTATTTCTCACTTTGGACCAGCAGAGAATAGAGTGTAGTAAATATGATACTTCAGAGTTATTTTTAAATAATGTGGAGTTAAACATTAAGGATGTGGGAGGATTCTGCAGAGTGTGCTGAGTTTACCAGCTGACTGCTGTTGGTTAACGCTGAAGAGCACAAGTGCCACATATTCAGAAGGAAATGCATTTCATTCTACAGTAGGACGTGCAGCAGTGTATGGAGCCAAACCCTAGCCAAAACAAGCAGGCAAAGTGGTAGTTAACACATTTCATTGTGAATGTTTATTTGAAT
The DNA here is from genome assembly GCF_034638445.1 of Ciconia boyciana. NCBI lineage: Eukaryota > Metazoa > Chordata > Aves > Ciconiiformes > Ciconiidae > Ciconia > Ciconia boyciana. The sequence goes on along the minus strand of NC_132946.1, from coordinate 8,951,439 downwards.
CCTTTCATCTCTGTCTTTGAAGGTGCACCATTTACTTGCTAAAGAAGTTTAAGGTATAAAGTAGGACCACACAGGCCATGATTGACAAGCTTTAAAAGTGATGCAGGATGGCTAAGTAGAAAGTTGCCAGCTCATGTAATACTTCATTGTTGCTGGGCCTTTGCTCACTGCCACCCACTTCAGTAAGCCAAGTGCATAAGTACTTTATTACACTGAGATCTGCAAACGGAATAAGAGCATATTTGAAAAATTACAGATCTGTTGCTGTGATAATAAGCAAACTGGTCTTGCTTGAAAGAACCTGGTCGTTTTAGCATTGAAATGAGCTCAGACATTTCTGCCTGCTAGAGAGTATTTCATGTGGCTTGCCTGTGCTGGGAGATTTGTCAAGCGACTAGATGAGCTCAAGTATCAGCTCTCCTGGAACATCTAGACAATGTACTGGCATTAGTTTTTCATGATGCTGTTGCTATTTAACAGATAACCTATTTCTAGAAAAAATACCTTCCCCTAAAAAACTGGGTACTGTTTTTATGTAAGTCACAAAGTCATTGTGCAGCCAGCCTTGTGTTGTGTTCAGGCTTCATTGCCTTGAATACATTTGTCACAGAAGTATGTGAAATTATCTTTGTTTCTGAAATAAAATTTAGAAGTATGATTTAATGAAATAGGAAGATTCTCTGGCTTCTTTAAGCCACAAGAGATTGGATTCCTCTTTGAATTAAATTGGATTTGTTGACTCCTATTTCCCCATCTGTGTGTGCTCCTTTTTTATACACAGAGGAACAGACTGACAGGGTTTGTATTTTTGCATCTGCAGATCGAGTCTGCAAACCCTCTTTCTAGCCTCCACACTTAATTTCTTATTTGTTTTTGCGATGTGCGAGTCCCAAGACTTCAGAAAAAAAGATACTTTTTTCCGTTTAAGCTCCACACGGTCAGTTCTGTGGCACTACTTCAGCCTGTGTTGAATTACCTAAATGGGAGGGTGGGAGCGAAAGAAAGAGAAGCCATTAGCTTAGAGCTCGAGAGACTTGGTGCTCAGATAATAGAAATAAGAAAATGAGCCACAAGAAAACGCACTTACTGAACTCCTGTGCTGTGGTGCTTGCCTGCTGTCAGCTTAGCAGACATGTGGTCAGAATACCAAAGCATGGTTCTGAGGTTTGACAGTTCATTATCATAGAACATTGTTTCTTAAAAGGCTTCAGATCTGGCGGCTGCTTTCACACTCCAGCCGGTTCCCGCTGCTCCCTTCAGTCTCTCCTCTGGAGCTTCAGGCTGTGTTTATCCCTCAGTTCCCCTTGTCCTCATCCCTCCCCGCAACCTTTCCTAAGCTGCCTTCTGCACAATCCCCATCTTCTCCCCCAGAAAGCCTGGTTTCTTGCTGCCATCACACTGTTCATCCTCCTTGTGGCCTCTCAACCTTCCCCCTCTTGCACTTGCCATCTTCATTTAAGCTATATGGTCTTCAGGGTGGAGATAGATAGCCTGCTGCTCTGGGTTTGTGTGCTCTCTTCTGCCCTGGAGAGGAGACTTTTGTTACTGATCACATTTATTGTCCCAAAGCCAGACAAGGATTCCCAAGACCTTACGGACTTTCCCTTTCTCCCCAGGACTGCTGTGTGAGCTACGGCGGAATGTGGTATCTTAAGGGGACAGTGCAGTCTTGACAGCAGTGGTAGCGGTTTCAAGTGATCTCCAGGACGAAAGAGGAAACCTGCAGCGGGCGGCAGACAGAGTAATGCCGTGGCCTCGGGGGCGTGGGGCAGGGTCTGACCTACTTTGGGGCACATGGGCACCGCAGACAGTCCCTGACCTCCCAGCACACTCACACATGTGTTGACATGGCCACCTAGGCGCAAGAGCAACTAGGAAGACAAGATGGGACCCTGTCTGCAGCTTGATTCATCTGGGATTTCTAATGTATTTCAGTTCTCGTTCTGTTTCGTTATAAAAAAATAAAACCGTATACTGACACAGACATGATGGGAAATCATGGTCTAATACTTTATTTTGTAAGTAATGCAAATAAATTAAATTTGTTTACAAACATCCTGGTTTTGTTAAATACCTAGATGCTCGTACTTTAGTCTGAGCACTGTAGTAGCCCTTGCAGCCCTCTGTATAAAGAGCAGATAGTCATGTTCATGGAGACATCGGGCCAGGGAGGGGGGAACAAACTCACTGTCTTTGACCTCTGTACAACGTAGCAATTGTTCTCACCTGTTGTCTGTGGAATGAGTTATTTGGGAAAGTACCTGCATTTGAAACGGATGTGGAACAACTACTGGATTTCTTTTACTAGCGTGGGTTTTGTTTGTGGGATTTCTTTTTGCGTTACTGTATGCAAATCCAGCGAGGTAAGTAACTGAGTGCACCCTCTGGAAGGCATCCAGCTGTAGTTACACACAGCAGCAATGTAAAACCTCTATTTTGTGTAATTTTTTAAATAAAATTTTATCTCAAAGGTCAATTCTACCCCGCCTTGTATTTGTCCAAGAAGAAATGGAAGCTGCACCTGCTCCTTTTATAGCCTGAAGGCTTACAGAGGGAGGAAAGGTCAGGCATGCTTTAGTAGAGGTTAGAGGTAGGTAGTAAACTGCCTCTTAAGCTGCTTCACATAGCTCTGCTGGCACCATGTTCCTTTGGGGGTACCTAGAGAGAGGCGGCTGTCAAACGAAGGGCCTGTTGCACAAGGTACAGTAACCCATCTCTTTGTTATAGGTTTACCACGGAAGCCTGACTGTGATAAGGAATACCCTGCTGTAAGCACTGTAGAACACAGTTACGTTACCGTTCGTGTTCTTTGCTGTAACACCCATCACATGAGAAACTCAAGGAGATTCTGTTATTTTCAGCTACTTCTGCTCAGAAAAGGCTGAGTGGAGTTGTTGACTAAAATAAGCAGATTAAGGTAGTTAACCAGGATAAGATTGGCTAAGAATATTGTTACCATACTTACAGCATTTCACATTTCTGTGGAAAATAGCTATTTTTAAACTGCTAAAACTCTACTGTAATTCATACTCCAGTGTAATCTATTAACTACAGCAATGTAAGGGGGAGGTGTTTTAAGTTCGGGCAGCTTTTGCAGCCTTTGTCTTGGTCTGTTGCACGCACCCATGGCCCACGCTCCCCTCTGACAGCCCTGTTGCCACAGTGTTGCTGCTCCTGCAAAGCTTCTCGCTGGGAAAGCCACAGTCCGAGAGGAGATAGGAAAGAAGAACCCAGCCTTGGAGGTTTTTATTGCACCGTGTGTACAGTTAAGTGTTAAAGTACAGTACAGCCAGAGCTTAGCAATGGCACAGGTAGCCAAGGGGAAGTTACATGACAGACAAATCAAGTAGTTCTGTGGAAATCTGAGAACATTTGATATTTTTAAAGCATAAAAATTGTATACATGGAAGTGCTCTAAATTAGCTAACAGTAGTAAACCACTGAAGATCAGCTGTTTAACCAAAATGTCAGAATTGCTTTTACACGTCTTCTGGTCCAGCAGGTATAGATCCCCCTTCCCCTGAAGTGGTGAGGAGTATCAGTAGTAAATCATTGTGACTACCAGTGTTGTGCCTTTCTCACTGAAGGCTGCTGCTGCTGCCCAGGAGCTGACCTGGGGCAGACCCCCAGGCAATGAGGGTCCAAGGGGTAGGGAAACAGTGGCAATACAGTTAACCTGATGGCAGAACAGCAGCTTTTGTGCCCCTCCCCCCACCCCCCTTTTTTGAACAGCACTGACAAACACCACAACAATGAAGAGAAACTACTTAGTTCCCTCTGGATTTCTTTCCCAGACAAGCCTATCCTTTTGTTTAGTGTAACCTTTTTAAAATACAAATTTAATGGGAACTCCATCCGAGCTACGTAGGAAAGATAGCAAGACTAGATAACACAGGTGCCATCTGTACAGAGTTTACTGTTTCCTGACTGGCACAGATGGGTATAATTACTAGTTACGCATGTAGCTTGACTGGATTATTTATTTGCTTAGAAAAATATTCACAAGATTCAGATTCCCATTTTTAAATAATTTTCAGAATGCAATACATGTTTTAGAGAAACTCCCACACGATGAAGTCTTAGTACTGCAACTGAAGGACAGCGATACACAAGCCTAACAGGGTACAACATAAGGCAGACAGAACTGCAACAGCAGCAGTTGAACTAAAGCTGAGAAACTGTCAACATTCAGTGTCAACTGTGTGGTATACTGCAGCAACTCAGGCAGGAAGTTGATTCCCAGAAACAGCTGACCAAATCAAGCTATTAGAGGAATAGCTTTAGACCCTTTAGAAGGAAAAGGATGTCACCTTTCATTGTGCCTTCCCCCCCTTAATCCATTAGCCTTTGTTTTCTTCACACTTTGAAGCAGTTTTAAAGAACACTTCTCCATGTTCTGTTTTTCAGAATTTGAATACATAGGAATTATTGTTAGGGAGTGGAGAAGGAGAGGAAGAACAAGAGCGTCAGTAGGATACGTTCTGGCAGTGTTGTGTCCCTCCTCCCACCCCCCAGGCAGCGTGGAACAGGTCTGCAGAAGCTGACACTGGAAGCACTAGACAATACAATAAGGTTTTACCTGGCCTGTCCCCTTCAAGCACTTGGAGTTTGTGGTATGTAAGATTGAAAGCTATTCCACTATGTCAATGCTACTACTAAAGTTAAATAGCTAAACTGCAACTTTCTACCTTACCAAATACACATAAAAATGTACTTTTCAGACATTCCACCAAGAACAGTAGGTCCCAAATAACACACATAATCAATTCACAGTATCTTGCCTTAAGACAAAGTGCCCTACATAAGAAACCATACCTAAAAAGCCACGCAAACTTTACATCAAGTCTTCTCTGAGTAGGAATACATTTATACTGATCTGTGGGAGAGCTTAGTGCATGTGAAAAGGGGGTATTAGCTTAAACCAAGCACAGCGCAGGCTGCTGTGCCTGCTCTCCACCTCCCTGCCAAAGCAAGTTCGGCTAGACTGCTAACTTCATTCTCAAGAATCAAGGAGAGGCTGCCCATGATACTGGTCAGGGCTTTGTTTTGGTTCATTTTCTACACGGATGTAGTTACAGGGCTAGATCATCACCTGTGCACCAAAAGGAAAGCTTTACTCTGGCTCCTTGTGAGAAATACAGTACAGGTTTCTTAGCTCTGTTATTTTTGAAGTGGACTAAGGAAAGTAGTGTCAGTTACTGCTCCGGCCAGAGATTGAGTGTAGTATGAAGCTATGACATTTGTTTGCTTTACAACCACTAGTTTGTGTGACAGTGCTAAACATTAAATCTATTGCTACATAGGTACAGGGAGACTAGCTGTTAACTAACTAGCTTGTTAACTACAGGTCTACAAGCCAATTCAAAACTTTCATTCTGAGTGCTCAAGAAATACATCAGTAAAGAGGTCTTCTGACATTTGCATCAAGTTTTTCCCCTTCTTGACTAACAGATTAGTCACCAACAGAAAATGGGTCATCAGCATGTCCAATGTTACGGCTGAGAGGAGAGGGACTTGTACTTGGCTCTGTGTTCATCTATTTCTTCCTTTGTTTTTCTGATACAGCTAAAAATTTCCTTGAAGAGTGCTTTATATTCAGGAAGAGCATTTGTGGGAGAGTCACTTAGCTCCACATTTGTACATTCTTGATTGCCAGCTGAAAGATCATACTGGATATTCCCCACATGTAGGTCTTTGGAATACTGCTTCAGCGTTTGTACAGCCTTGTGTTTCAAAGAATCTTCATCCATTTGACACTTCTTCAAAAGTTCCTCATACTTCACTTTCAGAGCATTATACTGAGCATCAACTTCATTAAGTACAGAGATTCCTCGCTGCTTCACAGCTTCAGCTCTCCTAATACATGTTTCTTCATGGCCCCTTAGAATGTCTCCCCCTGCAGCACTGCTTAGGAAAGTTTCGCTGCTGCTCCGTTTCAGTGCCTTCTTCTCAAGCTCCGAGACAGTCAGAAGTCCATCATCTGCTGGGTTCTGACCAAGCTCCCTTTCTAAAGATTCCTTGAATGAAATGAAAAAGGATTCTGGCACCAATTTCTCTGCGTTATGCAATGTGTTTTCAGACTGAAGTATTTGTCGCATTTCAGCTACTTCCACTTCCAACTCCTCTGCACGAGCCCGATACAAGTCTGTATCAACAAGCCTCTGTTCAAGGTCACAGTTTTCTTTTACCATAAGACTATATTCCTCCTCCATTGTTACCCTCTTCTCTTTTTCTAGGTTAAGTTGGGCTTGCAGAACTGTAACTGCCTTTTTTAAGTTCTCATTTTCTTCTTCTAGAGGACTTAGCTGACTATCCATCGAAGTAATCTTTTCTGCAAACACATGATCATAAACAAAATACCTGCAGAAACAAAAATAAGTATTATCAACTGTAGGAAGTGCAGCTGACCACACCTCCTAAAGTCTTCCTCTCCTGGATAACTAATGACAGATTTAAACTGTGTGCTAACACACCTCAAAGTATACATAGCGGTCATTTTACTAACCTATCAGTCCATCTAATAAGCAGAACAGAGTTTGTAAATACTTACATGCCATCAAATCAAGCCTCCCAGCTTAAGCAGAATAGCAGCTCATTAACAGTTTCAAGTTACAGACAAGCTTATTGAATAACTAGACCTACAGTTTAAGTAAACGTTGCCTCCACGTATCACGCAATACTTTCTGACACTCAGATTTTTTCCACAGCACTCCACCCTTGTAACTTTTGTCACTATTGGTTGTAGAAACAAGCTTCAGAATTGAGAAGGCAATTCTGTAGGCTGGTATTTCCCACAAGCCTTTGGCAGTTTGAAGGAATCCACTTATCTTTTGGACTGTCAAGAAATAACTTATTTTTGGATGTGTGGATTTATTCTACAGTCCTATCTCCATGTAGTGCTGAAGCCCAGACACAAAAGCCTGTTCTGCCTGTCTGTGGAGGTGCTTCACTTACGAAATTACCTTCTAGGACTGAAGCTAGTCTGAGCTTCTGCCCCAGGTGATGGTCCTGATGGGCATACTAATGCAGCTCAGCTGGGTAAAACTGCTCTAAATCAAAAAAGCAGCCCAGAGCTCCAGGCACCATGTTACCAGCTTAAGCATCATTTTAACCAGCTTAAGTTCAGGAAAGTTGTCGCAGGAATCCTGCCTTCCTTGAAAAGAAGATATCCACAGACATCCAAGGAAAGGGTAAGTTACAGAAAATATTTTGTATTTAGGATGTTTGTTTTTCAGATTATCTGTGTGTGTGCTTTTATCTCACTGAAAAAAGTGGGGTGCAAATCGCTGTAAGCTTTCTATGCTACAATTTAATATGGTTGGAAACTTGGGGAGAGAACCTTTCAAGACAGAAAGTGGAACCTGCAGTTCCTCTCGCACAGAGACTAGTGCAGTCTAGAAGTATGCCAGAAGCAGTGGCAACACCACACAGTGCAGGACCGTGCAGATTTTTGCTAGCTGTGAACATCAGATGGTTTTCTGCCAGCTTGTCTGACATCTGTGCTTGTGTCTTAGTTTTTAAAGCTTTGCTTAAAACAATTTCAGTATTCTCTTTGCTATGCAAGGTAGAAAGTCTTACTGGCGAAGGTCATACAGCTCCTTCAAACATGAGAAGCTATGCATTGATCTTGGCTGGTCAGATCTCTCATGGCTCATCCGGCCTCGTCCAGACTTTTTCAGTTCTTCTACTTGTCGTTGCAGGTCATCTATGTGTGTTTGCAGATTTTCAATAGTCTCTGTCAAGCTAAAAGGTGAAGGACTGCTGTTAAAACATGAGTGTTTAGGCAAGGACATGGGAATTTCCCATCCCCTCATATTGTAGTTTCTTCTCTGAAGGCTGCTCTTTGGCCCCAAAAGACCTTTAAATAAAACTATCCTTTCAATTTAACAGTATTATAGAACAACACTAGACAGAGACAGCCACCCAATAATGACAAATACACTTGGACTGCTCTTTTTCATGTTATCAACTGGGGTGGGGGGGAAGGGGATCTCGTATAAGTTTGTTACCTTAATATCTTTTGTTGTGAAGCTCTACTCTCTGCAACTAGTTTTTGATTAGTGTCTTCGAGTTCTCTTGCTGTCACATCCAGCTGTTCATAAACTTTTGCATGCTGATCGTTCATCTGACGCAAGAGCTCCACCTGCTTTGTGAGGTACTGCAAGACAGTATTGCTGTTACTACTTTATACTTGAAACACAGATAGGACTACTGTTCTGCATTTTTATTCACATTCATAGAGAAACAACAAAGTTTCAGAAATGTAGACTCCAGTGGTTGCTTTGCTAAGTGTTCAGTTGAAAAGGTGCTATCAGTAACTGAGCTGGCAGCTTGCCTTTGTCATGGAGGTCAACCCAGGCTGATCAACCAGCCTTTTATCCGGAGGAGTTGGGTTTGGTTGTGCAAGCTATGTTCATCTATCCTTGCTGCGACTAGGCTTTTGCCAGTACACAAGCCTTCTGGATTGGGTTTGTCTGTACTGCAGTTGTCACTAATACAGCCATGAATCTATACTTCAACATAGCCCTTAACTATCCACCGAGTCCTTCTAAAAGTTGCAGTGGGCTCCAGCAGAAATTTTCTAACAGTGTTGACCCAACAATTTTCTTAGCATTAAAACTGTAACATTGGGTAGCACCATCCCTAATTAAATTTCTTTTCAGCTGACCTAAGTTTTTCCAGTCTGAAGCAGCATTAGGTTCAGCAGAACTGAATTTAGGTTGTGGTCACACTTAAGACAGTACGTGGGCTACTGTGTATCAGGAACTATAATCAAATTATTGAATTCTATCTTTATTGCCCACAGAGAGCTATTCCAGTTACTGTAATCCTAAATGAAGGTCTCCTGCCTTTTTTAAAAAAATGAAACTCCACATAAAGTATTCTCATTTTAATCCTCTTTAGTTTTACAATTAAAAACATAGACTGTTAAGTTTCTTGAATAATGTCAAGAAGCTTGGAATTCTCAGTCTAAAAGCAGTTAACAATCACCTAAGGCTCTTAATACAAGTGTCTTACATTGTCCCACCCAGGATGGGACCGATCCAATTCTAAAAATCCACATGACAGTTTTCATCAAACAGACTTGAACAAAAAACCTAGCCCTTTAAATTGGAAATGCTTTGTTCTTGCATACAATTTTTCTCATGATATATTCTGTATTACTACATGCTACTTACTGAAAAGTAAACTTCAAGTAGGAACATCCAGCCAACTTCTAGGCAGAATTACTTCTCTTTACATAGGCCTGTTACATACTCAAAACTTCTAGTATTCTACTTAACCTTTTACCTCATTAAAAGATTGATGGGTTTACATTTTAGGCAATTTAAGAACAGATAATAAGCTAATCTAGGACTAGTAACTGCTACATACAGACTTCTAGAAGATCAACGTGATAGCAGTTGGCTAGATCCTTTTGTAGCCTGTGCACACATGACAAGAGGATTTACGCAAAAATAGTACATGGATTAGCAGCAGAATCTCAATGTGACCCATTTCAGATTAACTTTCCCTATTGGTTATTCTCAGAAGGAGCTGGAGATCTTCAGATTTTCTTCAGCAATACAAACATGGCTAAGCACAGAAACCAAGGCTTTGGTGCCAGAATTAGACTTTACCACTTATTACAATGGGCTTTTGCAGAAGTTTGAGATGAATGGAAGAGGTGAAGCACCATTTTCTCCACCTTGTGTCTCCAATATCTTCAGGCCACCAAAACAAAGTATAGATGTGGTAATAAATACTTTAGAAGTTCACATTTATTCCACCTCCCCTGCAACTGAGTACCTAACATGAAGCAGCAGTTGAGACTCCTTGCGTTCTACCACTTGATAAAAGGAGAGCATCAGTATTTCTGAAGTTTGAGTGCTGAGAAGAGATTCAAACAGGAATAAAGTTTCCCTTTCAATCCAGCATTTATTACATCTACGATGATTAGTTAGTGGCACACGTGTCAGCACAGAGGTCAGATATAATGATCCAAGGCTGTAAAACGCTTAATATGTTAGCGTTTAAGATATTAGATGTAATCTTAAGCATCCCAAAGCCTTTGACCCTTCCTTTTCAGTGCAGACAAGGTAGTACCATATTTCAGAGTGATTTCTTAGCCAGTTCTAGACTTTGCTACCCGTAAGATGTGAATTAATAGGAAAAAAACCCCAAAGATTTACACCAATACACTGCACTGAAAAAGCTAGTCAAAAACGCAGTAGAGTAGCTACAGGAACAGCTGGAAGATCACCTTTAGGTTAGAGACAGGCACTTGAAAATTAGGAAAAATCAAGCATAGAGACTAGATATGCCACTTGCACATGTATCCTGTGCAGTGGGGTATCCTGAATTCCCACAAAAGACAGAAATATAGGTATGAAAATAACTGGCTGAACTGCTTTTACCAGCTAAAAAGTACTGCACCTTGCATATGCTAACTTTATACCCCTCTGTTTCAGTGAATTCCTGTAACAATCCCTTGTGCCAGTAAGCTAATATATTCAGTTCCTCCATCTTGAGGTTCTCTCTGGGTATTTGGAGAAGGGGTTCATTTGAGTTTCCCTTTTCTACCAGAAATCCAGATGCAAGAGAGACTTCTTTGGAGAAAGAATGTTTTGAGTTGCTAATACACTTTTAAACTGCACTGGGAAAAGACAGACGATTAAGACCGGTGGTAGAATGGAGAAGACAGCATGTTATTACAGCAGATATGAATACAATCTACAGGGTCTTTGACTCAACACAGTTAAGTTGGGCAAATAAAGGTGCAGGCACTACTTATACGTCAGAAACACCACAAAAACTGTTCTCCCTCCTCTCTCCCCCTCCTCTTGGAGGGAGCTAATAGAACCCAATATATGCTCCTACCCATGCTGGGGGAGAGGAGGAAAGAGAAGAAAGAGGTACAGATAAAGGCTTCAAAAAGCAGTATTGCACAAGTCTTGATTTGGTTTTCTGATTGGCTAAGCAAAGCAAGATATTGAGAGAATAAATTAGTCTGTCACTGTCCGAGGTTGTCTGAACATACAAGTACTTGACCCTGCAGCACCCCAGCTATAGATCACTGCTGGAAGGACGCTTCTGACCAATTCCCGGTGCTGAAGCTCTGTTACGTAGTCAATAAATACTAAACCACCAAAAAAGCTTTAAGCAAATAAACTGGCTTAAACCAACAGGATATTACATCCTTAATGGCACTAGGCTATTTCTATAAATGAATGCAGCTTAGCAATAAGGTATTTTCCGTATTTCAAGATAGCGTTAAAATACAGCTCCTTATTAAGTAGCTATGCTCAATGAGCCAGGTTAGTTACCTATCGCAAAGTTATGCTGTGTTATTTCAAAAGGTGTGTTGTAACTGTGTTAAACACTTCCTTAAACATGATTGTTCATACAGGTGTTGAACCTTAAGTAGAACAGTATTTGTATAGCACCTTAAAGCATTTGTCCTTTCTAGATCTTAACAATTTTTTTATAAAAATTATTCATGGCAATGAGTTATTTTAAAGTCTCTGCATAAGTAAATACTTTTTTTATTATTGCTGTGGCACTAATATAACTATCAGCCATGCCAACCATTGTATCACAGAATGAATAGGATAACAAAGATGACGTTTAGCACATAATAGAGGAAAGAGCCAAACTATGAGGTATAAAACAGAAGTATTTTTTAAAAAAAACCCCACCAACTCTGCACCCAGAAATTGCGCATCACCTAATAAAAATGCTGCATTTGTGTTAACATGACTACTTGAAAGACACCTATATATCTGTAAGTATTAAGCTTAGGATTCTTTAAGTTACCTGTTACCACTGCAATGATAAGTGTTTTCAGTCTTAAGTTGCAGCTGTACAAAATCCACACACCGTCCCTAACTGCATAAGTACTGCTTGCACAAAGGAACTCAGATTTTGTAAAAATCTGGCGTATACCAGTCACAGCCTGTTCCCTGTGATTCATACCCAAACCAAACTGAAATGCTGACTACATTTCCAATATGTTGTCAGTCAGCAAAGTACTGAATATTTAATAATTTAATTATTAGAGACCATACATTGCCCTCTAATAGCTGAAAAAAATTCATTATGCTGACAAATGCTAGGTCTGCGAGAACAAAAGCAATATTTAAAAAAATTGCCAAAAATGGCCAGGTTTTTCCACCAAGTAACACAAAGATGAGTGGTTTTGAAAGGGTGGTTATGATTCTCTCCCCTCCACCCCCCCCACCCGGAAAATACAGAACTGTATATCCACTATGTCCTGTATTTAGATACTATTTAAGTGTTTGGTTTTGCTGGAGTTTTTCAGGTTTTCTTTTAAATTGAAATAGACTTTAGCTCCCTTTACCACAGCTCAGTTTAGCAGAAGTACATATCCGCACATTTTACTTAAATCTCACTCCTGCACTTATCAGCATTTAACATTTTCATATAATAATTTAAATTATTAATTCATCCATCACAATTTCATGTCATTTTACCTGGCAAGATCAGCAAAGTTTAGCAATAAAATAACTGAAGTAACTTTTCTGTACAAAAAGAAAAATACCAGTCATTTGTCATTAAACAAGCCAAATCCAACATGAAGTTTAATAGCACAAAGCTTCCTGTAATCAGACAAACAGTTCTAACCATGATCAAGCCTATACAGGTTCTCAAAGTAGCAGAATTGGTTAAAGATTGTTCAGTATTTTTCTTTAAAGTGTCAATCAAATGTCAAGAAATTCAGATCTCAACTTATGTGCTATTATGTTGCAGGTCTAGATGCTTTAACACTTGGATCCTTAAATATTTACCTCTATCTCCTGCAGTTGCTCTTGATTTGTTGCATACATTTGCTGTAAAGATTCTTCTAGTTCAGTGTTACGGTCCAGTAGCGTCTTCCCAAGCTCAGCAGCAAGGTGAAGATCTAAACAAAGAAATCATGTTTGCACCTAAGTTAGAGCCAATAATATAATCTAATTTTAAAGCATTTTAATCAAACACTTTGTGTTTTTTATTGCTCTTGTAACTGCTCTGTTATTTCCAGTACCCAAAAAGAAAGTTAGAAAGAAAGTTAGCTTATCCTCAAGTAGAACATTCATGCACTGTCTATAATGCAAGTCTAAGTCAGTCCTGAAACCTAGAAGATACTCTTATTTCATGAAGCTTCCTTAGTTCCTCCTTTGGTCCTTCAGCCACAGGTCAGACACATCCAGCCACCTTCACTTCCTACCATCCACCTAGTACTGCACCAGCATCTGCACCCAAGGTGTCTGTTAGCTGCACTTCATGTTTACAGCACTAATTTTAGAAGAATAGCATAAAAGACCCTGTAAATGTTCATCAGGCTAGACCCAGGCCAAAGCTGACTGCAGTCTTTCTTACTTTGCTGCTCTTCCCCATTACCCCTTCACCAAGGAGCTCAGGTCATACAGGATCAAAGTGCTAAATGACAGTTTCAGATGCTTTTTATGGTGAAACAATAACATTAAAAGACATAAAACTGATAAAGAAATGTAGTTATTCTGCTTTTCAAGCTCTTAAGCCTAGGAGACAAGAATTGTTTCATGTGCTCCAAAACATCACTTTAAATGTCATTTGTTCTCAGACACTTAATCTCAATTTCACTTCAGTCATCTTCAATCACATCCAGGGTGCAGTGACTGTAGTTGTTTGAAATTAAGAAATAAATCATCTGAGCACTCAGTTCCTTTCTAGAGGGAAACTTGATATTTGTTCAATGGCATCAGTAGTGCTAGATATTCTATATTATTATGTTTAAAGACACGTGCAATTTAAAAGCTAACATAATGCAACAAACAAATAAATCTTGTTGTTACTGCTAAAATTGTAATTACTCTGTGAAGGGTACTACATGTAAAGAATCCAACAGATTTCTAAAAATCTCTAATTTTCCACCTCCTTCCCATCACCTGGACCATGACCAAGTTGTCTCCTGCATGCGTGCAATACAATCTTGTTAGTTTTCACACAGAACTAGCATCACTAATGGGAAAGAGACAGAAGAAAAGTCAAGAAAAACTTTGATTCACTTCAAGACAACTTAAATGAATATACAAGAGATGTAACCCATCATCGGTAGTTGTAGCTAGACGAGAAAACACATTCCATTTCCATTTAATTAAGATGCCCTTGTTTTAACATGTTATCTTACCTCTTTCCTGCCCTTTCCCAATTATCTTATCAGCTAGTAACTGTAATAGATAGAACACTGTTCCAAGATTGTTTTGTGCTAGCCTTCAGTTTGGCAGTCTGTCCAAAATGATTACTCCATCTATATACATAAGCCAAAGACCACATTCAGACTTACAAGGACAAGTGAGTAGGAGCATTTGTCTATTAAGTTGTAGATGTCCAGTTCTGGCAAAACAATAGCTGTGGTATTCTTTGCGCATTCTTTACAGCTACAGTGCATTGTTTCCTACCTTAAGGTCAGATTCTTAGAGTAAATGCCACAAAAATTATTTAAAACAAATCACACTGCATGGGAGTTCTTCACAGTTTCAAAAGATGTATGACTAGGAGCCACATGGCATACTGATCTATACTTAGGAGTTTATCCTCACATAGCTTTTTCATTGTAACACCACTTGTTAAGAAACACAGCCTATTCTAGAGCTGGGGTTTAAAGTATTTGGATAAGGCATCCTGCTCAAGTTTTTCCCATTTTTAAACAGAGATTGTACATTGTTTACCCATGGACAGAATAACTCCCAGTCGAACACCAAGCTGTTTGTTCTATCACATTACAGAACACTGTAGTCTTCAAATTCAGTGAATCTATCATCCTATATAAAATGGAGTCCTGATCCACAAGTTCTCATACTACATAAATCTTTACTAGGAGCCACAATCTTTAAAGCTAATCAACAATACTGGCATCATTCAAGGTAAAGACCAAATAGTCCACCAAACAGTCCATTCTTTTATTTTAATAGAGTAGAATAAGAGCTTTAGAGAGGATTTAGGATTATGTTAAAGACATAATGCATAATGGAATTACTTGCTGCCATTTCCCTTCCCAAAGTGAAAGTTTGTTTTGATGTTTAAGTACATTTAGGAGTTGATAGTTTCATTCTTAAATGCCCCCTCATCTACTAAATCAAGCAGCACATACCACACAGTACTTTGAATACAATGCAAGTAATAGAATTCACGTCATTATACTTACACACTCATTCTGTTCATTAGAATGGCAGAAGCACAAATGAGTTACTATGGGAGAAGCATGCTATTTTGTAATTAAGGCACTTTGTTTCTGAGGGGGAGAAGACAAGTGGAAGAGCTCAGGAACGTGCAATAAAACCCTAACTCCTACCCCTAGAGAAGGCAAGAACTGAAACAATTTCACCTCTTCTAAAATTACGAATTTGCTTTGTGTCCATTTTTCCACATTAAGTACCTACAAGTCCTATAAAGAGCAAATTTCAAGAGTGAGATGTGTTCTCCAGATACAGAAGGAAAACGGTTAATTTACATTTCTCTTAGAGAGTTACTGTACAATACTAGAAGCACACTGCTTTTTCTGTTGTAAATTTGTGTAAAGTAACAGCTAAGTTCTGCCACCAACACACATTTTTCCTTTTCACCGTGAAGATGTAAGCACAGAGGTTTTTAATAATGCAAACTGCATACGTGCAGATCTTAAGATCTTCGTTTTAGTAAATCTGATCAGTTGTACTGGTGTTTAACAGCTCCATCAGAAATCTCTAAACTAAAAGAAGACTTCAGTGATAGGTCTTCTGTGATGTTAAACAGCCCTCGCTTACCAGCACTTCTCCACAATCTCTTCTGACAGCGTTACTATAATTGAGAAAAAGACAAAAACAGTACCAAAATCCTTCTCTTCTACTTTTTCATAACCCACCTAACAAAATGATTCAGAGAATTTTCAATCTAAAAATAAGCCTGTACTTTTCAACAGCAAAAAGCATTAGTAGTGCAAGATACATAAGGAAGCCTGGTTGAAGTTTACTTAACTGTAAAATTAAACCCTTAATTTTTTTTACTTAGCTTCATATTTCCTACTCCATGTTCAGATTACCCTCTGTTCTGTTACAGTGAGTAACAGAAAGATGTAAAAAGAGCAGTCATAGAAAATAATTATTTTTCAAAGGTCAGCATCCTGCAGCACAACATGGATGTTGCAGAAGGAAGGATGGCTGTTCCCATCCTTAAAAGAATTCCATGAGCATTCTGCTTTCATGAACACCACAGCAGAAAAGCCCACCTCCATTGTCAAGGCAAAAGCTTTTGGTGGATACAAAGACTGTCAAAGTTTTTCCAAAACCCTACCCTAATTTTAAGTTTCAAAGACTGGCTGACAAAGACTACAAGCTTGTTTCAGGGTGCTTCCTAATGTTTTACAACCTAGGTTTTCTCATAAACCTACTCCTCAGGTTTTTAAACGTGCACTGATTGTTTGGGTTGTGAAAAGTTTCAAGAGAGCTTGATAAGCAGACTTATTACTCTGTTTACATACATTGGTATTGCTTAGCTTAGAAGGAAGAGTGTCTTCCAGACTCCTGAAATAAAGTGAAACAGAACATTTAAAAAACATTCCTGTAAGGAATTTCTTCTTTGCATTTCAACTTGCCCATTAGTTTATTTTCCTCCTTTCCCTTTTGGCAAGGCTATCAGTCACTTCCGTTTAGGCTTGTAAAGAGATAATCCCCAGAAAAAGATTGTTCAAATGTTGAGAGAGCATTAACCAACCCTCAAAATGCACAAACCTCTAGAATGGAATACTGTTTCTTAAAAGCTCACAGCAGAGTGCCAAACAGTGATTCTTTCACTCATTTTAATTAAAAAATGAAATTAAAGAAACATCAATAAGGCAAGAAGTCAGGTGCTATATATTGTGAAGTCTCTTTGTAGGTCTTCTACCCCACAAACACTGACATAGTAAAAACATTGCTAAATCATGTCTTCAAGTTTTCAACTCTCTTCCCTTTAACAGCAAACTATGGTTTCAGGATCTTATTTAAATTGATTGGTTTATATCCTAGAGCCATGAAAACATCTACTTTGAGCAGAGAGTACCTAAATACAGCCTTCAAACAGTTAGCTATTTTATAGTCAAAGCATACAATTAGAGAGACCTATTCCTGTCTCAAAAAAAGTTTCTGCTGTCAGATGCCTGATCTCAGTGTGAAAACTGCTTAGTTAGGAAGGGCTTTCAAAAGTATCTTTATGGTTTACAGTACTGTAGCACCTACCAATCCCAAGAATTAATGTACTTCAATGTAAAAGCCAAAAGCATAAGGCTGGAGCAGCTTTGCAGGAAGCCACTTCACAGCTTTGAGCTGGCCTTTTAAAACAAAGTCAAGATTAATAACAAAAAGTAGAACTACGTAAATATCAGCTGTAAATGCCACTAAGCTCTTAAGGAAATTGCACATTCTTTCCATATCATGTCTGTAGAAGATTTTTAGTCCAATTATGCTTTGTGTATTCCTGTGACTCCTTCCTCATCTGCAAAATGAGAATAGCATTTACATGTTGCATTTAGTGTTTAAAGACCTATTGACAGAATGACACACAGGAGCTAGATACATATAATTCTGATGCATAGTGGAGTTATTC
Source organism: Ciconia boyciana (assembly GCF_034638445.1). NCBI lineage: Eukaryota > Metazoa > Chordata > Aves > Ciconiiformes > Ciconiidae > Ciconia > Ciconia boyciana. The sequence continues at coordinate 8,933,859 of NC_132946.1, read as the reverse complement.
GTATATTTTAAGAAGAAAAAACTTATAAAGTTTTTAATAACGGACCTGCAACTAATCGAGCACAGCTACGTTTACAACTTCATCGACTGGAAGCCCTTACAAAAAGGCTCAACAGGGCGCAATATAGCAACCCACCCTGATTCCAGCCCACTATTTCCAGCGCCTGCCCTGAATAGCTGCTTGACGTCCTGTCAAGGTGCAACTTTTCGGAGGGCCGCTTCCCTCCCTCCCGGGCGGATAGGGACCCATGCACAATTCAACTCGGCTGCAGCAACCCCTTCCGTCAAACAAAGCCGGCTGCAATCTTTATCGATAACAGCGATCCCTCTGCCTACGCGCCCAAGGCAGCGGGAAGCACTGCCGTGAGAAGAGCCCGGGCTCCCGGCTGCGACAGTCGCGGGGCGGCACAAGCTCGGCTCCCGCCGCCGCCCCGCGACCCTCGCCGGCGCCTTCGGCCCCCTCACGCCCTTCCTGCCGCCCAGCGACCCTCACCGGCGGCTTCGGCCCCCTCACGCCCTTCCTGCCGCCCAGCGACCCTCACCGGCGGCTTCGGCCCCCTCACGCCCTTCCCGCCGCCCCGCCCGGGCTCCCGTTGTGGCGGTGCCCCGCGCTCGCCCGCCCACCGGCCCCTTCCCTCACACGCCCTCCTCGCCGCTCCCCGCGGCCCCTTCCCTCACACGCCCTCCTCGCCGCAGCCCCTGCCCTCACACGCCCCCCGCGGCGCTCCCCACGTCCCCTTCCCCCACGCCCCCCACCGCGGCGGCTGTCCGCCGTCGCTCCCTCTCCCCCGCCTCGGCTCACCTTGCTGCAGGTCCTGCTGGTCGTACCAGGGCTCATCCTCGCGGATCTCGAACTCCTCCACCAGGCTGTCGGCCAGCATCACGCCCCTTCCCCTCACGGCGCGGCGGGAGGACGAGGCAGCAGCGCTCGCGCGAACGAGTCCCCTCGCGCCGAGCGACGGCGGGGCAGGGCAAGCCGGCAGCCGCTCCTCTCCTTAAAAGCCGCCTCCGGCCATTGCCGAGCGTTTCCGGACTTTGCCGAACCTCTCCCCCTTCTGGTCGAGCTGCGCGAAGCTGCCGGCGGCAACGTGGCAAGCTACAGCCACCCGCCCACCGTCTCCCCGCGATTCAAACACAACACCCTCACCTCCCCTGCGGGGAGCCAATGGGAAGCTGCCCGCTGGACAGATCGAAAGGAGTCTAGACCAATCACAAAGCGAATTCATGTCAAGCCGCCAATGAGAACGAAGAGAAGGTTGGCCCGGGCTAATTAGACCCCGCCCCAACAGCCAGCTGCGCAGTCTCTAGCCAGTGGAGGTGGGTTAGTGCCTGTGGAAGGGGGCGGTGGTTGCTGGGGCTCTGGAGGGTCAATGGCGGGGAGCGGTTGCTGGGGGTATTTCGGTGGGTCTGCTGCGGAGCACAGCTGGCACAGCCCAGGGTGGGGCAGCGGCGACTAGGCGTAGGGAAAGCTGCGTGTTGGGAGCCCTCAGGGTTCGTTGAGGGAAGAGCCTGTGAGGAGGAGCTCGGCCCCCGAGCTGCGGCTCCTCACCGGCGTCGCGCCCAGGTGTGGGCCGCGTTCCGGCCGCTTCCCGGGGGAGCCTTGGCGCCGGAGTGCGGAAGGGGAGGGGACCGCGTGGCCCCGCTGGAGCATGCAGCCGTGGCAGCTGCTGTCATGTCTGAGGACGGCCGTCTGTATCTGCGCGCCTCGCATGTCGGTCGCGCGGTCACCGCTCACTCTCGCCTCTTCTCCTTACAAGGAAGAGAGCGCCGTGTCCCGTATCTGGGGAGGTGCTGAGGAAAACGCAGCTTGCTTTGCCCAGTTTTAACAGACGAGCACCTCCAAACTTAAGCTCCTGCGAGTTTCCAGAGCCCACTGCCTTCCAGGAGTCACAGCTTTACAGCGCGTAGGCAGCCATAGCATCGCGGGCTTGAAAGAGTGGCGGCACTCGACGAGTTTCAGTTGCCCTCCTACTCCAAGTGCTGCTTTCTGTTTGCATCTCCCCTTTGCTTCAGCAGCATTTCCCCTTAGTATTACCCCTCGGCAGTAGGAAAGCATTTATTCTTAGTTCTGTCTTAATGTGGTTCAAGTCATGGAAGAAAGATGAGGAAGATACTTGTGTCCAACCAGTTTGTCAGGACTGTGAGCGTTACACTGCAGTTTGGGACCCAGTACAGCAGAGCATGATGTCAGCTAGCATGCCTCAGTCAAAATTTATTATCGCTTGGGAATCCACTTTTCTTCTTTAGACTCATGCTCTAGTTTCTTTTAGTGATTGTCATCCAGCTCTGGGAGAAATGCAAGTAATGTCATACGGCGTCTCACTGGTTTAAACAGTGTGTTCTTTTGGCTCATCTGTATTAACACAGTTGTAACCACTAGAAATTTCTGAAACTGATTTGCCTTCTGTGAGTCAAAAATGTCAACACCTGTGGTTTAACCTATTCAATATAAAGGCTGACTATTAAGAAGAGGGAGGGCATACTCATGCATGATTTCATTGTAGTACAATTAAAGAGCACATCTTCTGGGAAAGGAAGTGTGGTACCTCAACTTCTAATTGAACCTATTTCATAAACAAGGTACAGGACCAGATGTACCAATTAGTGTAAAGAGTTGTGTCAGATCCTGCATATTATAATTAGTCATGGCACTAGAGGCCTGTTTGTGCATTGTTAGAAGGTTTTTCTTGAAGAAATTTCAAATTTATTTCTTACTCAAATTTCCTGAAGCTGAGAGGACCCTTTTTTTTTATTTGAGTGTAGGAAGGAATTGAGTCAAATATGATTTGAGAAATGACTGTTAGGTTTGCTGGTAATGTTAGTGTGAAGCACATTTATTCTTGGTGCTCATGGAAGTTGAGGGAAAGGAGAGTCTCCCAGTTCCCCATTGGAAGACCCATGCAGGGGGCTCCAGGGAGAAACAGAGATTAAATGTCTAGCTTTCCAAAAGTCCTGATATCTACTACATAAATCACTTCATTAAGTATATTTGTGAAGGCTTGAATGTGCACTTCTTTAAAAAAATGTGACACTTGTCAACAACATACTTATTGTAATGACTTTCACAGTTAGTAATATCAAACTTATTTTTAAAAATAAACATTTCAAATGGGCATTTTTCAGTAACCTTATTCTTAATTTTAAGTTTCTCAGTAAAAGTTTGTGAAACCAAACTTGTTACAAAATTGCAAAATTTAATCACCTGAAAATGGGAGTATCTCTACAGCTGTAATTCTGTGAAAAATAAACTTGAAAATATGTATCACAATCATCTAAAGTATCTAAATCATCTAAATCACAATCATCTAAAGTATCTAAATCATCTAAATCACAATCATCACAAGTATCTAAAAATTCAGTCATATTCTTACAAATAAATTGGCTTTAGAAAAAAAAACTTGGTTCAAGTTGTCTATCAGCATGATTTTTTTTCTTGCCTGTAAAGTGAAGTTTCTACTCTTTGCATCTTGTTTCTTATTAGAGCATCTTAAATATATACGCAAAAATGCATCCACATTTTATTTGCTCTTCAAGAGTTCATTTTCTGTGTTGGGGGTTGGAAAAACTGTTGTTCCATCCTCTGCCTTAGCCAGAACAGACACCTCTCCAGTCCCTACCTGATCTGTGGCTTTTGCCTGGCCCTCACCTGGTGATTAGGAAGTTACCATTTTCCTTTTCAGCAGCCTGTCTTCAGCCACTCTGTAAACCACAGGAAAGTTGGAAACAGCTTGGTTTTAATTTTCTTTTTCTTTCATGGTCATTTTTATGAGGAGTTCAGGGAGCTGCTTATAGATCTGCTTATCAAGCTGAACAAGCAGATATTCAAGCTAAGTATTTTGATGGATATTTGAAAATTGCATTTAGCATAAAATTGTTAATATGCAGAGGAGCGAAGTGTGGACTATTGACAAAAAGCAGGTTGTCAAGCTCTGGAGTTAGAGTGCATAGTAAGGCTGAAATTTGAACCTGAAGTATCTCCAAATTAATGGCAGACAGCTTCCTTCAAATAGATGTAAAGATGAATAAAGCCTCAGTTAAAAAGTGGTACGTGGGAGAAGTATTTTTGTATTGGGCTTATAGAATCAAACCTGGTCAAGGACCATAAAGGTAGTGATTACTCAGCTTTAAATGGTAGAGGTTCCCTGGAGCTAGCTATTTTCATGGGATAGTTTATACCAAGCATACTTCAGTTAATTGCTAGATAGATGGAAAAAGTCAGCATCTTAAAAAATTGTTGGCTGAAGATCAGTTTGATATATTAAAGAACTCTCTGTTCTTGGGCTGAATGTCTGTTATTTGGATATACTTAAAGTGTTTAATCTATTAAATGGTGAAAATGTTTAAACTATTAAAAGGTGTTTTGATTGTTTTATGGTTTCTATTCATATCTCATTAGTTTATTAGGTGAAAGTATTGCTTCCATGACTTGTTAACAATTAACATTTAAAAATACAAGGACAAAACTTGGTATTTGTTTTGAAAGAAATACTCATCTAAGTGCATGTGGCATTTGACATTCATAACAATGGACTACATAAGGATACGAATTGAGTCACTTCACTCCTACACAGTCCATAATTTTAAAACTACGTAGCTAGCAAGAAAGATCTAAAATGTATGCAATTGCTTTAAACTCTACACCAAGATTAGTGTTTGCAATAGCAGATTTTTATACTGAGTCTGTGCACCAGTTAGGAAGGGATTCTTTTAAATTTTTGTCTACTTATTCCATTGATTTTTAAGCTCTGATTGTACTTAGAAATGTCACTGACTTCTTAATATTTTGCATCTATTCAGTTTTGGGCTCAGTGTCTTATAATGCAGTAAAATGTGTTTCTCATTTAAAGAAGTAAGAATGGGGAAATTTTCCTCTAAGAATCCATTTCTACACCTCTGAAACAAGAAAATCTCCCATGTCATTTTAAATGAAAATTATTCTACCAACTGTTGTAATTCTTTTTTGTAACTTGAGGAAGAAGAGAGTTGTACTTGTGGAAGATGAAGTTTGTTTTCGGAATTCATCCTAATGCGCTGGCATATTCCATGACTACGTTAGGTGCTGGAATGATGAACAGTATCTTTAATTTCTACTACGTTAAGCTTTTCCTAAACCGATACAAAATTTCAGAAGTAGCATTTCATCAAGCACAGGTATTGTACAATGGAGTATTTTGATTACCATGTTGTGCTATGTGTCTGTGTTATCACAACGAAGTAATTTTTTTTACTTACGAATTATTTTTGGATGCATTGCTAATAGTTAGACAGTAAATTAATTTTACATTTAGTTAGTCCATAAGCAATTGAAGGTACACATAAAGCACATAATTTACAGTCTTTAGACTAAAAATCTCCAGACTTTAATTGCTGGAAAGATTTTTACCTTTGATAGCTTGAAGTAATGTTCTAAACTAATCTTGCACCTCAGCTCCTTAGATGTGTTTGACATCAGTGCTTTCCTGTGGACTGTTTAAGTACTTAAATACTGCCTTTATTCTGCAAGTCATTATCCATGTGAGCAGCTCTGTCATAAATGGTCTCCTGAAAGTAATGGGCCAGCTCATGTTTTGAATTACTTGCTGTGAGAATAATATCTGGGCTTTGCAAGATGAAAGCCCAGATATATAAGCTTTTGAAGGAGTAAAGTCTTACAGACAGGGCTTTATTTCACGTGTAGTTGGGCACCTGCCTACTTATTCGTCTTGTTTTTCAAAATTACTATAAACCTCTAAATACCTTTAAGAATTTGGTCTAGAGTCTGTTTTGACCTGAGAAGCTTTCATCTTTCTTTATTATTTGAATGGAGATTTATTTTAAATAAATATGGTGTGTATTACTTCTGTGTTTGTATAACCTCTGCAGAAAAATGACACTAATGATAAATTCTGTTGTGTTTCTTACTTGTTTGTCGCAGGTTGTATTTATGATATGGAATGCCATTAATGATCCTCTTTTTGGGTATATTCAAGATAACTCCAAATTTGCTTGCTGCTCAAGACGCCAGTTTTCAATTTTATATGGAGCTCCTTTATATGCGTTAGCTTTTTTGCTTCCTTGGTTTCCTTGGAAACATTATGAAGAAGGTGACTGGCTAAGTGGTCTTCACCTCATTGTTGCGTTATGTGCTTTTGATGGTTTGCTTACATTTGTGCTTCTAGCGCAGTGTGCGCTCTTTGCAGAAATTTCAACAAGACATGAAAGTAGGCTTCAGCTTATTAAATATAACCAAGTAGCAACATTAGTTGGATCAACAAGCATTCTCTTTTGTGGCCTCATATCAGATAATATGGAAAATTTTGCCTGTTTTCAGGCTTTCGCTGTTTTGGTCGCAGCGATAGCAACAGCTTGTATGTGTTACACAGGTAAATACAGTATTAGTCAATATGAGCAGAGAGAAATTTGTACAGAGAATGCTAATCTGGAAAACAGTGATGGAGCTCTGTCCTGGTCCTCTGTAATTTCATTGACCAAACAGATTATGACAGAGAAAAACTTTTTATTTTTTGTAACAATGAACTTCTTCCAAGTCTTCCACCTAGCCTTCTGCAACAATTTTATTATGATCTTTGCGGATAATCTTATTCCTAAGGATGTCCTTTCTTCCTCAATAAGAAGTATCATGTATGGAGCAGGCTTTATTTGTCCTCAGGTAGGCAGTTACACTTTTTTATTCCAAAATATGAAAACATGGTATTTTACTAGTTTTCATTAGTTTAAGGTATCCATTTACACTGTTGAAAAAATGCTGTATCCGGCATAAGCCATTGGCCATACTGAAAAACAAATCTATCTCACCAATGCTCTGAAAGAAGTAAGTATGAAGAAGTAAATGTAAGAGTAGGGTAGGGAGAAGGGACAAGCAGGCAGGCTGGTAGAGTATCTGTCTACAAGAATGTGAGATGTCAGAATGCAAGGAGTTAATGTTTTGTATCCTACAGGGTTTATGACACCTAAGTATAAAAGAATGAAAAACATGGTCAAGATAAAAAGTTTCTAAAACCAAAATCTACAGAATTCTGAATGCTTTTCTCTTTGGTTTTGATTTGTAATACATGATGAAAGAATAATCTCTTCTTCAGAAAGTTTCTGAGATAAACTGCATAAAACATCAGAAAAATTATTAGGTATTAAAAGCATTGTTGAAATATGTGGTATCTCGTCATGGGAACCAAACAAAACTCTAAATAGCTGCTTTTGGAGAATAATACATTCCCATTTATTTTGTTGTTTGCTGTCTTGGTCAGCTACATTTACTGGGGTAGAGAGAGAGAGAGAGAGACTTTCAAGACCCCAATCAGGGATGGGGGGAGAAGAAAAGAGAAAGAGAACCCAAACGAGTAATGTGTGAGAACAAGAATAGCAGCAAGAATGTGTGCCACAGAATGCAAACATACTTGTCTGCAGTGAATAAAAAAATTCTCCTGTTCATTCCCTTCTAACTTCTTTCACTGGATCTTTTAAAACTTTCACTGTGTTTACTTGTTGGATTGCTCAAAAACTGAGTATCCTGACTTTAATCATAGGTGCTGATGATGTTCAGAATTTCTGAAAATCAGGCTGTTATGTTCATTAAGTTGTAATGTTTTCAGTAAGTAAAATGTAAAAGAAGATACACGAAAGTGCAACTGGAATTCACAGCTCAGTTTTAGTTACTGTTTTGGCTTTTGCATATGTAACATACAAATCCTAAGCATACCTTCTCTGTTCCATAACTCCTAAATATCTATAATTTCAACTTTTATCCTTACCACAGGTTTAAGAGGTTTTTTTTCTGTAACTCAAACAGTTAGGTGATGAACTTTGGAAATAAATCAGAAACTGCAGAAGTTAGGAAAGCTTACATAATTTTACACTCAATATATAGCAATCACTACTGTTGATAAAATCAATGTGACAGTGTGAAACGAACAATCTTTCAGAAAATGCATCTCTCTGCTCCCCGGAGACTCTTTGTCTAGAAGGTCACTGAACCGTAGAGAGTTTGCTGTGACCTTATTTTTCTCAGGTTTTGTCACTTTGAGCTCAAGATATAATAAGCGAATTCTCTGGTGGCAATGTAACTTCACTTACTGGAAAAGCACCCAAACCATGTAAAATAAGGCCTCTTCTTAGGAAATGTGCTTCAGTGGCCTGTACTAAACTAGAATTCAGCTTCTGTCTTAGGTTCCTTTTAGTAGTGGGTGTGAAGAATAAAACCTGCTTACAAGGGAAACCTTGTTGCTGAAACATAGGCAAACAAATTTAAATTTGCATCATTAAGTTAGTATTTTTCTTAAAAAACATGCAGTCTTAGAAACATGCAGGTAATAAGGAATTTTCTACATCATAAGTACTTCCTGAGACAGGTTATTTCTCAATTATAGGGAGACAAGGTCATGGTTTTTACAATAACATGCATTACATAATGCCTTACCATTTCTAGTGTAAGCACTTTTCTGCAAAATGCCTGAAAGCAGCCAGGGGATGGAGTATGTTTAAGTTTCTTACAACCAGATGTTTTTCTTATACCAACTTTCCAGATTTGTTTTACCTCCCTGATCACTGGTTTAAGTAGAAGACTTGAGCTTCTTTAAAAAGCATTTCCCACAGTAATCTTTGTCCGTCTGTAACATCCTGGTTTTGTTATGTTAAAGTGTTTAAATGTGGGAACAAATGTACAAGGAGAATTCTTTCCTATTCTTCATCTGAATATTACACTGTTCATCTCTGTAACACAGAAGGAAGGAGAAAATGTGTATCTTTATAGAGTTTGTGATTTTTTTGTGACAGTGATGAGGACCACATACGTGTAGATGGTGACATAGACGCATATAATAAAAAGAACATAACACATTACAAAATGTCCTATCTAAAGTGGAAAGTGAGGAACAATACAGAAGAGCTTACACTTTCTTCATACTATAATCAGCATTTAATACCATTTTTGTGAGTTTGCCTGTCACTAGCTTCTCGCGTGTGACTGCTTGCTAAGATTGGCGGAATTAAAATGCAGCCACACACGTTGTCCACTGGCACCTGCCTTCACTTGCTAGTAAAGTCTCTAACTTGCTTAGATCAGCTGTCTTGGTGAGCTTGCTTTATCAACTTAAAAGTCATGCTTAATTTCTATAAATGTCAGTGAAAATAGTAATATTAATGAAAAAAACAATTATTGAAAATATTTTTGATCAGCAGTTAAAATTCAAATGTCAAGATGCTTGGTTTACAGTTAACATACTGCAAAGTTAATTCTTTAAGGGATATCAAACATAAAGACCATGAGGATTAAATAATATTTAGGGAGACAGTATTTTCCTCAGGGTATAGTAGTTCTCAGCTGGCTAGTTTTGAGTGAAAAGCAACCATTCTTACCTGGTAGAGGTAGCATAGAATGAGCCAGTAGATAGTCCTCTTTCCTCAATTCCTATTTTTTTATTTGGATTGAACTTTTTAGAAAGGGTTGGGGTTTGGTTTTTTTTCTTTAATGGGTAGTAATAATTTATGTCTGGTTTGTGCTTTATAGCCCACTTAATGCTGAGATATTGTACTATATCTTTTTTATCATATATGTGTATATATTATCTTTTCAGTGCCTTGTTCTTCTCAGTCATGCTTCGCTGAAGAAGTTTGGTTATTACAGAATCATCTTGTTTTCCTTTTACTTTGAAGGAGTAGCTGCTGCTGTCATGTTTGTTCTAGGGCCAGAACACTATTATCTGTTGGCATTTTATCTCACAACAAATATGTAAGTAAAGACACTTCCCTATTCATAGATATAGCTTAAATAATTCTAACAGAGTAGACACTTGCTTTTAATAGCATGAAGATTTTGGCACTGTTTTTATGGTTTTCTTTCTGTTCTGTTTCACTTGTCAGAAAGGTTGAAACTCCAGTTAGAACTTTTTTCAGCTTTCCTTTTATTCTGCTTCAGCTTTTAATTTCTGTTAAAAAAAACCAAACCAAACCAAAACAAAAAAGCCTTAAAAATGAACTGTAGTTAACGTTTGCAGCCACATGCCTCCAGCCACTTACCTGCTTTAACATGAGATTCAAGGGAAGCAGAACCTCTTCTCATCCACATAGACACACATCTCAGTAGAGGAACTCCTCAGAGACTGTTGGCTAGGAAAGCTCAGACCTCATTTTGTATTGCATGAACAGTTGTGTGTTGCACTGCAAAACAAATATCGATATGTCAGGTATCTGTTAGGTAACCAATACTGAGTCACATTTTCACTGGTACTGGGTAAGTATGACGCCAAGAAGCAGTATTTTCACAGTAGTAGTGTATTATGATACATGGAAAACCTTATTTAAAAATAAAGACCTGTTTGTATCAGAATATTGTTACAGCAGTTCTTTTTTATTTCTTAATTTTCTATTTAATTGCTTTCTTTCTACATGTTCTTTCCTACCCTCCTTTTCTTCACACCCCACACCCCCCCCCAACCCTCCTCCCCGTTTTCATTCTTATTTTCAGTATTTCTGTCATGGGCTACTGTAACACCAAATTGTTTGAACAATAAATTGAATTTCATTACCTGCATACTTTAAATGATGAAGATGTATTTTGATTTCCCCAGGAAAAAAATTCTAAGGTACCTAAAGACTGTAAGTTTTAAGGGCTAATCGTTCAAAGCCTCTCGTGAGTAAAAGCTAATCACACACAAAATTTAATAAGACATAGAAATCCTAATATGTGAGTTTATGGTTTCAGTTAGCAGTATGTTTTATGGTTTCAGTTAGCAGTTTGTTAAGAGTCGGCTTTGTGTGTGTGTGTGTTTAAATGCATATATATATACAATGTAAATACATATATAGGAATGCATATAAAATCTTTTTACTATTCTAATTCTCCCACTTTGAAGTTTGTCTTCCATGTAGTCTTTCCAGTAATGCCCATGTCCTTTTCAGATTTCAAGAGGACATTTTCATTTTCTCTTTCTTCTAAGGTGTTTCTTTTCTCCATGTAATTTTAAATGACATTTACTGATAATGTCAAGCAAGTATTTATGACCTTTTGCACCAGTATCCACGAAAAAAAGCAAAAAACCTCATCTTTTAGGTTTGCATATCAATTTCTGTTCTCAATTAAGAACAGATCTAATAATGCTTTCAGAGCTGCTGTTTAAACAGATAAATCACCATGTTTTAAAGAACATCTCAGCTTTGTGTGTTTGCGGAAATATCAGTGTTGGGGTGTATATGTTAGAATGTCAGTTACGATTTCATTATGAAAGAGTATATAAGAACTATGGACATCTTAAATATTTTGTCTTTCTTTAGGGTAATTGTACAAGCTTCATTTAGTTTGTTCAATTTGCCTTTGGCAGATATTGTTGATGCAGATTTAATAAAGCACAAGCGGAGGTATGTGAGTTGTAACTCTTTTTCTTTAAATATGCTATCTATTTGCCATGTTACTCTTTTGTAAGTTAGATTATGTTAAAGTAAAGACAGTAAGTGATCTTGGATCCTTGACACAGAAGTACTTTGTGTAAGAGCAACTTCGCATAAGTAAAGATAAGAACTTGAATAAAGTGTCCTGCAGTTACTTCAGCTGAGTAATTTAAACAGATTATTATGTCATTTCTAGTTTTAATTGTACTATAGTATAAGGCAAGTCCTCCAGTTTTTCGTGTGTTTATTTTTGTTAGCTTCAATTGAATTATTTTGTAACCATATACATCTATTGTTGCTTACAGAATTTTCTGAATAAGGCCTTTCTAACATGGCAAAAGCAATTAGAAAGCTTTGCCTGTGCTACTTAAAGTGCAAATTTCAAAGTCTAACTGGTTGCTGTTATCTCTCTGAAATAAAAATTGATAAAACCTGTTGTGACGTAGCATATTACAACTCATGGATCTTTTGGATTTTTATCAAAGTGCAGGTAACTTCCTCTTGGTTCCATCAATGTTTATATAAAGTGCAGATTCAACCCTGCTCACTGTATTAAAGGACTTGCCCCTCAAATGTGAGAGCTATTGCTTTCATGAAGAAGAAAAATGTCTCCTTTTCTGGCCTCATGCATGTGAAGTCTTAAGTTGTAATTAATTCTCCATGCACTGCTCAGTCTAACTTAACTTCAATAATTACTCAATGTGCACAAAGTTGAACTTGGGTACAAATCATTTCAGAATTGGGGCCAAGCTGTATATATACCCCAGAGGCTTATTGCCTTTAATTTCCAAAGAAAATTAAATTTCATTATGATAGCTGATGTGTTTGCTGTAATGTGTGAACTGTAAATCTAAGTATCATGATAGTTAGCATTTGCATATTAACAGGATTTTTAAAATCACTATTGTAATTAATATACTAATAAGTTTGTGTTGTGTATTCGTTTTTTTCCCTAAATATTTTAGATCACCACTTTCCTCTATGGTTTTTGGTACCAATGCTTTATTTACCAAGCCTGCCCAATCTTTGGCTCCAATGCTTGTGGTTACAATACTAAATCAATTTGGATATGAGAACCTGAATAATGAAGTTGCTCAACCTGATCCAAGGTGAGTTCAAAAGGGATACTTTAAATCATAGAAATTAACACAAAATAATCCTGTCATCTAAACAGAAAATTAATCTGCAATTAGTTTGCATTGACTGCACTTCAAAAATATGAGTGATTTAAAAATATTTTCCAGTTGTTTTTTATCTGTATAGAAATGGAAATGTTTTCTAGATTTTTTTTTTTAAGAACAAATCATTTATTAAACAATACACATGAGGATATCTACCTAATTTTGAAAAACAAAGGATACATTTCAGTAGTTGACCATCTCCTGTTCTATTGCAAAAAAAAAAAAAAAAAAAAAAAAGGAGATCACCTAATACCTCTTATTAAGATACATTTTGTCCTGGCTTCTGTGTTTTGTTTCTCTCATAAACCTACTTCCTTAAATATATAATCCTAATAGGGTCACATTTAAGATACATTTTTGTTTGAGAGAAAGCAGTATAATCACTGGAGGGAGGGAATTTGCCTCAAGTAGGAGTATAATTTTGGCTTCAATACTACTTACCATTCTAATGCTAATGATTTCATTGCAGTCCCTGGGGACCTTAATACACAGCATAAAACTGTGGTTGCTAGTTAGCACATTGGAAATGCATGGGCTTTTATAAAAACAAATTAACAGGGAGTCAGTACACTGAAAGGGTCATAGGCTGTTTATGACCAACAAGAGGAAGTGGCAACATAAAGAATAACTGAAGTCAAGACTAAAAGGCAAAAATCAGTCCTGATGAGGATTTGTTTGAGAGAACAACATGAATATCCTGAGAACTACATAGCTCTCCTAAATATGGAATAGAAACCTTAAAAAATACATGGAAGACAATTGTATATTAAATTCTGTGGAGATAGCTCTTGAAGGAGAAATGACTGGTTATGTGTCACCTAAGGCTTGGAGAATGTTTCATATTTGAGGAATTTTCTAAAAAAATGCATGAGGAAAAGTATGACATAAAAGGACAACAGGTGGTCTTCAGAAAAGCATCCTGACACAAGCAAAGAAGGCTTAAGTTTGAGGCTATGTGTGAGAACAGTTAATTTTATTTTAATGCATTCTGTAGGTAGCCAGCCACTGAGATGATGTGAAGAGGACATGAACCTCATTATAATGTCAAATAAGATGAGCGATTTTTGCAGAAGAGCAGTAGGTTGAACTGGATGTGGATATGAGGGGGCTGAATATATTCATCTTGATGATTCAGAGAAATTCAGATTTGAAACATAAAAACTGCAGTTCTGATCCCTTTCAATCAGAGAAATGATCCCTTTGTGGATGGATTTTAAATCACAGTAGCTATAAATCTTTTTTTCCCCAGTTAGTAGCCTCTGGACTATAGCAACAATAAATTTCTTGTATATAGAGTTGAAATACTTTGAATGCTCAATCTCTAAAACCTGTATTTTCATTTGAGTCATGCTGAAATTTGATTTATTGCACTAGGGCAAGGAACAGCATAAAGATAAAAAGCTGAGATCAGTTAATCAAAGAGCGCCTGAAATATACTCTATATTTCTCTTGCCCATCCCTTCAAAAATAATTTCTTAAATACAAAGCAGTCTGCATGTGTTTTCTGTAAATGTATGTGTGAATGTGCATGTCCTTCACATTGCAAATGGACTACAGTATGGACATACAGTCCACAAAGACCAGACTACTCAAGATTGTTCCTAGGGAGTCAGTTTGCCCATGGCTATGTACTTAGACCATTGACTGAGCTGAAATTACTTATACATATTAAAACCCTATCAGCTGATCTCAGATTCAGCCATAGGCAGACAGCTAAAATACCCTTGCCTCAGGACAAAGTTGTTTGGGGACAAACAGAAACTTAATACAGGAGATCACTTAAAATACGCTCAAACTGTTTTGAAAAAGAGAGAATTTCACACATGTGAATTATATATAATGAAGTGTTATGACCCATGCCAATATAATCTCAGCTGTGTCCTTCCTCCTTCTCCAAAGCTGGCAATATCAAGTGTTCTGGAAAGCATTTACTTAGTTAGGTGTAGTGGTAATGAATTGTGAAGATAGCACAGAGGACCCTTACTCTGCATTAACAAAATGTTTGGGCCCTGAATAAATATGTCTTAAGAGTTTCCAGCAAAGTTGTTTACTGGGAGAAGAGAGATGATGCAGTCCAAACCCATAAACTATTTGCTGAATTCTAAATTATTTATTTTTTCTTGAACTGAAAGTTAAACCATAGCAACAATGATGGAGCAGCTAATCCTGGAAACCATTTCCAGGCACATTAAGGACAATAAAATCATCAGTAATAGTCAGCATGGCTTTACCAAGGGGAAGTCATGCTTGACCAATTTGATAAACTTCTGCAATGAAATTACTAGCCTGGTAGACAAGGGAAGAGCAGTGGATATTGTCTACCTGGACTTCAGTAAGGCCTTTGACACTGTCTCCCATAAGATCCTCATAGACAAGCCTTGATATGCAGGCTGGATGAGCAGACAGAGACGGGTTGAAAACTGGCTGAATGGCCAGGCCCAGAGGGTGGTGATCAGTAGCATGAAGTCTAGTTGGAGACCAGTAACTAGTAGTGTACCCTGGGGGTCTATACTTGGTCCAGTCCTGTTTAACATCTTCCTTAATGATCTGGATGACGGGGCAGGATGTACCCTCAGGAAGTTTGGTGATGACACAAACCTGGGAGGTGTAGCTGATACATCAGAGGGTCATGCTGCCATCCAGAGGGATCTCGACAGGCTGGAGAAATGGGCTGACAGGAACCTCATGGTTCAACAAGGAGGAGTGCAAAGTCCTGCACCTGGGGAGGAACAGCCCCATGCACCAGTATATGCTGGGGGCCACCCAGCTGGAAAGCAGCTTGGCAGAAAAGGACCTGGGGGTCCTGGTGGACACCAAACTGAACATGAGACAGCAATGTGCTCTTGTGACAAAGAAGGTGAATGGTATCTTGGGCTGCATTAGACAAAGCATTGCCAGCAGGACAAAGGAGGTGATCCTTCCCCTCTGCTCAGCGCTGGTGAGGCCACGCCTGGAGTACTGTGTCCAGTTCTGGGCTCCTCAGTACAAGACAAACATGGACATACTGGAGAGAACAAGGGACCACAAACGTTATTAAGGGACTGGAGCATCTCTCCCATGAGGAAAGGCTGAGAGAATTGGGACTGTTCAGCCTGGCAAAGAGAAGGCTCAGGGGGGATCTTCTTAATGTATATAAATACCTTAAGGCAGGGTACAAAGAAGATGGATACAGGCTCTTTCCAGTGGTGCCCAGTAACAGGACCAGAGGCAATGGGCATAAACTGAAACACAGGAGGTTCCCTCTGAACATCAGGAAACACTTTTTCACTGTGAGGGTGACTAAGCAGTGGAACAGGTTGCTCGGGGATGTTGTGGACTCTCCATCCTTAGAAATATTCGCAAGCTGTCTAGACACCATCCTGGGCAGCTGGCTCTATGTGGCCCTGCTTGAGCAGGGGTTTGGAGCAGGTGACCTCCAGAGGTCCCTTCCAACCTCAACCATTCCGTGATTCTGATTCTGTGAACAAAGTTGCAGTATTTAATGATAGTGAAAATATGGGTACGTTACAGTTATAGACAGGCAGTTGCTTTTTATATACAGATACTGTCTGTCACATTAGTTTTTTTCCACAGTTATTTCACAGATCCTCTTACAAAGCAAAAGAATTTTAATAAGATGCATCTTATTATCTATGTTTAGTTTTGGGGTTTTTTTGTATGTTCTGGATGTTAATGTTCTGTGGAGTAAATGGAGAAAAGTATTAGCAGACTATCAGTGGTCTCCTTCTTCAGTAATGTCCAGATGTCTCCCTTACCTTTCCCTCCAGCACCAAAAGTTTGAACATTGGTTTTTGTATTCTCAGCAGCTTTCCAGGCTTTTGCTGTAGTAAAACACATTTTCCAATAATGAGTTTACAGTTGAAAATTATGGAAATAAGCTTTTGTTGTTCACACTGATTTTTGTGTAATATTGTCATTTCGTTTCCTCATTCCTCATTTCTTGATATATTGCTTACTCAAGACCACATGGAATGCTGGAGCTCACAAACTTTCTGGATTACTTCAACTTGCATATAAAAAAAAAAGGTCATAGCTTACAGGGGAGGGGTGTGTTTTTCTCCCGTACTTCATTTATCCTATACATTTGATAGCATGTTATTAATAGCATACTGCCTTCAGAAGTGGGCTTCATAAATATTCTGTCTTTGGTGCTCATCTTACACTGTATAAAAAAAAATCTATCTATCAAAAGCTATCTGCTGGGACAAATCATGTATCTTCTGATTCTTATGCCTCCAGTCAAAAGTCTGTGAGATGACACTACCTCGCCTACACCTCCTCATCATTCCAGTGATTACATTTTGGTTCTTCAGCTATGTGATATTATGACTCCTTGACATCCTCCATGATCAAGATATTTCATTATTGCTTTATCAGAGTACCAAAACTCCATTAAGAGTACCGACCAACTATAAGTATCCGGTTTTTAAGCTTTGCTTGTCTTATGTTGCCATCATGCTGTTGAACAATTCACACATACATGTTCTCTGCCTTTAGTAAAGACCACATTCCTGAACAGCTTATTAGGACAATTGTCATGTTATGAGTGAAATTCTTATCCCAGAAGACCTTTTGAGACAATAGTTCATCATTGTCTTGGTAGCTTCTGTTACAGTTGTATTCTGCAGGGCACCCAAGCTGGTAAGACAGTGAAGAGGTTTTATACGGAGAGTAAAAGTCTAGAAGAAAGGAAAATTCAGTCCCCTTTTTCTTTCATCTGTGAGGTATCATAAGATTCATCAAGAATGAGAAAATGCTTATCACTGAACAGTGATCCCAGTACTGTATTAGACCAGGTATTCCAAAGACCTAGACCATCTTTCTTTTCCTCTGTACTGAAGCTTTAGAATTGACCATTAACATCACCAACTTCTTACTTACCAGTACCAGCATTTACTTCTGCCTCAGTGGTAATATCTTCTTAGTCACAGTGATGTCTTCTTCCTTAGGAGCAATCCAGTATCTCTTGGTTTTGCCTCTGGTACCATAACTCTGAAGTGTGACTTCTGCTATAAATAGTGTATCTCTCTTCCAGAAGTCTTCTTGCTTTTTGATGTAACCTATTTCACACATGAGGTTGGCCTATATATTGTACACAATTCCGTATGTGTTACACATGATTCTGTATACATTAATATACACATTATACCACATTCTTAGGGAATGCGGTCACTACACATCAGTTAAGCATTTTGTAGTGGAGGCTAGCTTAAGAAGTAGTTTTTAATATCCTTAAAATTTAAGCAATAGCTTGCAGAATGGAGTGGTCCTGGTTTGTTTTTTTTTTCCTTTTCGTCCATCATCACAGCAAAGCATTACCTGCCCCATGTGGCTTGGGGTTTTTTTTGTTTTGTTTCGGTTGGTTTGGGTTTTTTTAGTTTGGGGTATTTTGCTATGGAGAAGATACCTAGTTTAAAATCTCCCTCTTCTGGAGAGCCACTGCAACTACACCTAGCTTCTCTTAAAAGTGTGCTTTTCAAATTTGTTCTTCAGAATGAAGTTATTTGACAGCAACTCTTCATTATTTATTGGAGGCACTTTAAACTGTTGATGCTTTCATATTGCATTACTGGACTACATCACATTCTATTCAGAGTGATCTTAGGGCTGCTTAGTGAAAGATTGTGTTTTTTATTCCTGTGTGTGCAAAAAATGTAGACATGGAAATTTCTGAAGTTACTGGTTCAGCTGTTATTATGATGAAATCTGAGCTCTGCTCTTGATTTATCCCAGTCCCTTAATGAAATATTTTCCCATTCCTTGTTCTGTGTACTATAGATATTTTTCATAATTCCTGCAGTAACTTAAGGTTTTACAGTACAATAGGTAATATTTTCTTAAACTAATATTGTTCCAATGAAACCAAATAGGGATCGCACCAGTGTGAGCGATTTGGCAGATGTTCTTTGGTTTTTTGTCCTTCCTGAAGTCCATGAATAAAGACAGAATAATTTTAGTACTGAAAACTGCAATCCACTTCAGTGTGCAGAACAGGCAAACTACAAGCCCCAACATCCTGTTGACTGTGTCTTAGTCCTGTTTTCATCTTTAGATAAGTAAGTAATTTCTCTGTGGCCTCCCTGCTGACACTGCTCATACAGTTAACTATTGGCAGTTGTGACGGTGGTGTGCATGATGTGGGCCCTTGTCTACTTCTAGGTGGACTGAAAATGCAGTTGAATACAGGCCAGTAAACAATGTCCAAATGGCAAATTATTGTCACTGCCAATAAACATTGGCTATGGACCAGTGACCTGCTAGTGAACGCTTCCAGTCTTCGATGCAATTGCCCAAGTGATTAAGTAATTCACTTGTAAGCCTGTGGTTTTTTGTTTTCTTATGTAGCATTAGCATGTACATGACTTGAGATAAATTGTGATCGTTGTACGAGTGTGTGTATGTACTAAGGACTAAATCTGGGCTATGTTGCAAGTTGCAAGCATTTTTTCTGTTAAATGCAGTGAGACATGAGTTGATTCTTTTATGATTCAGAGAAACTCAGGTTTTATTCAAAAGCCTGCTCAAGTTAATGAGAGACACAGATTTCAGGTTTTTTGGATCATGTCCATAGCTGTTCTGCGAGTCTCCTATCTCATCCCTGAATGCTAAGGAAAAAAAATAGAAAATAACATAAACAGCCTTATGGAGAGAAAGTTCATTTAGGGGCTGTTTCTCAGCTTGAGTTGACTTTCCTGATATTTAAGTAATTAGAATCCAATAATTAACAGAATGCCAGTAGATAATGATTCTAGCTACTAGATGAATGCCTAAATGTATGCTTTGAGCTGTCAGAAACCATACTGTTCATAAAAGGGAACTCATTTAACTCCTGTATTTTCTTTTTTGATTCATATTTGCTGATGCTTTTATCTCTTATTCCTTAGAGAAGATTTAGATGAGGAAATACCATGCATCCATGAGAATAAATTAGAATTAGTGTTAATTCCACGTGTATTCTTTTTATGGTTTATATTTATCTTGTAATCATTTATTTTAAAACAAAATTAAATAAGGCTTGACATTTCAAACAGCCCTTCACACCATACCTGAATTTTGTGCATTAATCATGACTCCCATCTAGCACTCAGCAACTATAACAACACACTATGTGGATAGCTAGTAGCACAGATTTTAACTTAAAATAATTTTATATTAAAATGTTTGTTTCCATTTTCTGCTTTTCTTTCTCTTCCAGATTTTTCAGTCTTACTAAACCTTTTCAGATGCTCTGTTCTATAATTGGATTATATCGCTTAAATTGATTTCTGTATTACATAATACAGGTGTGTACTAAAGTAGTGACCAGGATTTCTTAGATTCCCTACAGTGTATTAAAATTAACTCTTTGTGTGCTAATTAATTTCCTCCCAGCTATTATGAAAGGAGCAAACAACATAAAATACATATTTGTAGGTAGAATTAGAAAATATAATTGAAATACATTTGATATCTGAGATATTTCTATTTCTTTTATTTAGAATTGATTGTACACAGTAACATGTAAATGTTGTATATGTGTATATAATGTGAATGGTTTAAAAATAATTTGTTGTGAATTAACCATGAAAGTTAATCTTCTTCATCTTGAAAGCTGTGTTTTCATCTTCTTCACCAGTTTGTTTTCAGGTCTTCATGATGCCATGTTCTGTTTGATCTGTCTGGTTCCACTTTGCGTTGCAGTCATACAGATCCTGACTTGGACTCCCTTTTCAATCCAGAATAGTCATATGACAGCTGTACGCTAAAAATGTAACAGTTGGTCAGTAAATCTTCAGCTGAACTGTACCACAAAAGAGTTAGTATGTTTTAAATGTGAAAAAGCAAAATTGCATTAAATGGACTATTAGACCAAACACAGTTTGAGCCATTTCAATAAAGTCACATTCTTCAGTCTATATCGACTATAACACAGATTGCATTCAGCCTTAATGCTGAGCCTACACAGAATTTTTTCTAGTTCAGTTGTTTGCCTTTAATGGGCTTTATCGTTAATTACTAAAGTCCTTTCTGGTATGTACTGGTCACTGTTAACTCCTTTGAAGAATGGATAGGGCAGATCAGGTAAAGGAATCCCAACCCAGCGCTGGAATTCAAGGGAACTGTATTTTCTTAAGCTTACTGAAATATGGTGGATTAATTCTGCCATACCAATAAAATGGCAGATCTCTGAGGTTAATCTGGAAGAGCCTGGTGGACGTCCCTCGTGGATGGCAGGGAGATGAAGAGAAAAATTGAGTTGGTGTCTAGCTGACCAAAATCAAGACAAATCTGACAGCTACCACAGGAAGAGCCAAGAGTAGTTAACTACCCTGTAAAAGTCTATGTGAAGCTAAAGAAGAAAAAGATTAAAATGCTGTTCAAGAAAGTGTTGCTGGATATGGAAAAGCTCCATATTTGCTCACTGGCTTTCCGAATGTCTCTAGTTGGTGGCAGGTAGATGGAGTTTTCTGGCTTTAAATGGGAAAATTACTTTGAAGGTACCATATTGTTAGTACTTAATACAAAATGTCATTGTGGTAAGAAAAACATTAGCGTATGGATGTAGTAGTGTCAAGTTAGTTGGACAAATCTAAGCCCACACATACTGAATCAAACTCTACCTGCTTAGTAGTGTTACCTTGGCAAACTCATTTGATGTGCTGACAGTTGAAGTTAATTTCTGATTAATTCTTACCAAATCTTTTCGGTTAAGCTTTTAAATGGATCCTGTGATTTTTATGAAATAAATTTTTTTGGACAAAATTTCAGAAACATTGAATCCTCTCTTTATTTCACACGTTGTAACAATAAAATACATTAGCATGTTTACAGTATTCCTGTTTAATAAATATTCTTTTTCCTCCATTATATCCAGCGTGTAATTGTGTAATGATAGATAGCTTAAGTATAATGTAATCACTTCATTTTTGTTCTTTGTTTTGCCTGGGCAAACATAGTTTTAGAAGCACCTTTCTTACAGAGTGCCAGTCACTTGAAAGTACAAGAAGATGCATTGTATGTATCCTGATTTTAAAGTGCTGAGCCAGCTCATTTCTAAGGCTCTACATTTATTGTGATAGGTAACTTGGAAAAGAAAGGAGTTTAAGAAGTTACCCTGCATTTTGGTGGACACTAGTATAATTTAATGAAGAGGTCTGAGATTTGAAATAGCAGTGTTGAAAAAAATAGTCTTTTGTGCCTCAGTTTTTACATTTGCAGAGCAGAAGCAATGTTTTCCTTGCCTTTTTTGAAGGGCAAAGTGCTTTCAAAGCGATGAGTGAAAAAGTGGAACAGCATTGTTAAATATTTAGAAATCCAAATGAACCCTTGGATAGGAATATGAAGATTTATGTTAAAATGTAAGAAGCCAGAAGTGTGATGAAGTTTTAAGTTGCATTATCTGTTTTTTATCTCTGTCTTGTCAGAGATACCATTATTCATTTGCATTGTACATGCTAATAGCATTATGTACACATACTGGTGTCACTTGTATTTACATATCCAAAGAATATTTACACAAATACCAGAGCAGATATGGACTGTGTGTTTAGATTCTGAATTTTAAAATATTTACTGCATTGTATGTATGAATTTTCTGCCTGAAAGGCAGAAGGGGAAAAAGCCAATGGACAAAAATCTGGAGGAATTTAAGTTAATGTAATCTTTGATTCTTTACATGAAACTCTTTTCTCCCTGACAATTCCTTTAAAATGGTCATAACTAACTTAAAACAGTTTTATTTTTCTTTACTGTTTCTATATTTCCTAGATTTCATATGTTCATCCTGTCCTCATAGAATATGTGTTTTGGTAGGTGAAAATGTTATTATTGCACAAATAGGGTTTCTTAGATGACTGTGTTTATTACTTAGTTCTAATATTAAGTTATTAGAACATAGTGTACAACTCTGAGAGTACTGTGCTATACGACAGGAAAACTAGTAAGTGGTTTTAAGAGTTAAAATTCTTCCAAGAATTCTTTGAAATTATCAGAATTAATTTTTCTGGAAAATGTTTGGTAAAGATACCATTTTATTTGCTGAAATAAGAAAGGAGTAAGGGGTGAGATGACTGAAGGCACAGTTTGAATAACCTCTATGAACTGCTGCATCTTTAGAATTAAGATAGGAGAAGTAAATAGTCAAAGATTTCTAAGCAAGACAGCTTTAAGATATGAGAGATTAACTGTGTAGAATAAACTAGTTTAGAAAACAAATCTGAGAAATACAATACAAATTATTTAATATGTAAAATATTAATTTTTCAAATTACTAGAATTTATTATTGTCCCATTTGTCTGTCCTATTTCTCTTGCTATAAGGGCAGGAAAAAAGTGTCTTTCATCACACCAATAGCCAATCCAAAAGAGGACTGGAAAACTGCTTTAAATTCAGGTGGTAGTCTTATTACAATAATTAGTGATAGAAGGTTGGTGGTATGTTATGATTGACATCGCTTATTCTCCATTTCTCTGTCACCCACTAAACTTTGTTATCCTCTGCTAAACCTACATGATTGTTTTTGGCCATGAATCAAGTAAAGGATGATCAAAGGCAAAAGTTCAGTGTCTTGCAACAGCTGGTTTGTCTGCTTTCTCTCCTTATTAGCTAGCAGTATCTGAGCTTGAAGTCCTGCTGCTGGAAAAATGCCCCAATTTAATCTTGATAATTTAAGAGTGTCTAAAATAGTCTCATAACTGATAAAGAGGATTTAAGTGTGTATAATGTAAAATATGAGGTGTTGTGATAACTTCAGGGAATTAGAAATTTGATGCTTGAATCCCATTCTTAGAGTTTCTCTATAAATTCTGAGAATTTGGATCTTAATACACGGAATTAATTTTATTTATTGAAAATCAATAGGTAAAAGTGTCTACTGGATTTAAAAGGATGTTATCTAATAGACATGAAAACATGTTAGCCTAATGTAGTAGTAATATAATATATGGTTAGTGATAGAGTGAAAACATTGAACAAATTACAAAAAAGCATATTTAAGTAGGAAAAAATTAATTTATGCTTTGCGGAGCTTACAGGCCTGCATCTGTTCTCATCTTGTACAAAATGACCTTCCCAGTCTCCTGCTGTGCTGATTTTGGAACTGCTCAGTAATTCATGAATATACTATGTTGACATGGCTAGTAGGATGTTTACATTTGAATAGGGCTGTACAGCTTAATGGGTGCTGTCAGGAAAGACAAGCAGGAAGGAGAAGGAACAGTTAAGATAAGCCACATCTCCACAAATAGTTCTGAGCTCTTTCTTACAGAATTAAGGCAGTTCAGGAAAAAGCTCAGTCATACACACAGTCAAAAGAATTCTAGCTGGTTTTGTAAAGGAACGCACAACCGAGACTGGAGGGAGTTGTCTTAGAGAGCTGGACAGACACACAACTGGGCTTCCTGGGTTACCTTTGGGAGAGAGGATTTTAGATAGACATCTATGTTTGTTTATCCTAAAGACCTCTTTCTGGTAATCACTTCCTTACTATTGTTTAAATAATAGAAGGGAAAGTTGCAGATTTACATCCTAGAATAGGTAAGGCTGTGCAGCCAGCCCTGTCAGAGTCCTGCTCCAGAAGACCAGGCTCCTTGTGATCACCACAAAGCAAATGCAGACTGTTAAAAATACCCCTTCCTAGGTAGCTATTCAAACCCTCTGGGTATGTTTTGGACCTTTTGGACTGTAGGTATTCAATTGTGTTTTTAGACATTTTCCACTAAGAGAAAGAAGAAACACTACCTAAATAGTTGAGGAGAAAGTAGAAAAAAAGTGATTCAGTTTTTTCTGGAAATCCTCTCCCAGCACACTAATTGCTTTGAGTGACATATGCATACACTTATACAACAAATAGTTTTCCGAGAGTGTCCAGCAATTGGTTACAATTCCACCAGCCTATATGCAAATGACAATACATCAAAATTATTACCTAAATATGCATGAATAGTGTGTTCTTTATAGCCTGTCAAGAGAAAAATTTTCTTTATAGCCTGTCAAGAGAAAATACAACTACTGCAGTAGAATATTAATGACAAATGTAACACTAGGTAGGAACTTTGAAAAATCTCATTAAAACATACCCAGGTTGTATACCAACAATGCAAAGACAAAAGCTAGCCTATTTATTAATTTATTTGGTATGTAATTCATTATCTGTATTTTACATGGGATAAAATTAAGAGATTTTTCCCTGTGAACATGTAACTAACCTGAAGCAATTTTATTTATTGGTTTACACATTGTGAGCAGATGTCTGTTTAAAAAGCAGCAAATTTAGCTTTTGTCATTTTGGATTTTGATTATAAAGTTGTTTTATTCCTGGAGGGAAAAAATAAGCTAATCTGTCTTTACAAACAAGAACATACATAGAAAGGAGAGTCCTAATCCCAAACCAAATAAAAAGAAATAGACCAAAAAGGCATCTTAGCCCATCTAGCTATTGGAGAAAAAAAATCTTCATGTGGAAAACTGTCTAAAGCTCTCATGTCAAAAACTTTCCTCAAGGAGGTTAAACATCAGTGAAAATGAAGTGAACAAAAAAATCCTCTGGCAATATTTTGTTGTTGCTCTGGTTTTGCTGATTTCCCAGGATAAGCAAGGTTGGATGTGATTAGTGCTAGATCAGAGGATCTTCCAGGTAGAAGCCAGGATCCCACGGTGGTTTGACTTTCAGTGTCATCCTTACCAGGAAATTAAGGGGCTAGACTCCAGCCTTTCAAATCTGATCAAAAGGAAAGATACCGATTGCTTGGGGTTGTTAAGACACATTTTTCTGAGATTAGCAACGATAGCCCTGATGCCATACTCAGCTGGAATTTGATTAATGAGATAGGCGTTGTCTAGATTTTCTTTCAGTTTCAATTGGATACAGTATTCTTCACTTTCTGTGCTTACCATAATCAAAACAAATAATCTATGTTTATGAGAGCATAAGTGAGAATGGTGGTGCCTAACCCAAATCCACAGTAACTATGGCTTTTGTTCTAGCAAAGGCACATACTACTGTATGAAAAGGCCGAAGATTTTTATCCAGCTTGACCTGTCCCAGATTAAAATGTTCTGATAAGCATTGTCTGTTCTAGGCTAGCCTTCCTCTCTAGGGTATTAGTTGCATTAAGGATACATTTTTATGTACTAGTCTCCACTACGCCCCACTGCATCCCCACGCACAGAAATAGGATGCAGGAGTCTGACTCTGAAGTTCTTGTTTTCCTGCCTACACGACGACGTCTCCTTCCCCTCCATACACATCCCACAGCTTCAGGAAAAAAAAATCCTGGATCGAGGGCCTTAGATCCTCCTGTGCGAGGGCAGACCCGAGGCGGCGGCTGCCCTTCTCCTCAGCCCTGCGCCCTCGGGAGTCTCCCGCCACCGCGCCTCCCGCCCAGGGCGCTCTGCGCACGCGCAGCCCGGATAACAGGGCGGCGCCAAGCACGTGCGCGCAGGAGGCAGTCGGCGCGAGCCGCTCGGGGGGGGGGGGGCTGGCCGCCCGCTGCTGCTGCCGGTGACTGGAGCGGGGAGGAAGGAGGGGCACGGACGAGCCGCCGCCGCCATCCTGCCCCGCTCCGGTTTGAAAGCAGCGCCCCGCGGGGCGGCCCGTGCCGCGCCGCGGCCCCGCCCGCCCTGTGATTGGCGAGAGAAAGGGAGGGAGCGGGTGCGCGCCAGGCCCCGGCGTGTCTCAGCGAAGCCGTCCGGCCGGCCCCCGCTGCCGCGGCGCCGCGCGTTCCGCCCTGAGCGTGTGTGCGGGCCCCGGAGGGGAGCCGAGCCGAGCTGGGCGAGTTGCGTGCTGCCGGCGCCGCCGCTGCCATGGAGAGGGGAGGCGGCGGCAGCGGGAGAGGGTGACTCCGCGCCCCTTCCCCCGATGAGACTGTGGCTGGGCTGGCTGGGCTGCTACACCCTGTTCCTGTGGGTGCTGAGGAGGAGGATGTGGTCTGGCCCTGCCAGGTACCTGAGGAGCCCTTTATCCAGGTCCCTCTACGTGAATATGATGGGCAGCCACAGCCAGCTAGCCCCGGGCGCCAGGGAGAACCACCAGGTACAGCCCCAGAGGCAGCCGCCCTTCCCGCCCCTCCCCTCCCCCACCCCGCCTTCCCTCCCGGTGCCCGGCGGGGCCGGGCTGGGCGGGGGGCTCCCCGGCGCCGGCGGGCACAGGGGCCTCCTTCCCTCCCTCCCTCCGCCGTCCCCCGGGAAGCTCCGCCGGGGGCAGCGGGCGGGGGCGTCCTCGTCCGCCCGGGCGCCCTGAGGTACCGGCCGCCGCGGGGGGGTGGGGGGGCGGAGCGGAGGACCCTGGTGCGGGCTGAGGGGGGCACCGGGCCGGGCAGCGCCAGACAAAGAGAGGGAACAGCTCGGTCCTCCCGGGGAGAAAGTTGCCGTGTGCCGTCCGTGTGAAATACGTCCGGGAGCCTGCTGGGAGGTAAGGTGAGGTACTGGGGCTGAAGAGCCGCCGGGGGAAGGTAGTCGGGGCTGGATGCCGGCGAAGCGTGCTGTGGGCTGGGGCGTTCGCCGCGGGAGGGTCGTCGGAGCGAGTCCGGCGGTAACGCCGGGACGGGGAGCCAGCGCGGTGTCCCGAGACTGATAACGCGTCGGGTTGGGTGTCGGAGCGGCTCCTGTGAGATTTAAACCTTCGTCTTGCGTTTTTCCTGGTGAGCTGTGTGTAAACGCTGCTTGAATGAAGTTTGCAGGTGGTGTTGAATGGGCTGGGTTTGTAATCACAGAGATGTTCTAATTAATGCTGGTGTATCTAGAGGACAATTTAAAAAGTGAGCAACTGGGAAACTGCGAAGCTCACAGAGGCCTTGGAACAGCAGTAGATGGCAAGCTAGAAATGAGTTTGCAATGTGATACGTCTGTAACAAAAGGTTAGTGCTATATTCGGGCAGTTTAGGCATATGGATCAGTACTTTGTGGAGAAGTTAGGGACTATACCCTTGCTATACAATGGTTATGTGATATGATTGCATTTGGAGTATGTTCAGATCTGCACTACATTTTACTAAAACGCTACTGAAAATCTGACAGGAGTTCACAAGGGCTAATAAAAACTCTTAGTGCTGAAGGAAGATACTGACTTATTCTAAGTAAAAAATACAGAGCCAAGCTAATGAAGAAGACATAGCATAAATACTTGAGGACTGCTGTACAAAGGAAGAACATAATTATGCATCATAATTCTTCAAGCTGATCCGTTACTGGAGTGCTCTGGCTGGGCATTGACACCCAGAATCTTGCTAACGAGTGAATGTATTACTGGGATTTAATGAATATGATCTGCTGTTTGGATCATTCAGAATGTAAGTAGGATGACAAAGAGAAGTAGAATTTAGATTTACAGAAAGAACTTCCTTCTGGTGAACAAAGAAAATCTGGAAGTCTTTTGTGGTGTTAAAAACTGTACTAGAAAGACAAGTCAACCAAGGAAATGTGTTATGGAGAAGATTATGTCATTCACGGGTAGATGGTCTGCAGTGGATAGTCTCCATTTCTAACTTATTTGATCTAGATTTTAAACCTAAAGTATTGATTATTTAGTAAGTTTAGTAAGATTTAAGACTACTGAGTTTGTGGTTTACTCATAAGTAAGGATTGCATGTTGAGGCCCCAGGTGCTTTCACTCTCTACGGTTTTACTGACTTCATTAGTTTTACTAATGTTAGCTAATGTAAAGTTAGCTAAAATAACATTTTCTTCCTTTCACTAATAATTAGGCAAAAGTTGTCAATAATTATAATTTTTATTATAACAAAGGTCTTAACTTACCTTTTCAGATTTTTGTGCTGTAGTTTTTCTACTATTGTGCTGTAAGAGATTGATACGCTTTCTGTCATGAAACTAGTGGCCTGAAAAGGGCTCTTCATATATTGTACATGGAGGAAAACAAAAGCAGTTTATGATGTGAGGAAGTAGTTCCAGAATTAAGCTGTCTTTCACCACTTTTGTTATTTGAAATTTGGATTTGGTTTATCCTGTGTTACTTTTTTTTTTTCCTTCTTATAGTTTGCTATCATTTCTGTTACTCACTAGTGTTATATAGGTAGTTGCCAATAACCTTATTGGCAAGATTAACCATGAAGAAGAAATTAGAGGAGGTCCAAGAACAACACCTAAATTCTGGAAACAAGCTTCTCTTCTCACAGTTGTCACCATCATCATTCTGCCAATGGTTATGTCAATATATATCAATATTTAGAAGTCTTAAAGAGAAGAATTGTAGGACTGTTGGTTTCCATGGTCAGATATTGGAACTACAGGTGACAGAGTTCAGTGCAGAACCAAGGTTTAAGAGCTCAGGTACAGCACATATGTAGTCATATCGCTTATGGACTAAAGCCTGTGTTTCCCAAAGCTTTGATGGTTGGATACATTTTCTTCTGGACTGAAAATGGCAACACATTGGAAAAGGCAGATCATCTGAGCCACTCCAAACCTGTCCAATGTAGCGAGGCAGTAGCCTCATGAATGAACCTGACACATATCCCAGCCTGCTCCTCAACTCCATGGGATTGTTCGCTTCTGCCAGGCTCTTGAAATTGGCTTCTGAACGTGGATGGACAAAGTACACAGGCTGCTGCTGTAGTGGTTTTTCACGGCTCGCTAAGAATTCCTTTTGGGAATCACTGGTCTATGCTGATTCATTCAAGTAGCACTGTGCTGCAGTGAGAAAAGACCTAAACTGATAAATCAGTCTCGAGGATCCATGTGCCAGGCTCCATCATGTGGTACAGACTTGTGCAAAATCTGGTTTTTAGAGGAAAGGATCCCTTGCTTGTGCTACCCGGAAGTGTGTTTGAAAGTACAGTTGAGAGCCTGATTCTGCCAGAAATGTACCCATTATGCAAGTGGTTTTCAAAGTAAACCTAAGCAGGCATATGTTCGCTCCTCGGCTGAAGGGTCTTGACATCCCTTGCTACTTTGGGTCAGTGTTTGATGGAGCCCCTGTTTATGAATCTGGCATGATGATCTTGGTGCAGCTGTCTATTCCCCTCTGCTTGCTGGCACTACTATTGTGAAGCAGCAGGACACTGGAATAAGAATCCTTTCTCATTATTATTTGTAATGACTGGAGTGACTGGAAGTCCCATTGTGATGAACACTGTGTAAACATGTGTTAAGTGACTGTTGCTGTCCCAACAAGGTACAACAAATGTGAAGGGATCAGGATATGAGCATACATTTTGCATAGTATGGCTATAGACACAATCTTAGGTGTTAAATTGTTGGGGAGTTACCCCAGCTGACCATTTGCTGTCCTTCTATGTGCATTTTTACAAGATTCTGTTAAAACTCTCAATTTCTCTTTAAGATACTTATAACTCCCTATCTGCACAATAAACACATACAGCCAGATTAGGGAACATTATTGCAAGATCTAAGGGGGAGATAAGAGAGTGTTAGCTGTAGGGAATAATTCTTGATATTAGAAAACAGACACAATGGCATTAGAGATTCTATGAGAAGGTCTGACAATAACTCTGCATAAGCGTAGGAGAGTGAAAAATAATAGCGATGTTCTTAATTAAAATTACATTTAAAACTTTTTTTTGTAATTGCTGCATATTGAGTGGAGGGGGTTTTTAGCTTGGCATTGCAACCTAGCAATGAGCAACCTTTTGAATTTTATTATCAGTACTGACATTCCAGAATGCTGCAGCATTAGAGCCATTTGCTGGAGGTGCAGAAGGTGGCCATGAGGGTCCTAAAATTTCAGAATTTCTATAGGTTTGCCTTGTTTTGCACAAGTTTTTTGCATTTAAAATAATGTAAGGCAGGTGTTAAAGAAGGAGTTTAGACATGCCTTTCATGTGGATAGTAAAATATTAGGATATTGTATGGTTTATTACTTTTCCAGCTAGATTTGGTATCCAAAGGTAGCATCCTTTTTCTTCACAATTATTTGAACAATACCTTACATATCAGAATTCGTTTAGTTTGTATAGGAGTGGTTGTTACCAGGTAACACAAGGCAAAAGGAGTCATTGGCCCATTTTAGCTTGGGCTTTATATTTTACCAATATAAAAGTATAGAACTGCCTTTCAGCTGATACTGATGACTTCCTAGATATGGGAATCTGCTCCTTTGTTTAGTAGAGATGCTGGGAGGCAGCTTCATAGATGTAATTGTTTTGAAAGACTTGTGGGCCTGCTTGTTGGTACTGGTAAGTGAAGAAACATAGCCCAGCAATGCTGTAAGACAGACAAGCTGTTGTCTAAAGTATTGATTGGATTCTTTATCTCCTTTCCTGGAAAAATATTGCAAATGCACTTGATGATTTCTTTTCAGAGGATGCCTAGGGAAAAGTTGAGAATGAGTTGGAAGATAGAAAACAATGTTATCCCACTTCATACTATTTTATCAGTGTGGTGCTATTCCATAGAGGACCTGTGTTTGCTTTCTAGGGAAGTTACTTTGTAAAATTCTTCAAAGTACAGGGTGATGATTAAGACAAAAAATAAAAGCATTATTTCTTAGCAAGTAATTGGTCCTCACATGATTATAATTCAAATCTAAGTTAAGTCCTGAAGCTTGTTGAAAAGTCTGCAGGAAAAACTAAATTTTTATATTTATAGAAATTGATAATAGCCTTCTGTGTATTCAGGGTTTTTTTAACTACTTCTGGTTTTATATTGCTGAACTTTTTAATGATCCTTTATCTCTTTCTCTAGTGGTATGTCTGCAACACAGAACAGTTGTCTGAATCCCTTCAGCCTATTTTTGTCCAGAGTTACCTTGACCAAGGAACACAGATCTTCTTAAACAACAGCATTGAGAAATCAGGCTGGCTGTTTATCCAGCTCTATCACTCTTTTGTGTCCTCAATTTTTAGCCTCTTTATGTCTAGAACATCTATCAATGGGTAAGTGAAAAGTCAATCTTAGGTCAACTCATACAGTTTGGATTTAGAGTTTTCAAGTGTTCAGCCCTACCCCTTGATCTGTCAGCTTTTCTTAAATTTGTAGTTTTCCCTTTGCCAGTCTAACAGATCTGAAATGCCCTATTGTGCTCTTCACACCCAACCCTCTTAACTGAAGAACACCATTTCCAGTATGGGGAGACAGAGGAGGTAATAGCAATTAAGAAGAGATAGTTGGAGGACTCTAATTGTATTTTATAAGCATTAGTTGTATTAATTTCCTTCTGAATAAGAGAGTGTTCTCTTTGTGTTAGACTACCTCTTCCCTCTGCTTTCTTCCCCCCTCCCCTTGCCCTTTACTTTACTTTACTGCTATATCTGTATCAGTTACTGTTATGATTGTCCTTGTGTAGGTGTTTGTATCCAGTCAGTTCTGTATTGCATCTAAAACTCTTTCTAGTAGAGACTGTGCATACCCACTGTAAACCTAGGCAGATTTCTAAACAGTGCAGAAGTTGGTCGAGTGTTGTGTCTGGTAACGCTAATGTGGAACAGAATTCTGCCCTTTCTCTTATTCTGTAAAACTTAATTTTACCTCAATTTGTGTGTAAGCTGTACTTGAACAGGTAACTGCTGATGTAGCATGTTTGACTGATGAAACATCAGGAAAGCAGGAAAAGAGAAGTTTATAAAACAATATTCTCCTAGTCTTACTGTATCAGTCTCTCCTGTGTGGCTGCAGGGGAATTTAGCTGTTTGTAGGTGCTTTAGTATTTTTTCAAAAAAGTCAGTGCCTTTTTGTGCTCACGTCACCCCATTCAGACATATGTTTAACTGCTTACCAGTTTTGACCTTATGAAGAATGTATTTTGTTACATTTACCTGATTTCTCCACCAACGCCACCTCTACACCTACTACGTAATTCTACACGGTCTCATATGAGGATAGTAGCTGTCTACTAAGGCTAGAAAAATAATCTTTTTCCTTATTTTCTAACCAGATTATTTTCTGAGCTTCCTGTGGTGTTCTTAGTTACTTGTAGCTTTTTATAAAGGTTCCTTTGGTCCCCTCTTCTTCCTTTCTCTTCCTTTTTTTTTTTTTTTTTCAAAGGCTCTCCACTGCTTTGAATAACACCTCACAGTGCTGTTAGGAATAATAGCTATGAGCCAATTATACAGCGTGGACCACACAAGTGTGCTGCACGGAGGCTCTACTTAAATTGGCTGTATTCTGTTTATTTTTATACATTTAACATCCCACTTTAGTTTCTTCTATATTACTTTGTATACTCTATCCTTTTTGTTTGTTTGTTTTTTAGTACAGTCTATCTTTCCTAGTCCACCTCTTTTTCACATTTTTTTAATTCTTTGATTCTTTTTATCTTTGTTTACCTTTTTTTCCCCTTGAACATAAAAGATTTCTGTTCATTGTCTTTTAAGTTTCACCTGCTGTCCAACATTAGTTTAAAGAATAGCATTTATCTACCTTCAGTCTATTACTGACCGGTTCTTTTTCCTCTGCTTGTTTTCTGAACTCTTTCATCTTCTGAACTCTGCTGTGACAGCTGAAATCTGTCACTATGTAGTGTTCAAACAGTTGCGGGCGGGTATATCATTGACTTGATCCATAAGGAATCCAACTGTCACCTCTACCCAATTCCTTAATGAGTTGCCTATTTTTTATTCCACAGTTCTTCATATTGAATGCAGGATCTGCAGATAGCAGCACAAGCCATTGTAACATACAATTAAAAAAATCTCTTTTGCCACTCCAGCAGTGTTACCCTCATCCTTTCTTTAAATCTGTTCCCTGGCTTCCCTCCTAGTTCCACATCCTATTCCTCATTCATTGTGCATACTTCTGTGTCTGCAGCCATTTTATTTCCTCTGCTATTTCATCTTTTTTTTTAAAGTAGGTGGCAGAGATTCGAATCTGCAAACGTGACAAATAAGGCTCAGCCTTTATCTTTGCCTCTCTTTCTCTCCCCCCTCCTATTTTTTTTTTTTAATGCAATCGTTTGCTTGAGCTGCACCCCATGAGCTCTTCCTTACCTAATCAAATTCCTCCTGAAGTCTTAACCACTGTAACTGCATGTGGCTATGTGTTTGATCTCTGACAAGTGCAAGGCAAGTTGAACTGGATTTAAAATTTATCTGAGCAGTGACCTTGTCTACTATTACGTGTGACTGATTGCTGCCGGAGCACATTCTAAATTACTTCATTGTCCTTCCTGTTAAAGTTTGTACAAAATTGGTCATTTCTCATTTTTACATTTCAGACTGCTGGGAAGGGGCTCAATGTTTGTGTTTTCCCCAGAACAATTTCAAAGACTGCTTAAAATAAATCCAGAATGGAAATCCCACAGACTTCTTGATTTAGGAGCTGGGGATGGAGAAGTCACTAAAGTAATGAGTCCTCACTTTGAAGAAATCTATGCCACTGAATTGTCTGAAACTATGATATGGCAGCTTCAGAAGAAGAAATACAGGTATTGTACTGAATACTTCCTACATCCTTTATATCAGACAGCAAAGTAATCTATTTGTAATATTTAATGAATGTTCAGTATTTTCAGTCAATTCCTCTATTGTTTGATCGTTATGAAAAATGTTGACCTGTACAAAAGCAGGAAAGCAAACACACCTGATGTTCCCTGTTACCAGCGCTTTTGTTATGTGGATGTTCCCTGTTACCAGTTAAGACAAAATAGGCAACAACCATTTTGAAGTCTTTCTTCATAGCTTCTCTAAATTGCTTTAATCAAGGGAGTCAGGAAGATGAAATTCAGATGAACAGTCTAAGTGAACAGACCAGAATTGCAAGAGGAAGACTCAGGTACTGCAGAGAAAGCAAACTGAATCCTGGTAATAGGGATACCTCGATAATCTGTGTCTATCTAATCCCACAGTATAGATGACTGTGTTAAGATTATTTTGTTTTTGCTATGCTTAGCTCCTGCTGTTAAGATTTGAATTATATTTAGTCACAAAAACCTCAGCACTTTCAGAACTTTGTTCATGTACTGGTCACAGCTCCTGGAGGTTCTTGGAGGCAGCAATCCAGTCTTATTGAGTAATGGTTAGTATTTCAGGCACTATATCTCTAGACTTCAACCCAAAGAATGAAGGAACTGTGGATTTCTTTTCTTCACCTGTCTTTGAGTGGAAACATAACAGCTACTTTGCAATCCGGGTTTCCACACTGGTAAATCAGAGTGGATAAAATGCAGCAAGCCATTGTTGTTCCTTGAGAAGTATCTTCAGTTTTATTCTAGGACAACACATTTTTTAATACCTGGGCTTTTGTTTTTTGTCTCCTTTATTGCCTGATGATTATAAGGCAATATAAAGGTTCGTATGGCTGGATCTATAGCCATGCCCCCATTGTTGATTTAGTTTTCTTTTCCAAAAGACCAGAAGGATCATGTCTGTCTCTTCTCATTGCTTAGGTGGCTGACCTTACTGCACTATCAACACATCCATAGGGAATTTTTGTCTTCAGTGGTTCTCTCTGAACTCAGCTTGTGTTTGTTTAACAGACTGTATCTCTTTCTCTTTCCCTTTGTAGGGTGCTTGGTATAAATGAATGGCAAAACACAGGATTTCAGTATGATGTTATCAGCTGTTTGAATTTGCTGGATCGCTGTGATCAACCACTGACTGTATTAAAAGATATTAGAAGTGTACTGGAGCCAACTAGAGGCAGAGTCATTCTAGCATTAGTTCTGCCATTTCACCCATATGTGGAAAATGGTAAGTACACAGATTAATAGCTATTTAGGCAGGTAAAGAAAATATTTGTTGGTTATAGTATCCCAAATTAAATGTTTAATAAATAATTGGGATGTTTGTGTTTTGATTTTTACAAATAATTTGTACAGTGCATGTTCAGAAGTATGAAATCATAGGTAAATAGGCCACATGATGTAAGCTGGTTTCTTAATTCCCCAACATATATTGTCGGCACCAACAAAAAGCTCAAATATTGAAGTCACATATCCTGTTCTGCAGGTTGCCACATTTGAGCTGTATTGGAACAACACGGGAAAACTGATCTCTGATTAGGGTCCTCTGCTGCTGTCATATAGGTAACCCCAGTTGTCTCTAGCGTCCATTCAGCAAAACCATCAGAACTGTCTGTAATGCCGGATAGAGCAGTTCAGGTCAAACTGCTTCAAGGATTCCAGATGAACCCCACCTAAAAATTCATAGGGAGATAACATTCACTTTCCAACATGAGCTCTCAAAGTAAAATACAGACCCCTACTAATACAAAGTATCAACCACTAGTTATATTGTAACTGGAATAAAAAAGTAAAATTCAGTGCCAAAACTCCATTATTTCCCCTAGTTGCATTTTAAAGAAATACATGAGAGATTTTCAAATGAATCTGTCCTTATGACTAAACTTCAAAAGAGACTAGAAACTTTTTTTTACGTGCCTATGATTGTGGATTCAGGTTGAAGCACCCATAAAAGTGGTTTGAATTCCAGAGGGCTGGTGTTCATCGGTCGTTGTTTGGACACTGGCTCTCCTCGAGTATTAAGACTTGTCTGTGGAAAGGCATGTATGCCCAGAAAATACAGAACTAATAACCTTAACATTCTGGCAATCACAAATGCATCAAACTGAATCTGTTTTCCTCTTTTTATGTGCTAGTGGTATTTTTGCTGGGGGGAGGGTGGGGATTAAGTATAAAAAATAAAGCCATCAGATGAAGAATTGCTTAAAATACAGTATTTGAGCATATAATTTTGTAACTATTCTGAAAAATCAAGTGTCTTAAATGAGATGGAGGGTTGACTTACGCATCTGTACAGTATTTCAAGCATATTTGGTTACAACTTATTGTTCCTATAATGTGGAAAAATATGGCTTCCTCTTTTAAAAATTCTTTGAAATTCCAAATAACAGCAGTGTCTTTCTAGTCTTTCATTGGCATATTAGAAGCAGAAATTGAGAAATGATTTGGGTGACTTTTTTGTTTGTGTGCCTTCAAAACTACGTGCCATTGTGTTTTGCAATCGCTGTTGCACCCAGCGTCTGCTTTTCTGTATGTTGTTGGGTAACCATGTGACAGACCACATGCAGCTTCCTGGCTCAACAGGAGGTAGATAAATTAAGGAAGAAACTACTCTAAGTCTGCTTATATCCTTCATCATTAATCTCCTACAGTATATTGGGAGGAGAATAGAGTGTTAAATTTATAAATCCCAAGGGACTTGGAGACCTGTTCTGTGACTGTTGAACTGGGTCATTCCTACCTGTTGAAAGCTGAAAACTGTTGTAAGATGTCTTGTAAACCAAAGTCATACTTTTGTTTGTGGTGGTGACTTGTAGCAGATTAGTCACTTTGCTTAAGGCAGTTTTGTTTCCTTAATAGCTTCTGAAACTTAAAAACATACTCAGTTCGTCTGTTTACCACTATCATGGATATGGGCCCATATAAACTTCTTTAGACAATGCAGGTTAGCACACACAAAAGTTACTGTCATTCCACTGAAGCTTTCCCACTTTAAAGTACAATTAAATAGATCTTAAAAAATAGACAATGAACTGCCAGACTGTCTTGATGATGTACAAATGATTTTAGAATTTCAGTATTTTCATTCAGCTGTTCTACAAGACAAGGCATTTTTAAAAGTGTTAGATATGTACATATGCTTTATATTTAACAAAAAAAAATACGTGGCACATTCAAAGAGGAGAACACTTCATGGCTCAAGTAACTTCTTGTAGCAGCTAATTAAAAACAGTTTGGACCTGCCTAGAGAAACTTTTGAATTTTAGAGGGGGGAACAAATGAAGAAGAGATGAGGCAGGTAAGGTGTTTGATCAGTGTATAGATCAGTTTCTAGAAATGGAGAAATAATTTTAATGAAAATGAGATATTTGGGTTATTACATGTAATGTAATCGGAGGGTGATTGTGGAAACTGTCTATGTGAATAACATAAAACTTGCTTGAAGAGAACAAAGCAAGGTGGAAGAGGAGGTAAAATATATTTCTGTGCTTACTGTTTCTGGAATTACAGTGACACCTAGAGTCCAAAGTCTCTTAATCATAAATTCTTTCTGGGGCTTTTCAGAGTTTTATTTTCAACATACAGAACAACAAATAATGCACTTATTGCACATGTCTAAATTTGGCAAGTAGGCCAGATGAATCATAAGGTATTAGACTAGTCACATAAGAACATGTGTTGTTATAACTTTATATTTTTAATAGGTATCCCATAAAGTCATATAAAAATCCTTTGTATTTCCTAATATAGACATCATATTTATATAAAGGCATTATTAGATAATATATGACTAGACTGGTTTAAGTTTCTCTAAAATAAAAATGTCAGAGACACCATACTTCAGAAGTAGTAAACACTAGCAGCCTGGGATTGTGAAATTTTCTTGTTGAACACATTAATGTCCTTGTGATTGATTGACAGGGATAAGAAGACAAAGGTGTGTTTTCCATCTTCCTGAAATACTTGGTACTAAATTGAGCTGGAAACACAGAACTGTGCTAGATGGACCCTTGCTTTGTCTCAGTTGTCAGTTCTCATCTCACTAAGTGGGAAATGCCGTTTCATTTGTTAAACAAAGCCTTGCTTTATTTAAATGATTATAAAAGATGCAGCTGTTCTTTAGGAGGGAGAATGCCTGATACTAACAGATCTCTTGTAAAAGTGCTGATTTTATAGATTGGCTAGGTAGTAACTGCTAAAAAAAAAAAGGTACTACTCAAAAAAAAAAAGTATGCTACCTTGACTAGGTAGTATACTTCTGTGTTCATGCTTGTATCCATGTTGAACAGGCATGTAAAGGCAAAACTTGGTGCTCTGGGTAATCCTGACTTTGGATGGTAGGACTGGAAGATGGGGGTTGTCTGTCTAGCAAGTGAATTTTAATATTGCAGGAGCAACCTTCTCACTGTGACCGCTACTTTCCTTTCCTAAATAGGCTAGGAAGAAGCTCTCATCCCAACTGAGCTTTACCGTGATAATACATGCATTCATATTGTCTGTTTTTTTCTGCTTGCCTGTCCACAGAATACATAGGTTTTGCTCTGTTTAAGCTATTGTTAAGACTCAGTAGCTGTTGATCTGTATATCTGTTACATCGATAACTATTGCATTAACATGACTAAAAACAGTATTTCACCTATGAAACGAGTTTATTTTCTGTTGCTGTCAATTATCATACATCTTTCACGAATGCTCAATTCATGTAAAAGGAATACATGTAAATTTATGTAAAAAGAAAAAAAAAAGACATAGAATTAAATCTAAACTGAAAAAGGAAACTTCTGTGAAGCATTAGCAGTTATCTTATGAAAGACAAAGACTTCCCACGGTTCTTATTCTTGCAGAATGGAAAATGGAAGTAATATATAACATGGCTGTAATGTACAATGCACTTGGCTTTGGTGATCTGTTTAGAAGATACTCTTGAAGAACACTGCTGTGCAAGGTTTTCTCCTCTCTTTTTAAAGCAAAGGAAGTCTGTGAAGAAGCTTAACTTCTTCATCTGCCCCTTTGCTTGCATGAGAAATATTGAACGAATCTGAACTGCCACACATGCTCATCTGTTCTGATAAACAGTATCATCTTCCAAATCATCCTAGGAGACAAACGTAGAAGTATTTTGTTATTGATGTGAACTTTTTTTTATAAAGGCAGAATTTCCTTTTTGAGGCAATCTCCATCCCTTTACTGTTTCAGTAAAGTCCTTTCTCCCCACTTATCCATTTGCTTTTGTCCATGTGGCATCTGCAGGATTCAAAACATATTTCTTTTCCTCTTGGCTCTTCCTAATCTCCAGGGAGCACAGAGGCAGTAAAACATACCCCTTATTTTCACAGTGTTCATATCTGACCCTCAAACCAAGGACCAGGTCACGTCAGCAGCGACTTGAAGTCTTTAAAGGGGTAATTACGGAGGAAAACAGTTGGGGTTGTGTAGAAATAAAGGAAGTAAAAATGTATAGAGGAGAAGTGTTTGACTATGTTCTATGTTTCTTTTGGTTTCTCCTTGCATCTCTGAGGTGGTGCGGTCCATGCCCAGAATAGGAAAGAATTTATACTGTTTCTCAAGAGAAGCAACATTTTTGAAGCAGGATTTTGAAGCCATTTTCTTTCTTGCAAATACATGTGACTTCTAAAGTTGTTTTTTTGTAACTTACATGGCATATGCAAAATTATTGTCATATGGTCACATAAGACTTCTTGCCATAAATTTGGAATAAAGCAATAAGTTATGTGGCTTTACCCAGTGATGTTGAATACTTAGTTTAAGCTCTCTAAGTTGAAGGAGGGGGAAATATCTGGAAGAATGTTGTAGAGCTTTTATAACAGTTTTGTTAGGTTTCTGTCACCTAGCTGTGACAGAAAAATAGAAATATTTTTCAAAAATGAACTCTTAATAGCTCTATGCATTTTATCAAACAGTCCAGAACCACTTGTTGAGACCTGTTCTTGGCAAAATACAAATTGATGGAAGCTTCATTTTTAAATGTACATACATACATTCTCTAAGGTATATACAATCATATATATATATGTATAATTATACATGTATGGTCATTTAGAGTGCTTTATAATGTCTTTGACTGTTGTGCAGAATACTTTTTTAGACCTTTATCAACTTTAAAAAAGAAAAGTCTATTTCCATAGGAAATAGAAATGGTATACTCTTAAAAACTGTCAGTTTCTCTCTTTC
The DNA here is from genome assembly GCF_034638445.1 of Ciconia boyciana. Taxonomy (NCBI): domain Eukaryota; kingdom Metazoa; phylum Chordata; class Aves; order Ciconiiformes; family Ciconiidae; genus Ciconia; species Ciconia boyciana. Next base: position 8,893,758 of record NC_132946.1, on the reverse strand, counting down.
CCCATAAATTTCAGTTTTGGTAGATAGATACTTACAGGCCGTCGGCAATGTTCAGCATACCTCTGCTTTTGAAGTTCTTGGGCAATTGCTCGAAAAATTTTTCGTCCACTACTGATTTTCTGCAAATTATTTAAAATATTTTAGGTCAGTGCCACATTTGAAGTTGGGGGAAACATCTTTTTCTACCTCTTATAATTCTGATTTTTTTCCCTGTATATGTCTTTGGGAATGTTACTAAACAACACTTTAAGAACATGTGGTTTGGCAGGCAGAAGGGTTTTAAATTACGTTAATATTGCATCTCTTAACATACAGACTTTCTTTAATGGATATTTAAATGTATGGCTTCTGATTTTTATTCAAGGATACATGGTGATAGAGGTTCTTAATAGACTTGTTTTAAATACATTAGGGTTTACCTGAATGCAGCATTTAAATAAACAATAAATTAATAGCAAAACCTGTTATTTTCAGAAGAAGTTCAAACAAAATTTACTTGAAACCTAAAGGAAGCTCTGTATTGGAGATGGCCGTTACATAGATTGGCTTTATCCTGTACCTAATTTGTTAAAAATAAATTAATTAACTAATTAGTTTAAAATTAGTTAAATGTAAAATCATTAACTAGTTTCGTTCAAATCTGAAGTGAAGCCTTAACGGCTCTGAGTGTCTCTCTTAACTGAATCATCAATTAATCACAAAATTGATGCCCAATATACTTTAAAAAGACAGAAAAAAAAAAAAAGCTCTGAGTCGCAGACAAAGCAAACAAAGTGATAACATACACAGTTCTCTGCGCTTTGGTCTTCATTCCCACTTTTCTTTAGCAGCTTTGGTTTTAACTGGAGGGAGGGATAATAAAATAAAAAACAATTAAAACATAAGATGAGAAGCCAGCTGCTAAGGTAGCAGAATAGTTAAAAGCATTGCCCTTTTACAGCGCCAAACAGTTTGTAGGTAAAAGTCTTTATTAGATCAGCTTATACCATTGGAAAAAACAGATAAGTTTTCAGGCATGTAAGGCCTTTTTCAGCTTCTGGTAGTAGATGTAGCAAGTATTTTTGCTTTGAGTACAGTGGGAGCTGACTGAAGCACTAACCAATTCTCAAAAATAAACCAGTGGCATCACAGATATCAGTTTTTCCCCTGAAGAAGGCTTGATTAATTTTTCCCGCTATAGTACTTCACCTATTTTAAAGAAAAACAAAAATCAAAAAGGCTGTCCTGTCTTTATGCTTAGACAGTGATCACTACAGCAAAGAACCATTTTACCATATCATGCCACTTAGAACTGTGAAGTCCTCATTCTCATGTCAAAGTCTCATTATTATGTAAAGATTCCAGTTGCAGCTTTGGGTGTGTGTTTTTAACTAAGCACAAATTTTGTTCTAGATTTAAAAAAAAAAAAATCCAATAGTTATGTAATTTTTCACCAAGTGCATTCTAATGTGTTTGTTTCCTATAAGCACAGAACTTTTTCCAAGTCTCTGATATTTTTAAATTTTACCAACATGTCTCTTCTGTATATGTATGATG